>NC_136819.1:16871849-17311082 GCF_951394365.1 Tetrao urogallus | reverse complement strand
CCTTTATGGACAACCTCATATTACTACTCAATCTACTAATCCGGAAATGACGTTGGTCCATCAGAGTTTAATGAACAGCCTAGTGATTGCAGAAGCTCACAGTCTCCTTCAGAACACCAAGGCATTTGATTAGCGGACCTTATACTGCATTCCAGAGATCAACTGGGAGACCAAGAACTGATTCTAAGGCACCAGGAAAGGTAAAATACGTGCAGCATCAGCAAGTTTCAGGGGCCCATACCTCTACATTTCAGTGACATCCGTATGGATATGCAGCCCTATTCCTCAATTCCCTCTCTAGGAGCAGGAAACTGGGGTCAAAACTAGACTCGTGCTCCAGACTGCAGGCCTATAGGACACAAGGAAGAGTTAGTTTCCAGAAGGGCACATCAGCATGTGCTTAGCACTAGGCATGTGAATGCCCCAAATGCATAAAAGCTCACATGCCAAGTTAGTAACACTGCTGTAGCCAAGCCATGCTGAGAGTTACAGCATGCACTTAAGAGCTTTGCTGGACGGCAGCCATTTACAGATGTACAATCAGTGCAGAGACATGTAGGCAGAGACTTCCTTTAATGGGTCCGCTGAATTCTCTTCTTGAAGATACATATTTGGTTATTTTGTTTAACATATTTATAAACCCAAATACTGTCTCCTGATTACATCTCAGACACTAGGATGTATCGCTTTGCCTGGAGTCCTCTGTTTACCACGCTCCTTAAAACCAAGGGCCGGATAAACAATTCCAAATCAAATGCAAAAAGCAGCTGTCCTCTGACAACACAGAGCTCTGCTAATTCCTGTCCTCCTCTTGCTTTGTCCTTTATTCGTTTGCTTTGGAGATGCTGATAGATGCTTGTCTGCATGTAACGATAATTACTAACAGCAGCTTGACGAATAAGAGAAAGTAGAAGAAAAACAATGGGAAAGGCATTAAGGGCACTAAGTTGCTCTTTCTGGGGTGAGCATCAGACATATGCTCACTACTCCGGTCATAGTGCAATCAAAGCAGTCCTATGCCACTGCCAAAAAAACTGCAACAGGTGCCAAAAGATTACAGCATTGGTTAAATCCACTCCTAAGGCACCAGCTCAGGGTCTGGTCTAAATCCCAGAAGCCAATGAACATCTTTCCCCAGATGTCAGTTGTTTTCAAACAGTTCCTCTTACTCATTTTCCAGTGTGATGCTGGGGGAGAAAGAGGGGGGGGGGGGGGGGTCAGTTGGGGGGACTGCAAAATAGACTCCAGTGCCAGGAGGCAATCCTCTGATTTCACCACAGCATGTCTGGAGAGATGCCAGCCTCCCAAGCACGCTTGCAAGGTAATTAATATTTTATATTTGCAACAATAAGTTATCTTCACTCGGCAAGAACTAGGAGGACAGCTTCAGGTTCCACTCTCCCCAGTACATTACAATGACAACCCCACACTGGGAACAGCCACATGGCCCAGAGGTGCCAAGCTGGCACAGATATTTCACTCAGCATTCAGCATACAACCCCTTGGCAAGCCGCATGGCAGTTGTGCTTGGCTGCTCTTGGACCTGTCATGTGCTCAGGCTGCTGATAGCAGGAGGGTGCTGCGTCCTCTGGGCACCATTTCACTTTAACACCTGTCTGATTCAGAGGAATGTGTGCACATGGAAGCAAGATCTCCACACAAATCCTCACAGAGACCCAGAGCACATGCTCCATTTGTTACTGGAAGGGGTCGTTTCCTCAGACCCACAAGTGTTTTTTCTTCCTCTCTTCCCCTTCATATATCTGTATACAACCCTTAGAGGGTCCGACATCCTGCCGTGCATTCCACATGTGTTGCACGTTTGCTTTGTGAACCAGGAATACAACACATAGCCTTTCTGTATATAATGAAATCTCATATTTTACTAGGCTCACATAAAGCCATTTCTCTGTGAATAAGACTTTATTTATTTGTGACATTTTAACGACCTACAAATGTTTGCTATAGATGAAAGGAAATGATTATTTCCAGGTCACTTTGCAGTAATACTTTTTGATGGGCACCATAATTCCAATTAAATTGAGTATTGCGGGGGGGGGAGGCGGACACACATCCAACATTTTAAAGCGATCCCTGCAAAGTAACTCCAAAATCACAACAGGTTAGGCCTACACAGCCCTCCAAGGAAGCCTGGGAGCCCCACAGCCAAGGTGCAGTCAGTGCGCAGCGCAGCATGCTGACATCTCCCAGCACCTCGCTCCATTTGTGCCTACCCAGCAGCACTGCAGCCAGCCTCAGCTTTGCGCTAACAGCAGCCTGCTCTGATTCATCCAGGACATTCTGACACTTTGCACATGATTATCTTTGGATCAGACACTCTCTAAAGACTGTGAAATAAACGCAGTTCTTCGGTTGCTAAGTTCACGGTCACTAAATAACTGCTATCGCTCACCGAGGCAGGAACACTGTCACATTGCTCTTGCAATTGTTGTTTAGCATCAAGCAATGGCCCACAGACAGCAGCCAAGACCTCGCTGTTCCAGGCAGAGTACTAACAGGGCACGGCACCTGCCCACTGCACGTAGATCTGCACTCAGTAGAACTCCCACGTGTTGCCATCCTAGCCCTGAGCATTTAAAATACACACACCTACAGTGTTCTGAGATCCTCAAATAAAAAGTAACAGAAGCTCAAACATGACTTCACAATTGGAAAGTCACTAGGTTTGCCTACGTTCAAAATAGCATTAAAGAGATTTGAAGAGAAGATGGGATCAAGAGTTTACAAAATAACTCTTCTCATGCTTTACTCTAGCATCAGGTAAGCAGCTTGTTTTGTTTCAAGGAACCTTGGATTCTTCTTTCCTTCTTGAACAGTTCTTCTTGGCTATTTACTAGAATGAGAGCTGAAACATGCTCTCTTCAGAGGACATGAGTAGCACATGGAACGGACACTGCAACCATGACAAATTTAATATCCAGTATTTTGAAGACTTCCCTGGCCACAAGTCATACTCTCCTAGAACCTAAATAGCTTTCCAATAAAGCAGTTTGAGTAACAAATTCAGTGTTTAACACTTGAGGTAATTACAATTTTAAGTTAGGATGTTTTCATCAGTTATATACAAAAATGCTGTTTTAGATTATCTGCAATTGCATTAATTTCCAGCTCTATTTCTCTGTGACCTGGGCTGTCAATTTCATTGTGATTAAAGCACCCGGCTTTTGGAGCAATGGAGATGAAAACTAAGTACCAAGTAAACATATAAAACTCTTTAGCAGCATTCCAGGAATATTTTTTTCCTGTAACTACATGGCATGTTCAGAACACATGATTTTGTGCTACAAAGATTTTGTTGGCTTCACTTCTCAGAGTGGTCATTTCAGACTCATGCCAACTAAACCTTCCGGACTGTATCGTCATTTATTTTCTGTCTCCATATAGAAATGTAGTCTTTCCAAACGCAAGTTTACAATTCCTGCATAATTCCCAAGGTGAATACATGTTACGTTACCTTTCTTTGCAATTGATAACCTCAGAATGGGGCACTGTACATTACTCCTGGCAACCGAAGAGCAAACAAGCATAGAGCTCAGAAGTGCTTGGAAAGAAAGAGGAGCTGGGGAGGATTCCCTTCAGCAGGTTCCTCGTGCCTCCCCCCTGCAGCATCCCAGCACTGAGCACCAGGCTTGTTCAGCTGGACCAAGCCCTCAAAATGAACGCAACACACAGTATGGCTTACTTACAGGTTACATGGAAGACCAAGGAATGAAGAAAATGTAAGGTCAAAACAACAGAAAAACCCTCCAGTTCCAGTTACTGAAGTGTAAACCTCCTACATGAACAGAGCTTGCCAGATGTTTCCTTATCATCATACACTTCCCCTTATTAACATTGCTAAACAAATAAAACCTACCAAATCAAATCCTGACCATTTCCCCTTTTTAAACTTAATGAATTTTCTCAGTTTATGCCCTCGGATCGGTATTTTTTTTTTGAACAAGTGATTGTGCCTTGACACAAGGGTGAAATACTGTTTTAAAGAGCTGCTGACTCCAGACAATTTATATGCTAATTTCAGAAATGATTCCTCCTACATTAAATAAGGAGCTAAGGAATGTTCCAAAGGTCTAGACAGACCATACCATTAACAGATTGGGTAAGTCAACGCTAATACTGCCCACAGCATATTACACCGTGTGAACTTTCTTCACTGCACACACTTTACTAATTTTAGTTCCACGTGGTTCCTCAGCTGACTGGCCAAAATATAAACTACATGGTCTCCCTAAAGCCTCCCTCTGCCCATCTTGACCTTGGACTTGCCTTTAATATTAAACTTGAGGAAGAAATTGAATGGTCACACTTTTTTTTTTTTTTATTCAGGGTACATTTATAAATGGTTTATGAAGGGTTAATAAATGATTAATAGATTATGAAAGTGTTGGAAAAGTATGGGCAGCTATGAACAATAAGGACAGCTGTCAAACACCTAGTAATATATGATCAGCTATTTAAGGCAGTAAAATGCAGACCCATATGTTCTAGTTCAAACCCCATCAGTATAAAGACTAAGTATGGCAAATAATCAAAATATCTTCAGACTCATTTGAGCACTGACAAACCTTCCAGCATTCATTAGCAGGGTTCTGAGGTTATTACTGCTGTAAAGAACAAGTCAAATTTGGCTCCAAATTTAGACTTTGTACAAACAAGCTGTTATAATGCCTTAGAATAACAGAAGATTTCCAGCTTTTATTTTACTCCCAATAAAAGTGATCTTTAAACAAATTCTTATATGGCGTATGTAATCCTAACAACGCAGAACTGAAAAATGAACTCAAAATGAAACAAGAATCGCTAAATCGAATTAAAAGGATCATAAAATACTAAGATCAATCGAACTGGGATTTTCTAATTTCTTCTGGTTTTCATATTTTAGCTGACTAACCAGACTGCTTAAACAAGGCATTAATGCATGATGTGAGGCTGAGTGTAAGTGCTTGACTGTTAAAGGAAAATCTCACTAGTGATTAAATCTGAGTCTCAGAAATGAATTCCAATCAGCACCCAGAGCCATTTGCAGCATCTTGTGCATAATCTCAGTGTAACAAATTATCACAGCCATTTCTAAATAGTAAATGAAGGGACTAAATGTTATAGGTACCTTCATTTCACAAAAATATGATTTCCCCCCACACACACACACTTCCACACCCCCCAATAGAAAAGCCTCATATAGACTTTAATTTCCCCCCTAACTCCACGGATTAAAGTAAACGCACGCAACTCCTAATCTTGCAATACTTTTATTAACAGAAAATGCAGCTCTGAAGACACTAAGAGTTGAGTATTAAGTCAAAAGAGCACTGGGCATGCGTCCCCTCTCATTGATTTCAATAGCTGAGCTTTTACTGAATGCCAAGTAATCAGATTAGGTCCAGCAGAGGGCCACAGAGATGATAAAGGGCCTGAAGTATCTCCTATATGAGGAAAGGCTGAGTGACCTGGCTCTGTTCAGCCTGGGGAAAAGGAGACTGAGGGAGGGATCTAATTAACATTTATAAATATATCTGATGGGAGACGGGAGGCAAATGGATGAGGCCAGGCTCTTTTCTCCATGGTACGTAGCAAAAGGACGAGGAATAATGACCTAAAACCTTAACATAGGAAGTTCTATACTAACATACAGAAGAATTTCTTTATAGTAAGGGTGATGGAGCACTAGAACAGGCTGCCCAGGGAGATTATGGAGTTTCTGTCTGTGGAGACATTCAAGAACCATCTGGATGCCTACCTGTGTGATCAGCTGTAGGTGTCCCACTTTGGCACAGGATTCGGACTTAAGATCTCTTACGGTTCCCTTCCAATCGCTTAAATCCTGTGATTCTGAGCAAGCTCATTTCCCTATCACACACACAACACCTAAACAGTGCACTACTACTTCATTATAACATAGGAACTCTCTCTCAGCGAACTACAATCTGTTCTGAAGAACAGCCTTCCATAAAACAGTACAAGCAGGTCCCCAGGACCTAAAACAGCTCACACATCACACACAGTCAAAAATAGACAACTCAAGTGACTCCTGATAATGATCAATGATAAATTGGCAGCTGGGCTACTGGAAGAATTCCAGACTTCACCTTGCAGCTACAGGAGTGAGGATGATATGCAAATGTGATTTTTGGCAGGGAAAGGTATATTGTTTCACTGAAGTGGGAAAAATGCTTAATGCTCAAACATTTCCTTAAAATAAGACTGCAGTGAAATAGGAGAGGTAGCATTATTAATGAAAATTAGCTTTCCTGCTTAAGTGAAAAGAAAAAAAAGAAATACACTCCAGAATCATCTCCAATCTTCAGAGAAAAATCCTGAATTTCATTCCATCACAGAGCACTTTAGAAGGCATAGTTACTGGAGAAGAGGCCCTCATGCGCTTTAGTTTTTGAAAGTCAAGCAAGTTCCCAACTTACCTTTTCTTTCCCCCATCAAGGGTTGAAGAGATTAATCAAAGCTTTGAGAAGGTCAAACTATAGCACTTCTGAGATACTGTAAATATGAACACTTACATCCTAACTTCACTTCATAATAGTGAACCTCGATCAGTAAATGATGTGCCTGTGAAGACGGGGACAATAAGTATGGCTTCTCCTTTAGAAGGCGTCCCCAAAACTCAAGTTGTTGCTGAACTCAATTATGTATAAAAAAACCTGAGCTAGCTTTATAATCTTTGCGTCAATACATGGCCATAAAACATTCCATTGTCTTACACCATGTCAGGACACTCCCTCAAACAGTAAGATGTTCCTCCATTGACCATGCTGGAGCATTGCAATAGTTACCACTGGGGCAGCCTCTCACCTTGCACACAAGCACTACACAACTGTTCAAACACACCATACACTTCTCAATGGAAAGAGGGCAACTGAAGCCCAGAGGTCACTCCGTGCCTTTCCCTTCTAGCTTCTCCTAGAAGCTACTACATCTCAAGAAATAAAATATTCATCTTACTGTTATTATAGTATTATTTCTCTTACTCCTCTTTCCCCATACCACCTTTTAAAATTACAAATTCTTTGGGACAACACAGCTTGGCTCTTAAGCACCCTCCCAGTCACTACCCTAAAAATAAGAGAATATCTAAGGCAAAAGCAGTTTCTTTTTAAATACTTTCCAGAGTGATATTAACCAATATTTATCCATCTTTACAAAAGAAACTCCTAGAAAGCACATAGCAAACATGCAAAACGCGATGGAATCTAAGCCACTAATTCTTTTTTTTTTTTTAATTTAAAAAAAAGGCATTTCAAACAAAGCTTATAACACAAAATGCAATTGCACTTTACTCTAGGTACCTCAGAAATAGTAAGGCACAGTGGTGAGTTTGTTTTTGTTCAGGTCTCGCTCATTTATCTTTTCAGGGTACTTAGCAGTGATTTATTCCTGCTCACAGTCACTCCTTCTCTACACTGAGCCGCCTGGATACAATTAGGAAAAAATTCCATTGGCAAAAATGGTCTAAAAGATCACATTTGGTTATAGAAGAACCCAAAAGACTCAAGAAGACACGCTAAAAACCATCAAAATGGTCTCTGAGCATGTTCATCTAAATACTATTAACTTAAAATTTTATAGCAATGTTCTACTTAATTTTCTTAACAGCAAAGCACTTGGAAAATATGAAAAGTTCGGTTCTAGGTATGTTGCCAATCTGCTTTTAGGGTCAAAAAAACCACAGTGACATTCTCTGCTATTTTCATAATACATCACATGTCTGACCAAAGGCCACCGAAACCAGTGGAAATCTTTCAGACTCTTCAGTGGACTTAGAATCGAGAAATAACTTTCATTTTCCTGCAGAACAGCTCAAAAGCAACTTAACCACAAAGTCTTCAGAGCAGTGAATGAATTTCTACCACTTTTAAGAGTGAAGGAACTCAGATTCCCAGTCTTCTCTTTAGGAAAAATGTGTTACTGCAGGAACTAGCCCATTCCAGGATGCCAAAATGATCTGTTTTCTTTCCCATGAAGCTCAAGTTTCCACCTTTGGCTACATTATCCGAACATGAAGTCCTGCTTTTAACCCAACTCAGTAGGGCATGCTATGAGGAGAGTGGAAGCACTTTCCTGAGCATGCACTGAACTCTCAGCCAAGGCTGCTGTAGAAAGACGCATCAGTTTCAGATTGAGACTGACCATTACAGTCACCTTATCTAATCATCTCCCTCATGCAGACCAGGCAGGTCTAAATAGATTAAAACTGCACATTACAGAAAGGCATCCTCTCGGCAGCTCTGAAATAAAACAATAATGTTTCAAAATGCTTGGAAAGTGACACCTGAAGGTTTCGTCGTGAACATTACTAAGCCATGGAGAGGGTGTGCCTCCCAGCTTAGTACAGCATGCAGCATATGTCATGCACTCAGACAGCACAGAATATTTTACCTCTATGGTCAAACCTGGCAGGAACATTTTCTTTCAAGAGGGAAGTTTAAGCAGTGTATCCATGAATCTAAACTAAATTAAGTAGGTGGTAAATCCTTCAGCCCTCTGCTGGTGAATTTATGGAGAGGAAACGGACAAAATGATGGAAACATTATTTTATGAATAATACATAATCATTAATTTCCTTTTATAGAAGACCACATGAAATTCCAAAGGTCTGCGGTACGCTGGAAAAGAGGCATAAAAACCTGATTTGTCATTGGCCCATCTCAAGAACCTAATTTACCACTAACTGAGGGTAATGCGTCTGGACTTGAACAAGAACATTCAACGTGCTGAAGAAAGAGCTGTGTAGGCACTTTTCAAAGCTCCTACGATGAGAATTAATCTGAAATATCCTAGATAGTATTACAGCAGAATTCACAGCATTAGTGCAAATACGTGGATTACTGCCTGCACGTATAAGTAGCTGAGCTATCTGTACCACTGCTATAGCTCCTGTTTAGTAGTTCCCAGTGAACTACTCTACCACTTTTACATTTCAGTTTTCCTGGGGGAATCACTCCCACTGTGAGGACAGTACACATACTGGAACACCAAGGTACCTCAAACCACCAGATGCTCAGATGGTCACATGTATATTACTCTGCTTCCAAAACAGAGACAACGCTTCTGTATTTGATACAACTGCACTTCATAGGATCATTTAGGGCAGAAAAGACCTTCAACATCATCCTGCCCGATCACCACCCCAACATGTCCACTGACCAGGTTCATCCATACCGTATCTCCACAGTTGCGGAGCACCTTCAGTACAGCAACTCCATCACCTTCCTAGGCAGCCTGTCCCAAAGCACCATCACTCTTTCCAAGAAGAAATTTTTGGCCAACCTCATCTCAAAGTGCCCCCAAAATGCATGACTACTTTGATGTATTAGGCTGACATTCTTCAAAAAAAAAAAAAAAAAAAAAAAAAAAATCACACTAACTTCTTCCCTCTTTACTCAAAGAGCCGTGTAAAGACTTTCTTCATTATAGTCCAAAGCTTTCTAGCTAAACTGATCTTTTGTTAAAGCAAGCTAGTCACTGAGCCCAGCATTATTCTTTGAAACCTGTGGGCTTTAGATGCAATTCTGTTGAATCCAAGGCAGATGCAAGGGAACCTTGAGGAATTTCTCCTAGAACTCCAGCAGATCTGACCTTTTGTTGCAGCCACTAAAGCTGTAGGAACTTCAGACACCAGGAAGAGCTTATTTTACAGATCCTCATGCTATTCTGTTAAACACAATGGTTCAACTCCTCAAAATTTGCCATAAGATAGCATCCTTCGCAACAGCCTACAGAGGCAAACATGCAATTCTCAGCCTGCAAACTTCATTTTTCCCATCTACTGGAAATGATCAAATATCCCTGATTCAGGGAAGCTTAAACTGGAAGAAAAATAGCAGTTATCCTCTTGAAGTAACCCCTAGAGAAGATGAGAATGTCACTGCAAATTTGTGGGAAAAAGAGGGGTTTCCTATTGTCAGCTTGTAAAATAAGCATAGTACAATAGACACTGTGTTTTTTCTGCAGTCAGGTTGACAAATCCCCAAATGAAGAGAAAATGAAAGCCAGAGGTAATTTGTTAAAAAAAAAAAAAAAAAAAAAAAACACCACACAATTAAGTGGAGGGCTGCAAAGTCAAAATCTACAGAGCCAATTCCTCAAAAAGAAGCAACGCACAGTCTTCAAAGGACACAAAGCATCAGTGCTGTTATGTTTATAACAGATTTCAAAAAGCCTTATAACTTCTACCAGCGTTAGTCCCTCTCTGGACTAACTATGGACCTGGGGGTATTGATTGATTGAACATGAGCCAACAGTGTGCCCAGGTGGCCAATAAGGCCAATGGCATCCTGGCTTGCATCAAAAACAGTGTTGCAAGCAGGAGCAGAGAGGTGATTGCTCCCCTATATTCAGCACCCGTGAGGCTGCACCTCGAGTACTGTGTCCAGTTTTGGGCCCCTCACTGCAAGAAAGATATTGAGGCCCTGGAACGTGTTCAAAGGAGGGCAACAAAGCTGGTGAGGGGTCTGGAACACAGGCCATATGAGGAGAGGCTGAAGGAGCTGGGAATGTTCAGCCTGGAGAAGAGGAGGCTCAGGGGAGACCTCATTGCTCTCTATAACTTCCTGAAGGGAGGTTGTAGTGAGCTGGGGGTCGGCCTCTTCTCTCGTGTCATTAGTGATAGGACCAGGGGGAATGGTTTCAAGCTACGGCAGGGGAGATTCAGGCTGGACATGAGGAAGTATTACTTTTCAGAAAGGGTGGTCAGGCACTGGAATGGACTGCCCAGGGAGGTGGTGGAGTCACCGAGCCTGGGGGTGTTCAAGGAAAGACTGGATGTTGTGTTGAGGGACATGGTTTAGTGGGAGCTATTGGGAATAGGTGAACCATTGGACTGGATGATCTCTTAGGTCTTTTCCAACCTTGGTGATTCTATGATTCTCTCCTATACAAAAGAAAATGGAAAATACCTACTACATGTGCTACATATACTCCATTCCAAAAGAGGACAGCATTTTCAAGTCCTTCAAGCACTGTCCACAACATCCGAGTTAAAACTAAAAACAAAAGGCATGTTTAAACTGTAGAATAAGTACAGAGAGGTTAATTCCTTCCTTGAATTAATGGAATGGTTCAGGTTGGAAAGGGCCTCTAAGATCACGTAATTCCAACCCCGCTGCTATAGGCAGGGACACCTCCTGGACCAGGTTGCTCACAGCCACTGATAAACACTGACAAACCTAATTGTCCTGCCTCTTACACCTTTCTTACAAAGAGCCATAACTAATAAAAACACGGGTAGTTTTGGCTAACTAGCTAATGCTGGCCGCATTCATACCACTACTTCCAGCAGAAAAACAATTTAGAACTATGACATGGCTTCACTCACAAGACCACCACGCTACACATCTTCAGAAGAAGCTTGAACTGTGAGGGATCTAATTTGGGAACCAGCAGTGGTAGCATTAAAGCTCCTCACTGTCACAGAGCTGAAACCTGCACAGCCGACAGACAGTTCTTGTACATGCATCTACATTTGTATACATGAAACATGCAGACATTCACATGTTAAAACTTTTGGAGGGAAATCTGTCTTGAAGAGCAAGGGCTCTCACCATAGATAGCATGCTAAGATAGTGCTTCGGAGTGCAAGCCTTGCTTTCAGACACCTACATCAAAATCAAGCAGAGCTGCAGTCCTTTCTTCTATTGGGATGCCATGGGAAGTGGTAAATGCTCTGCTGCCACCCAATGACTCAGCACAGTACTGCCTATTTCCTCCCACTCCATAACTAACCAGGTGAAAATAAAGATTAATTAAAGACAGCCCTTGCAGCTGAATGCCTTGCATACCTGTGGTGCCCTGCACTCTGCAGAACACAGGACATCGCCGCCCCTCTTCACCTGTATGCAAATGGCCCCAGCTCTTTTTATCATTCTGCCAACAGAAGCATAATTTTATCTGAATTCACAGTCACAAAAACATCATTGTGCTCTGGCAGTTAATTTTTACTGGTTTACAATGTACTTGGCTTTGCACAAGAGATAATGCCAACTAACCACAGCAAACCTTTCACACAGCTGTTATGCTTTATAGTTGATCAAAGCATTGATTTCGCAGTATTATGTCAATGCCAGACACACTGATTCCCTCACTGTTTCCACTCAGGCACCGTTCAGTTTCTTTCTTTGATTTCTTTACAAAGCACAGCTTGTTTTAGACCTCACTACTAAATCTAAATTAAGTTTGCAACACTATCTAAGCACAAGTGGTAGCCCATCAGGTTTAAGGGAGGAAGGGAAACACCATTACTTGTATCTTAAAGGTCCATCCCACCCACAATTACTTGTAAGAGAGGCCTTCAAAGCTTTAAGCACTCTGGACTTTCTCAAAAGGAAAACACAGTCACAGAATGCTGGTTTAAAGAAATTCAATCAACTAGCAAAGAAACAGTTGTTGTGATACATATTTACACATAAAACCAACAAGTTGCTCAGTTCTGAAGGATTTGTCCACACAGCAGGGGCAGCAACATGGGTAGCCGCTCAATTAAGGAGAACTTAAAGTTTACAAGACCTACTTATACAATACCTTACTTTAAAACACAGATTATATTTTCAGTTACCAGCTTCAGATGCCATAAAAGACCCTGACTGATCAATGCATGGATGCTCAGCTGAGGGCCTACTGACAAAAATCAGAGGAACCGCACACTACAGGTTTAAAGGAAGTCCAACAGTCCTTGATTTATGTTCACATACATCAATTTTCTCTTTGTCACACAAGAGATAGCAGGAAATCCTTGTCAGCAAAACACAAGAAGCCGCAGCATACACACCAGGAACCAAAAGAAAGCCTCTTTCCCTAGAACTATCTACAGGAAAAACTGATCACTGTGTTAAAATTTGGGGAAGATTTAAGAAAAAAAAAAAAAAAGAAAGAAAAAAAAAAGTGTCCACTGCTGCTCTGAGTTTCTCAATCAGAGATCATTTTGAGACTCATCTGCAGCCTATGCAATTTCCCTATATTTTATTCAGATGTGACACCAGATTTACCAAGTGGTAAGAAGTTTTGCTTTCTCATTTATTATGTATGCTTTGGTACAAAGAGATGTTTAGCATTGATAATTCAGTGCCTCAAAACATATCTTCCTGCATTTTTTCATTAAAAACAAGCAAGCAATCCCTTATTTATTTCAGACTTCTGATGCAGGCTCCAGTAATTAACCACACTGAGAATGTTTCATTGAGAGCACCCAGAGGCACTGACCCTACAGCCCAACCTTACAGACTCAGTCTAAGATGGGGTCTTCAACTCCCTCTGCTGGCAAAAGCCACAGCTAGAGAAATAACAAAGAAATAAATGCTGTCACATTCCATTCACACCAACAGCTGGCTACCTGAGATTTGCCTCAGCAAGAAGGTGTCTTAAAGGGAGATTATAGCACCTGAAGACTCCTGACCTCCCACAAAGCACTAGCTTGTGACTGGGAAGCTCTGGAGATGAGTCCTGCACATCCATCAAGTTGGACTCCATGATCTTCATGAGTCCCTTCCAACAAGGGCTATTCTAAGATTCTGTGAATTTCTTTCCTCACTGATATCAACAGACATGAAATGTGGTACCTGACTTGAGACAACCAAAAGACATAACGAGAAGACCCTTACAGAAAGTTTCCCAAGTACCAAAGTTACATCTTCAAGTCAAATTTACTGAAGAGAAAGGTCTACTAAGAGTAACAAAGCATCAAGTGTGAGATCTGTATTCTCCACTTCTGAGATCACTTCTTGTGCCTGAAGTCACAGAATCATAGAAGGGTCTGGATTCAAAGAGACTTCAGATTATCCAGTTCCAATCACCCTGCCACAGACAGGAATACCAACCTGCTAAGATGATCAGAATGCCTAGGGCCCCATCCTACCTGGCCTTGAATGCCAATAAGGACAGAGCAAGTCCTTTTGTCACAGCTCCCCTCTGGAAAGTGGTCTTTCCTTGTCTTCTTCCTATCCATTTTGACTGTATGAGATACTGCAAGCCCCAAAAAGCTTAAAGAGAAGACTGTCCCTCCAGCACCTTTTGTGATGAGTCACATAACTTGGCTGTTGATGCATCAATTTCCCTATATAATTCTTCTAAACAATGTTACACAAGTAATAAACTACAAAGTGGAACTTCAACAACTGCAATACTGCCTTAAGCTGCTTTTGTGTATTACTTTTTTAAATCTAAACTGATCTAATGCAGTACCATTTTTCTATTTATTCCTACACTCTCAATCACACCCTGAAACAGAAACAAGAATTGAAAGAATACAGCACGCTTAATTCCTGTTCATTATAAATGTTCGGATGAACAAAGCACCGTGGAAAACTGAACCTAAGCACAGGCGCAGGCTCATTTTCACATGCTTTTGTTAGTTTGCATTCTATTTCAAAAGAAATTAGTAACTGCAACATCTACTGTCTTCTATGGCTCTCTGTAACATGGCATCCTCACAAATAACAGGGTTGTATTTTAAATGACCTCAAATAAATCTACACTTGGTATTTATTTGTATATTAACAAACAGCACTTGTATTGATTTTTAAAACGTATTCTGAAAGTGCTTCTAGAGCACCGAGTTTGATCTACCACAATCTTCCACAGGAGTATTCATTTTTAAGTTACAGTTAACCAGCTTAGATGCAATTAATCAGCTACATACTTACAGAAGCACTGCATGGTATTGTGACCATAACTTTGTAAAAATGACTTTGAGATAGCAAAGCAGACTGTGTTAATCAGAGGGCTCCATTCCAATTAACCCCCATGGTAAGCCCTCCTCTGCAGTAAGGTATTTCCAAATTCAAATGGCGGTGTTTTACATATTCTTGAGGGTGAATAGCATCACAAGGTACAAGACAGACAAGATCTAATAATATAATATTCAAAGTATCCCTTCTACAGGGAGATATTCACAACAGACATACAATGAAACTGTGAAGCCATCAAAACAAATGGTGTCAGCAAAGGCCATGGGACACCATAACACCAGTTAACAGTCTTGAGTACAGGGCAGCCCTTGCAAACATTCCATTAAGACTTCATTCTGCAAAACTGGTCCTTTAGCACGCTGACCTGCTGGTGGCCACAGAAAACATAGCTCAAACAAATCTTATTTAATTCCTTCTTAAAAAGAAAACAAGATTCTCTTTGTCTCGGCGGGATTCTTCCATACACTTCCACGCATCTGAACCATCATCTTAGCTACATAGGATTTGATTCAACTCTTTCTTTCAGCAGATCAGATGTATCCTCCTTGAAGGTCAGCTCATGAGAGCCTTGTGCTATGCCAGATAACGCTCCACTCTGCACAGTAAGACATCACATGCATGAACCTTCGAGGCAGACCAAATAGAAGATCCTCCATGCACAAATTTCAGCGGCCACCTATGCATAAATCAGTTTCAGAACACATTACACTTGAAAATCAAACCTTCAACCCACACTTCACTTTCCAATATCTGTAATATTAGAAAGTACAGGAGCCTGCTTTACAGAACTCTAAAAAACTGTATCAGGATCATTCAGAAGGCCAGAAGAGAATAAATGACTTCGGAAAACATCAGAGACAAAAAGCTTAATAGTCACAGTGGAGGGTCTCAGTCATGCAGATGTTTCAAATGCATGCCTAATTTTAAAGTACTGAGTTTGATGGCAGTAGATATTACAATGGGCACCAACCCTAAACAGTTAAGAAGGAAAGGCTAGTGGACCAAAAGGGAGAAAAAAAAAAAAAAAAAAAAAAACAGCATGAAAAACATTTTGCATGTGCTCTGTTGGTCTTTGTAATCTACCCTAAAGAGGCCCCAGCAAGCAAGTTCACTTCAGACCTCAATTACAACACATGGGCAATTTTATTGCCCAACAAAAAGCACATTAGACATTTATGACCTCATTTTATTAAATTCTCCTACTTATGATGATCACTATTGGGCATGCAAGCGTGCGAGTTTAATACAAAAATCTATATATATTTATACATTAACAAGTCTGAAAGCTCACCTGCATGGCAGGTGTTGCTGTGGGCACACTTTGGTTATGGATTAACTAACTGCTATCAAAATAACTGGGTTCTATCTACCAAATCTGAAGCAAGAAGGGCAGGTGCTTTCCTGCTGATCTAGCAGAGGGCTCTGATAGAATTACAACAGGAAAGAATAGCTTTGCTTTCTTTGTGAAATTCGATTAGAGGAGGAGAGAGGTAACACCCTGCACAACATGGTGGAGCTTAAAGGACAATCTGCTCCTCTTACAGCCTTTCCCACTGGCTACTTTGATCTAAGTTTTATTGTCCAGATTCAACACCTTTACCTTCAGTTACACAGTAAAGTTCTTTAGAGTCATTTTTCTACATCGAGTAATTGCTCAGGCCTTTTCAGACAAGCTATCAATTATCCAGGATGCTGGAAACTAAACACTTGTAGCTTTGGTGAAATGTAAGATTTTTCTCACTAGCATTAAACAGCTAAGGGAAGCCACATTAAAGACCTAAGCTTTACTTTTTAAGGTCATTACTTAATAAAAAGACTACTGGCAACAGCTCAGCTCAGTGCATGTGGAAACAATTCATTCCTAAATGCAAGGAGACATAACATCATAAAGTAATGCAGGTTAGACTGGCTTCCCAGTTCACTTCAGTAAGATGCTCACTGTACGAGACCACTGTTGTACTATCACTACTCAGTTCAATGCTGTGGTGTTACAGTCCTACATCACACACAAAGCTATAATTCTGTTCTGGATGCAAGCAGAACCCACTCTGAATTTAGCCAGAATCCTGCACAACAGTCCTAACCTTAAGACTACAGGCTTATATACTTACCTCATCTGACAGCCTACGTAACACAATCCTTACTATCTGACTCTAATTTCTGCATCCAACTCTGCAACCTGCAGTCACATTAGAGATTGTATTTCATGTTACAGACACTCATCCTTACTATACAATAGACTTAGGTGTTAAAAACGTGCTCTATTTTTATATCAATTTCCATCTTCTTAAAGGCTGACAGTCCTTTGTAAAATGATGCAGGACAATTGGACATAGTTTTCAAAATTCAGTATGCTGCTGCAGGCACTCACCAGCTCTGAGAAGGTAGACCGTTCATTTTCATCTCAAAGAGCAAAACACAAGCAGTATGGAGAGACAACACTAAGGAAAAACAAAGAATACCTGGAGAGAGTGCCAGGTCTGACAGCAGGGAGAGCAGGAGATGTCAAATAGAAGTTGGTCTGGATGGTCATCCTGTTTGCTCATTGTCCTTTTGCACACAGACAGTAGCACCTGGGATACTATAAACCTTGCAGTTCAGTTACACTTACTGAAATTCCAGCACATGGGTCAGCATCAGATCATTTCTACTCAATATTTGTAAGTCAGGTAGCAGAGCAGTAATAGCCCTCCTTTTTTTGGTAATATAGGAAATAAAGTTAGAAGTTGAGAGGTCCCTGGATTTTTCTGCAGTTTTAAAACAACATAAGCAGAAGTTAAATACAAGAATAGGCAGTAGCAAAACTGCAAACCAACTGACTGGAAACATCATCATCTACACCTGAAGTTCACAGCTGTTGTAAAGGAAGAAAGGCAGTATTATCTGTTAGTGAGAGCAGCAAGCAGGAACTCCAGGTTTTATTCCGAACTCTCCCACGGATTTCAAGCTTGGCTATGGGCAGATCACCAAATATCTCAGCTGATCATCTGTAAAATAAGGATAGTCATATTTTCCTATTCCAACAGGATGTTTTCAGTAACGTACTCGAGAGGCACTCAAATAATGCAGTGATGAGGGCCATGAAAGTATCCTTGCAGAACAAAGACAACACCTGCTCCACTGGCCTAATGGAAAAAAGATGACCAAGGCTGTTACAAGCTGCAATCATCTTCAACTTACAGTCTGAAGTTCAACAAAATATTACTGTGGAAAAGTGTAGGAGTGGATACGAACAGAATTGCAAACAAGCTACATAAATAGAAATAAAAAACTGAACAGACACTTAGGTTTATTTAGTAAATAACATGGGTAATTCTTGGCAGACAACCATTCTGCTACCTTTGGAAAACAAATATAAAATACAGGTATCACCACTATGGTTTTCCTACTGAACAACAATAATTTCAGTCCTTTGTGACACTTTTTAAAAACATACATGCTTGCTGTTCCTTGTGACTTCGCCCTGTATGCAGCCATGAAATTGTTCTCACATGCTTTCCAGGTGATAACTACAGGTGGCTCCCCCAGCTGCACCCACCACTATGCACCTACTGTTTGCAGAGTGCCACCTTAGCCTCAGTTGAACACTTTCTCTCATTTTATGCTGTGAAAACAGTAGTTCTATGTACGCAGAAAAAGATTTAAGCATAGCATGAAGTGTGAGGCTTGTGATTCACAAAGTCTAAAGATTTGGTGCTTATTCCTGCCATAGCAACAGAGTTCCCACTACCAGCTCTGTTATTTAAATACACCATGATATATTTATCTTTATCTTTCAAAAAAAGCAGTGGTAACCGTGGATGATGCACACAGTTCAGAAACACATTCTACAAACAGACTAATGATGGTGAGCACACTAGTGTCATAGAATTGCTCAGGTTGGAAAAGACCTCAAAGATCATGGAGTTCAACCACGACTTGCCATACTATCCTCTGAACCATCACCTCTTCTGCCAACTAGAGTCCCAATTCTCATTGAAAAGCTCTCAATTCTCAGTCACCCTGGATGCAGTGAATCATCACACCAATTTTAATAATACAACTCCCAACAACACAGCTTTACTTGTCATAACATTTTCTAGCTGCTTCACTCTAACAGTCACACAGAACATCACCCCAGTAATCACAGAATCATCAAGGTTGGAAAAGACCTTCAAGATCACCCAGTCCAACCATCCACCTATCACCAATAGCTCCCACTAAACCATGTCCCTCAACACAAAATCCAAACATACCTTGAACACCCCCAGGGTCGGTGACTCCATCACCTCCCTGGGCAGCCCATTCCAGTGCCTGACCACTCTTTCAGAAAAGCAGCATTAATCTCCCCTGGTGCAGCTTGAAGCCATTCCCTCCAGTCCTATCACTAGATATACGAGAGAAGAGGCCAACCCCCAGCTCACTACAACCTCCCTTCAGGTAGTTACAGAGAGCAACAAGGTCTCCCCTGAAAATTCTTCAACTCATTCAAACCAAGTTTGACAGAGGAGCTAAACATGCCACAAAGTGGCATGAGATGACAGCTGGTCACAGGTAGAGCAGAGTGCCCAAATTAAGCCTTCTTACCACAAGAAAGATATGCCTTCTGTGCTTGTCTTACTAACAAGCAAACACAGACTGGTAGAAGGGCAGCACGTTACTCCTCTTACCCAAAGAGGTAGGATAACTAGAAACAAGATTAAAGGGAATCAAGTAGGGAAAACTGCATCTGCAATGAGGATGCAGTGAGGCACCTAGGGGAAATTAGGCTCATTATCAGAGGTGTAGCACACACAACTAAGTTTCACCTCCCTACTTGACTAAACGGTGGATATTTTTCGATATCCCTCCCTGTAAAAATTTTCTTTACTGTACACATTTGTAAGCCATTAGCTGGATTCAACAGCACACGCTCTAACAACAAAAGCTGAGTTTGTTACAGCCATGGGAATTCTTTCCAGTGAAATCAGAGAGAGGTGGGTGGGTGGGACGGGATCTCAGGGACCAGCAGATGCTTCACCATCAGGGTAGGTTCACAAACATACAAAGCTGGAGCAGAGGGACTCCTAAGAGGCTTTCCTAAGAGGGCCTCAAGCAAAGGGAATCTGTGACCTCCCAGATTCCATGCCCACAGTCAGCAGCAGCTCCTCACAGCCAGAAACTCTTTCTAACGAAATCTGAGCAATGATTTGTCCTACCATCAGCGCAAAGAGGTTACACAACAGAAACAGATCACTTCTCTCACATCATTCATAGCTTTTTTAAACAGCAAATACCATTTGTCCATTTCTTGTTTGCCTGAACAAATCATCTCCTTCAAAGTCTTCCCAGCACGGTTCCCAAATCCCTTATGACCTCTGTTACTATCCTGTAACAAATGCCTCCCCTAACTTGATTATTTTAAATGTGGGGTCCAACACTGGAATGCCATTTCAAGACTGGAATGCCATTCCAAGTTTGGAATTTCAAAGCAAGTTACAGCAAAGTACTTTTCATTTAATCTTTCAGATACCTGTAAGATTTGTCCTCTAATACCACTTACTCTCCCATGCTGTATTTTTTTAAAACTGTAATAGTTTGCCTTATTATATTTTCCACTCGCAATTTTGGCTATTTCCTCTAGGTTATCAAGGTCATTTGGAAACATTCTGTGCAGTACTTAGAGCTGAAACTGAAACCAAGTCTCTTCCCTCCCCCACTCCAAATTATTTCTACTCAAAGTTCACATAATAAATGTCTCCAAACGTTTAGAAGACTGCAGATTAAGTCCAAACCATTTGATCTCCCCTCGGGCGGAAGGCCTGTTATTTAAAGAAAACTCTAGGGAAAGCAGAAGTCATCAACACGCCTACAGAAAGAGCACATGCAGACACCTATATTTATTTCCTTTTCAATAAAAAGCCAAGACAGATGGAAAGCTGAAATGACCTCATCTAACTAAAAGAACATTAAGCAATAGCAGAAGTCACAGTAACGCTACTTACAGATGCTACTGCTTACAGTACACAGACAGGTGAAAACAAGATTTAAGATACTTTTACTTTACATTTCACAGTTTACTAATTGATTGTCCCCACCAGTGCAACATAGAGAGGTCAAGAAAACAAGCCTTGTGTAGTCTACTCACATAATTCCTTGAAATCCAAGAGGGTATTTCTTCTTGCAGCTTCTGCCCAGTTACTAGTTATGCTAGTTGCCCCATCTGCAGCTTTTGAAATTTCTTCATACATAAGCATGCTATTGAAACTGATTGGTTTCCATGCTTCTACTGAAACAGAGAACATTTGAATTCTCTCTTCTCTCTCCCACCACCCTTAAGTCTTTAAATAGTACAAATTCGTAACAGGTGAGGAATAAAAAACACCTGAGGAATCTCCAATTAGCCAACATGTTGCTGATTAAAGCCTCCTTGGGCAACTAGCAAAAAATCTGTGCCTGATTAACAAGGCAAGGTCACCTGCTGCTTACTTTGTTTCCTACATGCTCCACTAAAGCAACTGCCAGAGACAGTAGCAAAGTCAAGACGACTTTAGCTTGACCCTAAATTGATTTTGTCCCGTTCTTAAAAAAATATAACCTGTTTCAAAGTAACGTTATGGGCTCTGACATATTTTGTGTGAGATCTGTCCCACCCGAAGAAAGAAAGGGACAGACGCTTTAGCAGTGATAGGACAAGACAAAATGGTATCAAACTAAAAGATGGGAGGTTTAGGTTGGATACAAGGAAAAAGTTTTTTTTATGATAAGGCACCAGCACAGGTTGCTCAGAGAGGTGGTGGATGCCCCATCCATGGAGGCATCCGAGGTCAGGTTGGATGGGACACTGAGCACCTAGTGTAGGTGTGCCTGTTCATTGCAGGGCAGTTGGACCAGATGGCCTTCAAGGGTCCCTTCCAACTCAAACAGCTGTGAAGTGCAATGAGAACATATATTGCGCTGACCCTCTCAGGGAGAACAAGGAAGGAAAATCCAGTTTGCAGATGCACCAAAGACTAAAATGAAAATGGAAACCATGCTGCCCAACATCCTGACTTAGTTCCAAGGAACTATTCACCTTAGAAGTTAAGCATAAGTACCTACAGATGATGCTAACATGTGCTTAGAAACAAAGAATTCTGTAGCTATGGGACATGGAAAGAAAACAAGCCACGGGAATCTTTTTCACAGTTCTTACTTTCATATTTTAAGAATAAACCTTTTTAATAATACAAACCTCAAATTTTATCCAGTTACATTAATTGTCATGATTTATACAGTTATTGTGCAAGACTTGTGGTCATTTACATCTTTCAGTACAACTGCCATTAGATTTAATATTAACTTCTAATTAAATTTCCCATCCATTACACAGCTGTGAAACATGAACAAGACTAAGACTATTCCCTTCAGAGAGCCTTCTTCACCCCATGCAGATGTGAAGACTGCATTGCAGGGGCACTGGTGATGATAATTCCACACCAATTCATGTTGCTTTGGTAGATTATGGTGGAACGTAACTGACAAAGAAAAATCTTGAGAACAAATAAAACAAAACAGGATTGAAGCTTGCAAGCCAATAGGAAATGGTCACCAACTTTCTGGCCAGGTAAAGTGGCTTCCACAAGTATTCAGAAAAGTCCAAAATGAAAACGATTGAGTAAAAAGGTCAGCAGAGCATAACTCCATTAACAGTGCCAATAAATTGGTGCCTGTGATTAAATCAAGCTCGAAAAAGCAGAAGTCATCCTGACAAAACCAAAATCAAATACAGAAATGTGGTGGTGTTTTTTATCTACTCGCTATAATCTGTGTTCTAAGTTCGCAATAGAATATAAGCATGGTAATGCCCCCAAAAACCTGTGCAATCAAGTTACTCATTGGATTATTAAGGAATTGAGACGAGTAAAAAAGACAACAGCATGGCTTGAGGTGCAGAATTACAGAAGTAAAGAAAAATTGCTGTGTGGCATAGAGCTCAGCTGAGACCTGTCACATAAATATGCAAACAAGATACGCACTTTGTCTAAAGCACAAGGAAAATTAGTGATAAAGAAACAGACAAGGACTGCCAAATAACTTTTAAATAGTGCAATAATGCAAAAATACACTTCTGAGCTTGTTGTACCATTGTCCCAGATTCTCTCCTGTATTATTAGGGAGAGGAAACTAGAAAAAAAAAAAACCTGACAAAACAAGAGGAAAAAGTAAATAGGATGACTACTTGGCACTTTTTAGATAACAAAACATTATAGAAAGTATCAAATAACTCCTATGTTCATAGGCATTTTAGAGCCATTTACCTTCCCCAGGCCTTTGCCAGGTGCAGAGAATCACTGTTCATTTTAGCGACAAGTGACTCAATGAAAATTCAGTGCCTCAAAGTAGAGTTTCATTTTCACATATAAAAATTTAAATTGGGAACGAGGGTATTTGTGACTGCGATTTACTAGTTATGTGACAAAGAATCAAACTTAAGCACCATTTTTAGAGAAATACTAAGGGGTAATGAGAAGCACGTAAACATAACTTACTGTTAATTCTCAACTTTAGATACACTGACCAAGGTACTTACACAGGACAAATTACTCTGGTACAAAGCAAGTGGCCACAAAGCCACAGCAACACTCAGAGGAAAATCTGAACTGCTATGCACTTTGATTACCCCACTCAGCCTTTTTTCACCCCCTTTAAAAGGGAGACTCACAGTGATCACGATGCTACATCTGGCCAAAGTTCATCCCCTCAGCTTTTTTATGGAACACGATACATTATAAAACAGGATTTAGAAGATAAAGTTAAAAAGAAGAGTTCACTAAAAAGCAACATGAAAATATTTACCCTAAAGGTGAGCTCAGTCTTATCACACTGAAAACCACAAATGTAATTTTTCCATTCACACTTACTATTGCTCTCAAGGCAACCAGCATGGTGCAACCAGCACAAACCCTCGATCAAATAGAAGAGGTGTGAAGTAGGCACTCCACATGATTAAGTTCAACCACAGTTGAACTTAATTGTGTTCTGAAGTGATTAACACCTGTAAATTTAGTAAGACAGGCTGGTGACATGTTTCAGTGAAAACAGTGTTTCAGTCTCCCTACAGAAAAATGAAGGATTTTGTTCTGGCCCTGCCTAAACCATTCACCAACTGCAGGGTGCAGCCCTCTCCACACTCCCCTTCTAGGAAAGGCAGCTCCATTTTCTTGTGCTTTTCAAAATAGTAGGCTTAGTGGTTACAGAGTCCATATTTTAAAGTGCACTGTCCTTTTAACACACTTTCCCTTCTTAAAAAAGAAAATAAAACTTTCTGATACCAACAGTTTATAAAAATAATAGCTGCAATACTCCTCTAAAATTGCAACTTAAAATCAAGTTGGAATAGCAAGGATTCAAATATGAACAATTAAAAACATTCTTTCGGCAGAGAATTGCCAAGCAAAGCCTTACATATTGCCTTGCAAGCCTCTCCCAGCAGCACCTCACAGAAAATCCATTCTATTTCTTCCAGCTGACAACCTCAAAAAACAGAGGTCTAAATAAGTCCATCCTTCCCACCAGTCACCTACATAAGTGCAGGTGTGGATGTTGGTGCAGCTTTTCCATCAGCTCTTCCTCTGTTGGTTCTTCCAAAACATCTCTACAAAGAGAAAGCATGGGTTGTTAGGGACAACAAAGGGAACTTCTCAGCAGTTGTTGCATCTCAGTGTCCACACTGCGAGAACACGTGCTCGTTTCATTCTTGAAAAGTGGAATTAAAATTACAATAAGTTGATGCTCCCTAAAGATGCATCTACTTGCCAGTGATCCATCCTTTACAGATGTGTCATGGAAACCAGCAGCTGTTTTCCCATAAGGAGCAGGGAAACAATTTCCTGCACATAGTGCAATACAACTGAAGGTCAGTAAGTTTGTTTTCCTGAAAAAGCTCCCAAATGAGAACATGTTCCCAACACTACTATTGAATATCCAATGTGCACCAGAAGTTCTACGTGTTCATGATCATCGAGTATCAGCCCACCACCCACAGTTTCACAATAAGCCAAGAATGTGCATCAGTTTCCTCATCTTCAATTTCTTCTCCCCCTCAGCACAGCTCCCCCTACTTCCAATCCCTCTTCTCCCACCACAGTCTTGGCAGAAAGCATATAAAGGTTAGGCTCACAAGTCAGCTTAAAACAAGTCCAACTAGAGCACGTACTGAGATTCACCAAGGTAAAAGATGATACAGTTTACTTCTGAGGAAGGAAATTAAGAGAAGTCTTGTACCATCTCACAACGAGCACCAAGAGAGAAACAGAATAATCTAAATCAATCACCATGCCCAATTTAATTTACCTGAACATTAGTTCTACTGTCCTCTGGTATTCAATATCTGAGAGAGACTCCCGATGACAGCGACGGTCCCACTTGTGAATAAAGTTCTGGAAGACAAAAGCAATGCAAAAAAACTGACACCATAACACATCTTCATAGTGAATCAGCTGTAATGGACAAACATTCACATCCAACAAAATGCGGTCAGGCTTGTGACAAAGTTTCAAAATAAAGAAATGCACAATTGTCTGGGGAAAAGAAAATGCTTCCTGAACATCTGGGGGAAAAAGGACAGGGAAAAAAGATCAAGTAGACATGCAAAACCAAACCAAATTTCCCAGAAGGTTTTCTGGGCTCTTTTCATTTCCCATGAAGATCATAACCTTTTATCAGGATTTAACATCAAATAATACTCCTTCTTACCTCTAGAAGTAAAGCTATGAAGAGATTAACCCATATGACAGAGGAGATCAACCACCAGGCTACAAAATAGATCTTTGCCCACCTGCAGATCAGATTAAAGGAAATAAATGAGTCTGTGGGTCTATGATAAAGTAGACAGCAAATAAACTCAGCCTGGAAGTAACCAAAGCCAGAATGAAATCACATTTTTCCTTCAAAGATTATACTACTAATGTAAAAGAAGATCTGGATCTAACAACAATCTTGACTTTTCATTCAGTTAGCCTAACAGATTTTGTTCCCCAACTTAACATACCTAAAGAAACCACGAAAAGAGGGGGGGGGGAGGGGGGGGGGAAAAAAAACAGACTAGGAAAGGATGTTATGGATCACAGAAAGATCTACCTAGGATGGTATGGTATCCTTTGAGTGGCCAACAGCAGCAGGGAATGGAACAATTGCAAAAACACAGCAAAATACCTACAAGGCTACCCCTTAAGTACTCTTCATCTCCAACCACTTGCACTTCAGAAATTTATTGAGCTAGAGGTGGATTCTGTTCATTTCAGATCCCAACAGACTTCTCTCATGACTTCTCCAATCATCACCAGACCACATTTAATACTTAACACACCTAACAGCTTGTAAAAAAATGCTCCATCTTAACCACATGCTGGGTGAAGAATCGCTTCCTTCTGCTTGATTCAAACTGCAATATTTGATATGTGGATGAAACCATGACTCCACAGAAATCAAACAGCAAAACTCCCAGGTTACTGCATTGAAATGTGACCAGTCAAGGATTGCTGCAGCAAGCCAACTCAGAGGCTATCCTGCTAACTCAAAATTCCCACAAAACAGTGCAATACAAATGAAAGATATGCCCAAGATTCTAAGCCTACCAAAAGTTATTTACCCACAGAGTAAATACAAAAGCAACCTCAAATAAGTTACTGTGATTCACTTACATCTCTTCTGCACAATTGACTCTACAGCGAGAGCCACCCAGCGAATGTATGTTGCAAACCTGTTTATAATTCACTTTTTTTGGAACAAGAGAACTATCAAACCAGTTTAGAATACCTTCTAAACATGATCATAGTTTTTGCAGCAGCAAGTCATTGAGTTACACAGTTAATAGTTTTTCCTACAAGCCTGGAATTACCCAAAAGAAAAGTAAGAAGCACCTCTCTTTATAAGATTATAGGAACTGTGCTATCTGTGCAATTCTCATTTGTTTACAAGCCAAATTGATACGACACTGTATCAGTTTTATTACTGCTACTTACGGACTTGAGTATCTCGAAAATGCTTCCAAAAAGACTTGCCAGTTGTTCACTACCATCACATCCCAAAGAGTCACTAACGCTGCCTAAAGAGAATGAGGAAAAGAGAAGCTGAGCAAATGCATCACATACTTCAAAGCCTCGGAAAAAGAAGGACACCATCAGGCAGAGAGAGAAGGAGAGCTAAGACTGACTCACAGCAAAGTCATCAAAGTTGTTTGGCCAATATTCCAGTTGCTCATAGGTCCCACACTGCAAAGTGCCATTGTTATACGTTGTATTAACAAGACTGTAAGAGAATGATAGTCTGATATGAGCATAGCTATCTACATACTATACCTCAAAAACAAGATTCCTGTGAGTACCTTGTAGAAATTTAAAAATCTCATTTGGGCAGAAAACAGAGGAAATCGTTAAACTAAGCATTAAAGCTACAGCAGGTTAAAAATTTTGAGCTACAGGTGAGCTTTCTGCAATTCCAATACAGTAAGAAAAACTGACAGAGTAACAAATGAAAAAAGTCTGTGTGATTAATGCAAAGACAGCTTCAAACACAAGGATAAAATAAAAACTCAACTATCCAGTACTACTTTGAATAGTAATATTACCTGACATTTCCCAGAGGAACCACAGCACCTTTAAACAGCATTATGCCAGTTATAGCAAATGCATAGAAAACCACCTGGAAGGAATACATTTAAGCATTAGTTTTGAATATTTCTGTCACTAAATAAGAAAACAGTGCAATTAATACAGAATTCACCTTAGCATCGCAGGCAAAGGGCAACAGTCAAGAAAAATGCCTGAACTTTTTGAAATAAAAATACTTAATACCTATACTTTTTATATATTATATATATATTTTTATATATAATATATTTTTATATATTATATATATATATATAAAATTGTTGCTCTTACTTTTTAAAATCCCATTTAACTTTCAGTTAAATATAAGTAAGGAGCCCTATGTTTTACAACCGCTTAAGACAAGATGAGTTTATAGACTGAGGTGTCTTTAGTCACATCTCTGTGTTTTGCTAGAAAACTAAAGTGGAGAAGTCCACAAAGAGAAGGAAGACTGCACGGCTCTTTTTAGACATTACTGGAGTTAAGTTGAAGCTGTCGTTCCACAGCCTACCAGAAGATGGGGCATATGGCCTTGCAATGAAGTTGACTTTTGTCTTTGATATTTTATCTAAGCACATGGATCATCTGAGAAAGTAGCTAATGAGTTATATTACTTCACCAGCACAAGCTTCAGGAGAAAATTTGTTAAAACTTTTAGCATCAGCTGATAATATACCCAGACGTCAACACGACAGAAGCTCAGTGGCAGCTCCTAGTGCCTCAAGTAAAAGCAAGTGAAATTAATGGAAGTGGCAAATGCTATGGCACAACTGCCTCATGATTAGTGAAAAATTACAGTTCACACTCCTGGCATGATGGACATTTTTGCAGTGGATAAGAACCACTTCATAAGCATTACGTCTTACATGCATGAGTAGGGACACCAGACTGAAACACTAAGGGATAACCACTAAAGAAGAACTTGACTCTGTAAGTACAAGCTCCCGCCATTGTAATTATGACTGTCAGGAATCAAAGGATCTTCCAGCAGAACATTAAGGCCAAGTACAGCCGTAGCAGTAGCAGCATAGCTTTGGGATCCTGCAGTAAAGCACAACAGAGCTCACCCAAAGACTGCAACTCCACAGGGCTCTGACATTTGGCAACTCAGCTCCTGAAATATACTTTGACCTCTCATAAAAACACAGAATGGCTTGGGTTGGAAGGGACCTCAAGGATCATCATCTCCAACCCCCTTGCCACAAGCAGGGCCACCAACCTCCCCATTTAATACTAGACCAACAGGCTGCCCAGCGCCCCATCCAACCTGGCCTTGAACACCTCCAGGACGGGGCATCCACAACCTCTTTGGCAGCCTGTTCCAGCACCTCACCACTCTCCCTGTGAAGAACTTCCCCCTGACATCCAACCTAAATCTTCTCTCCTCCAACTTAAAACCAGTTCCCCTTGTCCTGCCTCTATCTACCCTTGTAAAGAGTCTTCACCCTTTTCTAGTCTCCCTTTAGATACTGGAAAAAAATATATATATATATTAAAAAAAAAAAAAAAACTATAAAAGCTAACATCTCAGTTGGCACACTCCTGAAGCATCTCTCAGTTTTATGCATAGGTCCCAACAGGATATATGACTTGCATAGCAGAATGAAGCTGTTACTAATTTATCTTTGCACAAGACAACATTATTTTAAATTGCAACATAAGCCTCTCCAGGACACAACTGAAGATAAAAACCAAGATTAGCAATGACAGTAATTATTCTAGGATAAAATGAGTGACAAGCCAGTTTTTATTTTGATATACAAAAAAACTTCTAAGACAATACCTAACATACAGCAAATCCTTGGTCTTTAACCATTAAATTTAAGTATCTTAACAAAATAAAACTAAAATATTATAAAAATAATGCCCCACAAACTCATTTGCTCTGCCAGGAAGACAGTTGCAAATCCAGAAACTCAGGAGTTAGGAAATGCAGCCATGAACATCATGTGCTGTGACACAACCTTTAATCACACATTACACACATCACACACTCTTTGAGCATGACAGCATGGACTTTCACAAATCCCCATGTCCAAACACACAATATCTCAAGATCTTTCCAACTCAAAGTGATTTTAAAGTTGTTATGCTATCTAATTTTAAGATAAGCAGATCAGTGTAAGGAAAACCAGGCTGCTTCTAGAAAACAGGCGATTTTTTCAAACTGAAGTATCCAACCTGAGACAAGTACTTCAGAAAAGTCTTAAATAACCTTTTTAAGTGTGATCCTAAGAGACACTGGTAGCTGAAGTTGAGGCACACTTTGTGCAGGCCAGAACAAAACAGCAGCTCGTTACAATACTGAAGAACTGCCTGATTTCAGTGAAATGTTAGAAGTCACAGAAACTGACATCCAAAGGCCCTGGTTTACTTCCTCACTGCCCTTTTTACAGATACCAGCGTAATAAAGAGAATGTGCTTGACACTTCTGCATCATGACTTACCACCAGGATTCCTGCAAAGGCTCTCAAGTTTTTTACCAGGTCCAGCAACGTAGTAACAACCAAAGACATGAACTGAAACAAAGCAGAATTTTATACATATTACATTTATCATGCCACCAACCTGCACAAAATTATTTTTACTAGACGGAAAACTGAGATCTGTCTGAATGCAGACAATCCTTAAAGCGATAACTGCGTGATTTATGAACAGAGCCATGCTCCTTTCCATAAAGGGATATCAAGCTAAATTTTAGGTATGCTCAGACACAGTGACCTAAAGGGCTAGGTGTAAGACCAGAATATGGAGGAAACAAGTTTAAGCGTCCCACAGCTCCAGAGAGATTGACATGGAAGCATTTCTAGTCTACAATTCCCACCCACTGACGCTCTGATGACATCAGGTAGATATTTATGCTTTATTAAACTACAATACAAGTCCCACTCCTGATGGGAATTCAGACGTAGCTTTCAAGCCAATCTAAGTGCAGGATTATAACCGTCAAAGTGATTTCAGATCACGGGTGCTCTGGCGTAACTATTCATAACTGGAAAGTGAAGAGAGGAACTCCTCCCAAACAAGCTTCTGCAGGATCAAAATGCCCAGCAGCACCCAGTGAGAGCCTATCAGCTCCTGAGTACAAAGTTCCCCAAGGACTTCATATCAAGTCACTAGCTGAGGCTGAAGCCCAACACAAGCTGTGCAAGAATTTCTGGATGCGTTTCTCTACCCATTTTATAATGTCAGCATCAGCTACAGCAACATCAACAGGACTTCCCTTCCACATCAGTAAAGAAAACCAGCTAAAGAGGGTTTGTGAGGTGCTGTGCAATTGTCTGGACACTTAAAGTGCAGACTGAAGAATTACACTCCCATTCAGGTGAGACAGAAGGAAAAGCTAGTGCACAGCACTGGGTGAGCCTTTCACAAAATTTGTAATTTGATCAAAGATATCAGAAGAGTGGAGGAATAAACAACCTTCATATTACCTTCATATTAGGAATGATCCGCAGGAACCTGAACACAATTAACATGTTCACCAGTCGCACCATATCCCACAGGGATAGCAGGCCCACAAACTCTGGTCTCCTAGGAAAGAAATAACATATCAGAGAAACAGCCCAAAAAGATATTAATGAAGTTACTGAGCCCTGGCTGAAGTTAGTCTTCAAAGAAAGTATAAAGCTGACAGATTGCCCAGTCAACATTCTTTCTTATGTATGTATTCTATAGACAGTATCTATACACTTCAAATCTCAGCTCGAGCATTAGCTGACTTTTACACAGGCACGCTGGGTGTCCTTGCTACAAGCGTGGGCAGGTGGTGGGGGGAAGGAAAGATAGCAGTGACAAAACTCCTTGGTAACAGATGCTAGATCACAATTTGCATCATAAACATTCAAGTTTAGCCTTAAAATCATCTAAGACAGCACCGCACAGAACACATTCTAGAATAATAGTAAAAACCTCAGTCTTGTCTTTAAGATGTTACTTGATCTGCAGATGTAACTGCAATTGTGATTAAAGGATGTATCACAGAACATGATGTTAGTGCCATCCGGAACCTTCTGGGCCGTAATCTGTTTGTGGTGATGGAGAAAATAACTGGTGCTTCAAGATACTGTTAGAGTGCAAACAGCTGTCCACATTCAAGAATCACCCTTGAAAGTAAGACTTACAAAGTCCTCCAAATGTTCTTTGCTTTTCTCTTCTGATATGGCGTACATGTATTTTAAAAATGGAAACAATCACTTCCATGGTTTTAATGATGAAAAAAGATTAAGATAATTATCCAAGAACCATTTGGACTTAAAAAATATGCATACAGAAAAAAAAGTCAGGAGACCTGTGCTTTCTGTTCCAGTACACATGAACAGCACCATGGCAATTTCTCTACTAAACTTTGCAACATGAAGTTTAGTGACTACAAAAGGGAAAACTTCTACTAAGTTTGGTGAGTTATGCACTGGGCTGATAATTACAGCAGAACACCACAAGTGTGCATGAACATGCACGTATATTCCCCTGATCCAACCCAGACACCTAAGACAGTGTAATGGTTCAAGGAGATTACTTACCAACCAGGATGAGGAAATCCATATTCAGCAAAAGTTGCAATCTCCAAAACCTTCAGACAGAGAGAAAGGAAAAAGAGTAAAAAACCTTTTTAAACTTGGTAATTTTGAGGTTTAAATATTACTTACCTTTCTCAACAGAAAATATGTTCAATAGCTTTAAGCCACTAGTATGACTCTACTTATATACTCTGGTATTGCTATATTTGACAATACATCCAAATTAAGGTGACACATAGAAAGATACTGAGTGAATTACACTGTGTAAGTTAGGTTTCAGGTTTTACCAAACAGATTTAATATCCTGCCACTTTATTATTCAATAAGTGATGCTTAACTACATTACAGACATCCTTGTGAGCAGAATGCTTCCAAATAACATTAAAAAGGCTGCCTGTAAGAAGCTCAACTTTTCCAGCAATTTCTCCAGGAAAGGGACATTCAAGGTAACATTCCAAAGCACTCATGCCACTGCAAAACACAACACTGGCTCAAGCTGTTCAACTCAGCACATCAGTGCTCAACTAGGAGCAATCCTACTGGCATCCTGCTAGATCTTGCAGCTTAATATCACCCTAAACAACAAATCCAGGAATACAGAAGTTAACAACAAAACAAACTTACCAGCAAAATTGTAGTTAGAAGTCCATCAAACCTATTGCTCGGGTATGATAAATATCTTTTCAAGCCCATTGCCAAGATTTTCAACAACATTTCCATCAGATAGTATATGATGAAGAAGCAGTTGATAGTCTTCAGACCGTACAAATGATAATAAAAATTAGAATTAACCACATTAAGGGAACAGCAATATCCACAGAAATACTGTTGCTTCTTACCCCCAAGAAGAAGTCATCTCTTTCAGAAGGCTGCTTATCTGCATCCAACACCAAAACCACCTTAAATAACAACAAATCTTCCATGAATCCATTGTTTTACTGCTGAATTTTACAACAAGAAAAAAACTGTTTTTCTCTCTTACGTACACAGATAGAAACAATGTTTGCAAGGGCAACAACATTTCCCAAGTAGCCAAAGTAGGGATGGCCAAAGGCGAACTGCATTTTCCGCATGAAATGGGATCGGTACTCTGGACTGGGAGGATGCTGAAAAGGACACAACAATTACACTGAAAGGCAACACAAGGATTTTAATAACAATGCAGGGAAAAATAGCCCAGTTTCAGATTTAAGAAACATACCTTTTCAATGCAAAACTTTTCAAGTCCATTTTTATTAAGAAAGCGCTTTCAAGCTTTAGCTATTATTAGCAAGAGATCATCTCCAAAGAGCAAAAGCGTTGGTGATCACAGCACAATACAAGAAAGGGAAAAAATCCAACCTCTCCAATGCCTCAAGCATGTAAATTAACCAGTCTATTAATTGCATATATTCCTTCCACCACTCCCATCATTCGTCTCCCTCAAAGAGAGGTAAAGATCTTAGTTCCACATAAATACAGAACTGTTCAAAACCATACTACCTTATGACAGTCTGTAAATAGTGATGAGGTACATACGTACTTGTTTAATGGCATCCTTGTCTAGCTCTTCAAAGAGCCACTGGAACTGGGCAGCTGACAGCTGGTCACAGGAGCATATTTTGAGTGACTTCACATGAAAGAGAAAGCCAGATCAACATCTGCATTAAGTGCACCTTCAGGAAGTACCACCACTCTCAGACTGGATTTGTGTACTTAACAAACAGTGCAGCCTGACATAATCACAGAGCAGAGTGCTGTTTTCAGGCAACTCTGTTTACACAGCCCCTATCCCAGACAACGTCAGAAAGCAACATGTGTATCTTCACAATGGATCCAGCCAACTGCTGGCACACCATTACCAACAGCTCTATGTTGACCCCTTCTCTTGGCATTAGTTCATAACATCTATCTCCAAGACCTGCTGCAATTTGGTCCTTAAAAAGCAATAATATTTTTGGAGCAGTTTTTCCTGATACCATACGTGTAACTTTTGCATTTGTATCTCCTGTTGAGCTAATTGCTCTACCTAAAAACTGCAGCGCAAACAGCAACATTAAGGCCTTAGATAAGCAAAACAATTCTTCCTATAGCCTGACATAAGTATGGATTGCTTCCTCTAAGTTTTCAATTACATACACCCCCCCATGTTCAAATGGTAAAGATACACCAAGCTGTAGGTAGCAGCTCCAGACCACAGTGAGAGAGATTTTATTTTCAGAGATAAACCAAAGCAAATCAGAATTTTGGCTCTGCAAAACAAAGTCTTCACCTACACCACCTATCAGTGAATGCCTTCTTCTTCAAACCAACCACAGGAGTGGCAGTCTTAGTTTGGAATCATTGGAACTAAAGCTGTTACTAGGCAAAGACCAGCACATAAGCAGACACTGATCTGGACTCAGCTCACGCTCATAAAGAAAGTAGGACACAAACAGCTGAAGACTACTGCTCCTAAATCATTGCTGTGATTTAAAAAAAAAAAAAAAAAAAAAAAAAAAAAAAAATCAGTTTCCATAACTGTCCCAGCAAGAGGGTTTGACAGCCTCCAAGGATTAAGAAGATCCAGCTCTTACCATCATGATTGCTTGCCTGCTGCGAGAATCCATTTCAACTTTCTGCAGCACTTGAAGCAAGGCTCCAGCACTAACATATGACCTATCCAAAAGAAGATGAGCTTAGAGGATGGGTCCTGAAAGAGACATCTTGCCACTGAGACAATCAATAGTTCTGGTTTTGTTTTCTTCTTTTAAAGCCAATAAAATTACAAGCAGCAATGAAAAGAAAATATCCCATAAAGTCCCAGACAACTCACTATAAAATCCCACTTGAAGAATAGAATAAAAAAAATAAGCAAAACTGTTGTTTTTCAACGAGAGATCTTCAGTTCACACTAGTTCTGTTTCTGAAGAAGCAAACTTGCTTCTTGGTGATACGAAGTAAAACATTCAAAGGTAGGCCAATAGTCATGTACAAAGAAGAATGGAACTCATCCAGCTGGTGAAGGGGATCTCTGGCTACACAGCACCCCTTCTCAGGAAGCAGCCAAGGCCCAAGAGATGCTCCCCCCTTCAGCAGTTGGCCCTTACATGAGCCCAGGATGGCTCCACCCTGGGCCCTCTCCTTCTGGTTGCACAGGGAGCACAGGTGCCAACAATTTGCCAGTGTCCCCTGGGCCAGCCATACCTCTTCACCAGCTCAAGCCATGACCCTATCAGTTTCCTGCATACACTGAAACAAGAGCTGAAAATTTGGTCTTTTCTGCTGGGTGCACTACTGCCTCAATATCCACCACTCACTGTTCTGCATTAGCAGGAGTCTCTTTTAGGGAAGAAAGCACTTCAAATGCAGCCCGGATTCCCAGACGTCTTCTGAAGAGGGAGGACTGAACGGATTTCTGCACAAGAAAGACACCACACGTTAAGATAATAGGAGGCAGTCTGCTTAACACTGGGAAATTCAACCAGATCGTGGAATCATCTGAGTTGGAAGGGATCTGCAGAGATTACCTAGCCCAACTCCCCTGTTATGAACAAGGATAAATGGTATGATAAACAAAACAGATGACACAAATGTCAGTTGGCAAAGCCAACTGCAAGCTTCACAGAAGGCCTTGTCTATCTAACTCAATCTGTTTCCAAGAAGTCAAAATACTGCTTTCTTTCCCTTCCTGCCAAAGTCCTCATCATCAGCTTCTAGATTTGACTGTTAAGATACCAGAAAGACACTCCCACAGTTTAAGGGGAATTGTTGAAGGATCAAAGGTTGAAATCAGCAAAGTCCAGTCCTACCAGAAGGACTTGCAGACCAACAGGAAAACCCAGCTCAGATTGCACACTGATCCTCTGGCACTCTTGCAGTCTTATGACTGGAGAAGAGACTTCCTAGCTCTCACTCCTTACAAGAACTCTGTACAAAGGAAGGAAGAAACCAAGCAGACAAGGCTCTAGACTTCAAGTAAACAAAGTTTACTTACACAATAGGAAAATGCTGCTCATTCTAAGCCAGGGAAGCCATCACCACACTGGTACACAAAACAAAAACACTCACCAAAACACAGCCTTAACCCACAGCCCAGCAGTTCAGCTGTGAGACAAACTACATTTGTGTAACACAGCCCCTACCTTATCCAGCCATTTACTGGAAGTAGTAAAATGAAAGTTCATCTTTGCTTATGCTCTCCCTTCTTTTTAAAATACGCTTGCCTCAGCTCACTGCTCTCATACTGCTAAACTATTCTACCTCAGCGAGAAACCAAAAGAACTTACATCTGTTTCCTACTAAGGAAATCCAGAGCATTTCCATCTGGTGTACCTAATACACAACACACTAAACAGAACACACTACACAGCTTGTCAATGAAGGAGAAAGAACCTGTAGAGCTCAGTTTCATCACCACCACAGCTAAGCTCCTTCCACAATTTGTGGAATCAACTACAGTTACTTTGTCAGCTTTTACTTCTCTTATAGACACCAAGGTCAGCAAGTTGTTTTTAGTGAGGGCTTCTCATACTGTGCTACTCTGAGAAGTTAAATGCTGGGCTTTGCAACAACAGCTATTGAAAAAGTACAGTCCTTGTTCACCGTTTCATTGTTGTTCTCACTCTCGTTTTTCTCATATGCTAGTCACAGCTGCACATCTAAAGCATACATAAACACATGATTTTCTCACCCAAAAGGCATCAAGCTACAATAGCACACATGGGTAAAAATACATACATCCGTTTTATGAACCTTTCTCATCTTAAAACTGTACTTACTATTGGATTGGCATACTTCAATACACAGATAAATCCATAAACACCCAGGATTTCACAGCCATAAGGTTACAGTAGAACACAGATGTTGGCAAAGTTTTACTCACCAGAAGGTACCCACGAAACTGGTTGTAGATTATTGCTGTAAGTAGGTTCATCAGAAATAAGTTACCTTTTGAAGAAAAAAAGTGACCAGAATTAGTGGGATAGATGCTTGTTTCTCAAAGATGCATTGCATTTCTCTGATTCTAGGCCAACAACTATTTAAATCTAAACATTTTCACGTTGTACAGCATACAACACAACACTCAAACTTCTCTCACACCAACCAAGAAAAGAATCAGCTTCGACAGTAATCAAGAGACATTTCAATCATGTCCCAAATGAGAGGCAGCCATTAGTTTTCAAAAGACAAAAAAAATGAGATTCACAAACTTCACAAAACTTTCCCTCCTAAGATGGAAAAAACGTCAGTGTATCACAAGAGCACTGCAAAGAAGTTTCATATATGCATATAGCAAATCACACATAGGAATTCAAAAGACCACCTACTTGAATTTCTCCTCTAAAACTAAAGATTAACATTGTACATGCAGTTGTGTATCTGTTCTCTAATGATAAGTTACAAAAAAAAAAAATTGAACTATTTAATAAGAGCCTTTTGTGAAACTTATCTTGCAAGACAGAACATGGTCAAAAAATAACGATTTTTTAAAAAGCCATAAAGGAAAACTTGTGATGAAACTCTCTGAGAAAAATAAACCCCTTTCCAGCTGCATGCATCAATGTCAAAGCTACACTCCATTTAAGTTAACGAAGACAAGCAACGACTTACCTAATACAGTGAAGAGTATGAAGAAGATGGAATATGCTCGGTTCTTAGAATAAGCTGGAATCATTACTGCAACAGATTTAATTTAAAAATATATATATTATTAATTTCATATTTAAGAGGATAAAAAAAAATAAAGGAGATCTCTGTCAATTTTGGACAATTGGTAAAAGCTCTTATACAGCTCCACTGCAGAGCTGTGTATATAAATTAAAGCACAGAAATACAAAAAATCCTGAGTAACTTCATGCACAAATCATCTTTGCAGAACCTTCCTAAGAGCTTCCAGCTGCAAGAACAATTACAGCAATCTGACAATATTTCACTGTTCATTGATTAATACAGACAAGAGTTATTTCTGAAACAGAGTGCTCACCATCAGGGTTATTTGCTGTAGTCAGCAGGACCAGCAGTGATGTCAGGGAATCTGGCAAATTTCGAAAGTAACCCACCCATTCCTTATCCTGTTGACCATCCTAGTGAAAAAATGCTCACTGTTATCAGAGAAGCACTTAGAATCACTAAGACTGACTTACCAAGAAAATGATACATACACAGATAGTTTTAGTCAATAATCCATTCCTTATGCACACAATTAGATCTGCCACGTGGAAGAAAACACAAGACAAGCATAAAAACCAGGACAACGTAGTGGTCCTGCAGGAATACCACTTATTCACAGTCAATAAAGAACATAAGGGAAAACAGCAAGCTGAGAGAGACAGGAGGCTCCAAACAAAAGTTCCATCCATCACCTCAAATCCGGTGAGGACCATAAAGACATGAGCAGACAGCATGGGGATCTAAAGCTGCCCTTGATTGATAGAAAAAGCCAAATGAGAGACGTCAAGGGTACCAGAGCAAGAAGAACTCTAAACACGACCTAAATAAAACATATCACAGACTGTTCCCATATTCAATCCGAATTCACATAAAAATCAAGCAGAAAACTGGAGCTGCTTACTTTTTATTCTAGCTATACAATGCTGTATCCACTTGTTTTTCTCCCAAGTTCAAGTAGAGACAGCTACAAAAGATGCAGAGTGCAAACAGTACTAACGTGAATCACACACTACAGAATAAACAGCCATTAACTCTGCTGAGAAGAATGGAAAACTGCACCTCTAGGGCATATATGCAAGGCAATGTGCAAATCCAGAGGCCAGAATTTTATTACTAACGCATCCTGTGAGCACCCTGCCTGGTTAGCTAAAATTAGTATGTATGGGTATCAGGTCAGAGAATCTAAAAAGAAAAAATAAATAGCTCTTTTTTTTTTTTTTTTTTTTTTTTTAAACTTAAGTGTATTTTGAAGTGCCTGGTGCAGGTATATAAAATGTATTCCCCTCTGCTGGGAAAGATTACAACTGAAATTATAGGTGACATGGAAATACAATACAGAGATATTGGATTCAACTAAGAAAAGGGAAAAATAGAGCTCTATTTGTAATTCCAGAAATTCTGTAACAGGAATTCAAGGAATTTGCTGATCGTAACAAAGACCAGAAGCTCAAGAACAAACTGCAGGAGGAATGAAGGCTCAGTAAAGATTAAGGGAAGAACTAAGATTACTGCAAAAAGTACATAACAAGTCTTAGTGATCATACAAACAAGGCTGTGGAAGGCCTTATAGATGGAAAGGAGTGCAGTACAAAGAAGGATACATAAAGATACAGGAAGCTTAGGAGAGAGGACACCCCAAAAGCACTTGAACATAAAAGTGACTTTAATCACACTTCAAATAAGCTTTCGGGAAGTGAGAAGAGAAACAAAAAATAAAAAGGAAGCCACAAAAATCAGAAGCCAAAACATCAGAAAAATGCAGGCAAAAACCTACCAAGGCAAGGCCAGGGATACCAGTACTGCAGATAGCTTAACATTGCAGTAAACTTAACTAAAATCTAGATAAGGAAAGAAAAAAGAAAAAAAAGAAATGTGAGATAATAGAAACAGAAAGCACCAGGATTAAGAGCTATGGACACAGAACAGCACAGGTGGTTTCAACAAAAGCAGAAAAGTAAGGTAAAAGATTGACTGGAGAACTGTAAGAAGCTGCTCTACTAGCAGACTTCAAGCTTCTCACTTGTGAGAAAAGCATCAGCACCAAGAAGTATGGGACCATAAAAAAAAAAAAGTATTCTGTGCAACTTACATCTCTCTAAATAGACTTCAAACTCATCCCAGTGGGTCTCTCCCAGGGAAATAAGTTTCACCAGTTTGATTAGAAAACCAGACATGCAGCTACACGAGTAAGCAGAAAAGCAGTGAGATCTACACATCAATACAGCTGGTTACCTTTGTTCGAGCAAACAGCAGCATGGCAAACATGGTGAAGAGAGACAGATGAACAGCGAGTAGTAGAACAACACTATTGGAAAGAACACATCATGTGCATTAATATCAACGTCATCCTTCATGTCCTTTGCTAGAGATACACAAATAGCCAAGGATATTTTTTAATAAACTACATGGAGCTAACAGAAGACCATCCAAGCTTTGATTCGTAAGAATCACACTTCTTCAGAACTCCTTAGCATGAGCTTAGGCAGTTCTAAGGTCAAAGAGATCCTAGCATGTTTTTCTAAAACTATTTAGAAATGAAAAGCCTGAAGTAAAGCATCCTGAAAAGAACACAGAGTACCTTGCTGTGTGGTATTCATGGAAGAGGGACACCTTTGTGCCCTTCCCATACCGCCCTGAGAGGAAACATTACAGCAATATGGCACAGCCCTTTGCCCAGCTGATGACTCAGCTCTTCCCTTACAAAAGGGCTGGACTCAACAGAATAAGAAAAGGGAAAAAAAAAAAAAAAAAAAAAAAAAAAGAAAACCACTCGATCAGCATCAAAAAAATCCTCCTTGTCACATCACATGCATTCTTGAGAACTCTTACAGAATACAGGAGCCACAGAATTATTACAGCTTCCCATCCATCACTACTTGATCTCAGAGACCATTTCAAGAAAGCTACTGAGGCATCACGCTCCAAAGGGTTGCTACAGACTTGCTGTGAAGGGATGCTTTCTGTGCTGTTACCTACCTTGCCATTTCAGGCAATGTGCTGTTGATACTTTTTAATGTTTTCTTCATCATCGAAGAATTCTGAAGGAGAAAGAAAGGACGAAGAATTCTTCTTATTCTTACAGTCTGCAAAAAACAAAACAGTGGATCAGATGCTGAGCTCCCACGAAGTATTTGTGGTCTTAAGTACATGTTTGTCAAAACAGATCTAAATATATATATATAAACTAGGAGGAAAAAAAAAAAAAAAAAAAAAAAAAAAAAAAATCAGTGCAGCATAAAAGGCTGTTCTCAGAAGCTAAATCTCTCCCACCAAAGTCAAAAAAGGCCTAAAGGAAACTTTACAGACCTCCTTTTAAAAGAAAAACTGTTTATAATTAATGGTCTGGTGAGGCTATTGAAATTTCAACTTGCATTTTTAAAAGAAACCTAACTTTACTGCTGGGTAAACATGACAAACAGGTCAAGCGATTGCATTTCTGCATTTTTTTTGCCAAGATCCATTTCAAGAAGTGAATCAATAACAAGCTGCTTTCATTAAAAATAGACACACATCTTGAAATTAGGGTTTGGTTTCAGTTTTCAGCTTTTTTTAACGTATCACGGTCTGCTTATTACACAGCAACTTCTGCCTCTGACAAGGCTTAGATGCAATTGTTCTGATATTCCTTAACATACCCAAAAGCAATTAAGCTGTCTACATCTCAGTATTTTTACCATATTAGCATTTTCTTAATGCTGACTGCAAGCGAGCAACAATAAATTTGATCCAATGTGACCCATCTCACCCCTCCCCTTAGCTCTCCAAGGCATCACACAGCCCCTGCTGTGCATCCCTCTGCAGCTTCTCCTCCTTGCCTCACTGCCCAGACACACTGCACAGTTTCTGCAGAAAGCAGCAAGCACGTCTTACCTCTGTGCAGAAAAAGCTCAGCGACACAACCCAATCAGTAAGGGAAATAATTAACGTCAGGATATAAGCCATCAGCCATTTATTTTTCCAAAATTCTTCCCATCCAATTAAGTAACTCTGAGGGAGGAAAAAAAAAAAAAAAAAAAAAGCAGCACAATAACTTAAAACAAATTCCAGCACCCTAATGAAGTCAGCACTGATTGCTTTTCAAGTATCTCCAGGTTTACAATTGTGCTCTTTATAAAGAGCTCCCTGAAATCTAAGAATTTTCCTACAAGTCTTTAACTGACACAGGTGCACACAGGCCACACGTGGCAAGAAGTTCATTCAGCGAAGTCATTCCGAAACAAGGATCCAAAGAACAGCTCTGTTTATTACAAAGCCCAACTTCTACCGTCTCAAACAAGCAGCCAAGCCAAAGCCATTCACTCAGAGGCAGGTGGAAGCGCTGCTCACCTTCACAGACACATCAATTATGAAGACCAGGAAGCACAGCAGCTCAATGCTTTCGGTCAGGCCACACGGAGGATCCCACGCAGGAAGGCGGTACCGCACATCTGATGTGACAGTAAGCGAGGATGGGGTTTCAATGAAAGCCAACGCCAGGATTATGGTAATGGTGAAGCTCAAAATCCTGCTCGGGTAGAAATGAAAGCACTCGCAATGCAGCACCTGAATAGCATGATTTACATGAACTGCAGTAAGGTTGTAGTAACAACAACGCATTACAACAGCAACCGCTGACATTCATATAGCCCTAGGTGGGGTGGTTTTGAAGCTAACAACAACAAACAGCCCTGCTAGTATTTAATAAGGTTAGAAATTGATATTCAGAGAACACACACACACTGCTGGGCATCGTACCAATAATCCATCATGCAGCAGTCCTATGACTGTTCCAGAGAGCCATAGACTTTGTGAAATGATGAGTTGGAAGGGACCCTTAGAGCCTATCTGGTCCAACTCCCCTGCAACAGACAGGGACACCTACAGATAGATGAGGGTGCTCAGAGTCCCGTCCTGCCTGACTCTGAGCATCTCCAGGGATGGTGCATCAATCACCTCTCTGAGCAACCTGTGTGCCAGTGCTGCACCACCTTTATTGTGAAAAACTACTTCCTTACATTCAGTCTAAATTTCCCCCCTTGTAGTTCATAACCATTTCCCTTTGTCCTATCACAACAGACCCTGTTAAAAAGCTCATGCTCTTCTTCACCACATTTTTGTTCACCTTGCTGCTTTCCACTCCTATCTCATCTACATGTACTCATTGTTTGCTTCCTACAGTGTGTTCTAAAGCATAAAAGGACAATTATTTAAGTATTCTTAAAAAAAAAAAGAAAAAAAAACTAAGACTTACTCCTGACCCAAAAAGCACAAACAATAACAAGTTCTCACCACTGGCAAATTCTTGAATAATACCAGCGATACAGCCACAGGGATTTAGAGTCCACACGGTGATTTATAGATCGATACTGTAGGGAGAAAGCAAAACAAAGATCACTGAACCATTACACATGGTCTGCATCACAGACAAAAATAAGGTTACAAAAATAAACCATACCTTCATCAACAAGGCTTGAGACAAACCCAATTTCACAAGAAGATAAAGAAATTACTGCATGAGTTATTATTAAACTAGCACTCACCAATGACTATGCCTTGACTACAGCCAATGTGGGCGCAATGGGAAAGATTCTACTGAGGTTTTCTCAACCTAAAGATCGCTCTGTTATTGGATAACCAATGTGGCAGCACTGCCCTTGCTACATGTAACAGCAGCTGGAGCAGCTCACAACTCAAGGTTCCACCTGCTTGCCAAAGAGGCCCATACACTTGGTTCACTCTCCAGCACTCCTTCCATTCTCGGATCTTTTGCTTCGTCCCTCTAAAAAGCCGTATGATGCACACAACTGTGAAAATAAGAAGCTTCAACCTGCACCTCTACACAGGGGGAATGGAGACTTCCACGCACTGTCAGTGCTGCTCAAGCAAACAGTTCCAGCTTCTCCATTGAAACCAACCTCAAAGTTTGCCAGCTCTGAGGCTCTGTAACCATGTTTTGAGGCAAATCACAGTTCTGCCCAGATGCTAGCTTAAAATTAAAAAAAAAAAAAAAGGGCGCATCCACCCACAAAGCAGCACAGTCAGCGCCTGCTGGGCAAACGGGAAGAGAAGGCGCTATTTCAACATAATTGCATTGGAAAAAGAAAACAAAACAAAACACGTTTCTTCTGGGCAGAAGCGCACTGGAACTGAGGTACCGCAGGGATCTGGGGTTCCGAGCCGGCTTTGCGGAGCACGGCAGCGCCAGGTGACAGCACCGTGTCGCACAGCCGGGTCGGACTTACTTGTATCGCGTCCTCAATAAACACCACGGCCTGGTCGATGCGGAGGTCCTCGGCAGCTCCGGCAGCTGCAAAGTTAGAAAGAAAGAAAGAATGACTCGCCGCACGCCGCGGGGCTAAGAGCCAACAGCAGCCGCACCGCACCGCTCCTCCTCATAAAGGACACAGAGGTCGACCCAAGCCGGACCCGAGACGCGGCACTCTTGGAAGCCTCCGCGACGGCGGAAGCAACCCGCGCTGAGCCGGGGCAGCGCGGGGCGGCAGGCCGCCTCCGCCACGCACTCACCGCCCCCTGCCGCCCGCCAGCTCCGCGGGGGCAGCAGCGGCTCCGTCTCGGCGGCAGCTCCCGCCTCCATCAGCGCGGCTCGCCGCTGGCCGGACCGGCCGGGGGGCAGCCGCCCTGACACCACGTGACCGGCACTGCGCCGGGCAGAGGCGGAGCGCGGGCGCGGACCGGTACCGCCCCTGAGCTGCGGGAACGAGCGGCGCGGGGCCGGGGCGTTGTTGTGCGAATGGCCGCAGCCTTTAAAGGTCACCCGGTCCAACTCCCCTGTAACGACGGGGGTCTGGCTAGATCGTTTCCCGAAAGCAAACGCTGAAGGAGGAACGAAGGGCTGAATCGCATTGAGTTTATTGAAAGGTGAATTGAGAGGAGGTTCCTTATAGTGACTGCGGAATGAGAGAGAAGAAAGTACTCAGGGAGTAGTTGTTGGGGACAGGCAGATAGCAGCGGATCTTGCGACCCTGCCCGTGGCAGGGGGCTGAAACTGGATGACCTTGGAGGTCCTTTTTAACCCAGACCATTCGATGATTCGATCATTCATTCTGCGAGCTTTGGTTTCTCGCTGGCTTCTCGATGATAGCAGATTCGTGTCGTCTTCAGCAGTTGCCAAATATCCGAGTCTAAAATGAAAAAAAGAAGCCAGACAGTGTTTAGGAAAAGATTGGTAATGCGAAGTGTCCTTTTAAACGTCCACTGAAGCTGAAGTGGGCTGAACTTTCCTGGTGGTGAGCATTCGGATTTCCTGGGAAAACACAGCAAATTGCCACTAGCCAAAGAAAGGGCAACACGGGGGTCTGGGTGCTCAGAGCCATTTTGGGAAAGACCCAAAGCTTGGGAGCCAGAACCAGTTCCTCACAGTGAAGTCCTGACTTGGGTCCTCAGGTATCGGATAATCTCTGAATCTGCCCTGAAGATTTTCATTAGCCTTTGCAAGGTTTATTTCCTCTGAAACGCCTGTTGAGACCTTGGCTTTGCAGTCACAGATTTGGCCAACATCAGACAAGGCGTTTAAAGTGCTTGTTCATTATGCAGCACATACACTTTTCCTCTGGAGTGTGCACGACACCATCATTTCCTTCTCAAACCAAGCTTAAAGTGGTCAGATTTAGAAGTAGCACAAACTTCCTTCACTTAACATTCTTGCATTTTGAATCTCATGTAATATTTTGCAAGTGGGGAAGGGGAACTCACCAGCAGTAGTGCAAGAGCCTGTTTGTCTGTGACAGAAGCCTGCACACACTTCTTCAAACTGCTTTCCATCACATTCATAGCAGGTGTTGTGATGAATGGCGATACTGCATCCATATATTCATCAACAGATCCAAAGAGAAACCTTTCTGCTATTTTCTGGAGGAGTTCACAGGGTGAAGCTGCAGCTGAAATAGAAGTATAAACGAGCCAAGCTGGAGAACATGAAAATTAACCCATCTCATTGAAACAAACTATTCTGGAACACAAAAATAAAATATGCACATGCATATGTTCATATGGTGTATTTTGCTGCTGAAGTGCTTCCAGCCTCTGAACTCTTCACCGTGCAGGCAGTGTAATGGGGACAGTTGGACATGGTGTGTCATAGTGCTGTATTCTGTGGGAAGCCCAGCATCCCTCACCCCCTGGCAGTGCCATCTCTGCCTTGTTTGCTCAGAAGTCCTCAGTCCTGATGGAAAATAGAGGTACATGATAAGAACAGCTGAAGAGCAAATAAGAAACAATTAGGAAGAGTGATCCTTTGACTGTAAATTATGTTTTCATTAGGAAGAATGATCCTTTGACTGTAAATTATGTTTTCACATTGTGAAGAGCTGTACAGATCGTTTAGAGGTTGATTAAAGCCAATGGTACTTACCAGGATGGCAGAACACTGCCAGCATGGCCAGCACTATCAGCAGTGCCAGTTTCATCCTGGAGGTGTTCTCCTGCTGTATGCTGATAATTAACCTGAAAGACAACTGGACTCACTGTAGAGCCATGCAGACAGAGCACTGCTATATATCATACGTTTGGGTCTGATCCTCCCACTGGATGACGTGACCAGTCATGTCATTTTGTTGGCCTTGTATCCTGCTGGACTGGGTAACAAGTGCCAATGAAGTCTCTGGAAGCTCTGCATCTGCCCTTGCTGCTTGGAGAAGCCTCAGGGTGGGGTCCCAGGAGCAGCAGACACAAACCTCATGCTTCCTCACCTCAAAGCAGGAGCAGTGCCCCCAGCTTTCTGACCAGCATCTTCCCCTTCCTTCCCACCCACCGCTCGCTCAAGGACTGGAGTACTTTGGAGATAAAAAGAAGATGAGCAGATGCCTTGCAGCTGTGTGAGAGTGCTGACCTGCTTGAGGAGTAGCTGAGCGAGTAGGATGAGCTGCAAGAAATGCTGAAACTTCTCTAAGGAAGTGTTTTTCTCAGAGTAACGCTCCTGCAGACCGTCAGCTTTGCCACATTTCCTCACTTTTTGTTTGTCCATTTGTGCCATTCTGCACTGCCAACAGCTTCAATATTACGTCTCTAAAAAACAAAGACTGTACGATATTGAAATCCTCCCAAAGGGTCCTTGTGTGGATCAAACCCACAATGCAAACATTTCTCTGGCGAGCAACAGAAATCCAGATTTGGTCTCATTTGAGATTTGATCTCATTTGAGACTTCAAGGTTTGTTGTTCTTTTCGTGCAGTGATCCAAATGGCAATGATAGTTGTTTCAGGATTGGTTTTAGAGTGACAGGAGATCATTAGCAAGTGCTTTCAAACCCCGCTTCCAAGCATTGTGAGTGCTACTGTAAATAGTTGCCTTGGATTAAATTTCCTACTCGGTTTTCTCTCTATGAATGAAATAAATGCCTGATAAAGGGTGAGAGTATCTCGAAGCCTCCACGGAAGAGTGGAACCCTTTGTGCTCAGCATTCATATTCACAAACAGGCAACCTTTCCTGAGAACGGTCACGCTTACTTTTGGGAGAATGGAAGTGGCAGATCCAAAAATTTAACTCAGATATCCCGAGATGCATGCGCTGTCACCTCTTGTGGGACTGTTTCCTTCCACATTTCATTCTCACTCTGCAGACTTGTGGGATAATTACAGACTACCTCTGGGTTTGGGATTAAGAGGGGAAGAAGAGCTGGTGATGACTTTTTGTTCGGACCGAGTGTTTGCTTGTTTCCCTGTCCACTGTCCTCCATTCATCACATTAGTGTATAAAGACACTGGTGGCAAAATGATCTCTCCCTGCTAGAAATGGATGAGGAGTGTGGAGAACACTGAAGTGGATTGAAAGAGCGCACGGATCATGTTGTGAATTTTCCTATGAATGCAAGTTCTGTGTGACCCAATTACCAATTCTTAAGACATATCAGTATTTTTGAAACTGTATCTTTTATCTCTTGCTTTTCTCTGAATTGTTCACATTCATGTTTTTGCTTTTGATTTCAAAGAAGAAACATTTATTTCTGGTGCACAGCAGAGCAAAACTATTTTTCATATTCCTCAAATAGGCAGAATTGCATTCAGTTTCATTGATATGGAAGGAATTGTATTTGACTGATTCCTTGGTGGACCAAGAAATACACAGACACATCCTTCACTTTTTCTGAGCTGGGGTACTTGTTCAACTCATCAGTAGCAGCAAAAATGATAGACTGTATAGGCTGTATACTGAAATTCAGTGTTTGTTTGTAGGCAGTTCTCTCATCTGCTCTTAGTTTCTATTACTAGAGCCATATTTTGTTATAGTAACTGGCCAAGCTGGCAGAGATCTGGATTCAAGTAGCACCACTTGTCTTCAGAAAGGCCAGCTGTGATCCTTCAGCAAGACATCAGCAACTTGGACTTCAAAGAGCTTCACTTGAGGACTTGTCTATGTGTGCTGTTTAATGTATAATAACTCTATACATTAATTTTGTTATTTATTCCTTACCGAAACAAATGGCATCTTGTCCTAACAGCAGAAAGGAGGAAAAAAAAAAAAGAAAAAAAAAAAACCAAAAAAAAAAACCTTTATTTATAAAAACAGAAGAGAGAGATCATTTTAAAACACTGTCTGAATTTTATTTACAGCTTGGATTTTACCTCTAAAGAAATAAGATCTAAAATACACTGGAAGGTGACTGGGTTCTGTACTCAGCGCACAGAGTTGAGGAATTGCCACCATTCTGGTTCTCTCCATTTTGTTATATGTATTTGTTACTTTCCCACAGGCTTTGGACATGAGCAACTGCAAGCTGTGGGAGTGTTATCAGCAAGTGGATCAAATATTTGGTGGTTTAAGCTTCTGTTCGGATTTGTTTCTGAAACAGAAAGAGCAGTGAATGTAGCATACTCACTTCAAAAAAATAACATAAAAACATGTACAAATCCTTAAAAATATGCAACCATAGAAAAAAAGCCAAATTTATGTGAGCTATGCATTGAACTCATAACCTCTGGCAGGACTTTTGTGAGGAAAAAGGCTTGGTCTCACACCCATGGGTGCTCAGTACACACCGTGAGATGGTGGGCAAACACTAACAAAGACCAAATGTGTCAGGCTGAAGTCTTGCTGGCCATTATCTGTAAGTTTTCTTTTTCATCCTGGCTCTGTTCCTACAAACACACCTGCATGAAGCAAGGTGCTTCTTCCATGGGGGAAGTTGGTGTCTCCACAAAATTGCACAAGAGGAGAGTTATTAATTTTAACAACATTGCAAATATTGAATATTCTAGAGGTCTGATTGGAAGTGTATCCAAGCAAACGTTCCTTTTGACCAAAGCTACTGATCTGATTGTTTCTACCTCTCACTTCCTAGCTAAGACAACAGTGGGCATGCCACGCCTACAGGCTGTAGTATCATGTAGGCTGTATGTACTCCTTCCACCGTAGTATCAGCTGTGGCTGTTAACAAGATGCTTGAGGGGTCCATCCCACCTGGGAATGGGGACTTGGCTTCATAAATGATTCTCTGGAGTTCATTCATCCTAAGAATGCACTTCTGGCTTTAACATTAAAGTCTCTGCAACCACTGGGCAGGGAATGTGGAGACATGCCCAAACATTCTTGCTGTGATCATCATTTGGGTTGGATATTATGAAAAATTTCTTCTCAGTAAGAATGATGAGACATTGCAGCAGGCTGCCCAGGGAGGTGGTGGAGTCATCGTCCCTGGAAGTGTTCAACAACTGTGTGGATGTGGCACTGAGGAACATGGTTTGGTGGCATGGTGGTGATGGTTTGGGGTTGGGCTAGATGATCTTAGAGGTCTTTTCCAACCAAAGTGGTTCTGCAGTTAATAAAACGTCTGCCTCACCTGTCTTAAATTGCATTTGCATGATTACAAACTCGTTTGCTGACAGCTCTTCTTCCCCACTGCCTCAACTTTAGTTAGGGAATGCTTAAGTTAAAATATCTGGATGCTCTTTGTCCAGAACTTGGCACAAAGCTGCACGGTTATAAATGTTTGTTATTTGTGAGAATAATAAAAAGAATTAATTACCAGCAGATTGACAAGGGCCTTTAAATGCTCAGGAGAAAGCTTATCAATACATTTCTTTAGCTCAGCCAAAGCAGCTGAAGTCATCTCATCAACATTGTACCGAGAAATTGGCCCAGCGTACAGCTGTTCTACAGAGCCTTCAAGAAGTGTCTGAAGAAGACTAGGGACAACCTCATGAGAAGATCCAGCACCTGGAGTATGAAATACAAACGGGAATATAACAAAACTTTCACTTGTACACATTCAGCTTCTCCATGAATATCAAACCCTACCTGTAATAATCAGTTTTCCATCCTCCCTCTGAAGCTGTCAGCATTTTTAGATGAAAATAAACTGAAAATGTTCTACTCTCTTAATCTCTCCTTTCTTCAGGTCCAAATCTTGTAGCATTCTGATGTTGGTACTACACAGCTGCCTGTAAAGCCTGATTTTGCTTTTAAGGTTGCCATACTGTTATTCCAAAACCTCATTGCAGGGCTGCTCATACCATCTGATCTCCTTTCTGTATCTCTCCGTATAAGCTGTCTTTATTAAGTTATTGAGCTTTGATTAAAAAAAAAAAAATCATCAGTATTTTGTCACCCTTCTAGTAAATTTCTTGGGGGTTTTCCCTTTCGTTATCATTTCTGTTAATTTATGAGACTTAATGTGAGAATCACATTAATTAAAATCCATATTCTTTACCTGCTGTCATTAGGTTCTTTAGCTGATGTAATAACTTAGGCTGTTATATCAACGTACATCACATTCCTGGTTAGCCTGCTCTTTCTCTTATTCCAATTCCACATTATTAAGCTTTTGCTTAATGACCTCAGAAGGATTAAGTAGGCTGTTACTCCAGCCAACACCACCTCACACTGAATTGGATTATCTGTTTTCATTTGCATTTTTACCTCCCAAATTTGCTTTTTTCCCCACATTTGTTTTCTGTTGTCTGACACTTTGGCATCAGTTATTAGGCATCAAATTCTGTACCCTTGTGTCAAGGAACCAAGCCTAGAGGTAACAATAGGTAATGGTTACCCATCATTAAAAACAAAGTTGTATTGGGTTCGTTTTGCCTAATGTTGAGTCCCCACATCTGATCTGGTCTCTAGAACCAGCAGGACAGAGCATCTAATCTAGTGCAGATATACTGTTGTTGATTCTGGATCAATCCATCCGTTCAAAGGTGAGCCCAGAGTGAGTGTTCAAATACTGGCCATCACATTGCAGAGCACATATATCACATTGAGAACCCACCCGATATTTTTAATTGGCAAGACTTACCAAGTGAGCTGCAGCAAAGCATGGTGATGAGGAGCACAGTAGCAGTCAGCTTCATGGCAGTGAGAGCCATTTTCTTGTACATTGTGCATTAAGCTGCGAATGCCAGAGAGCTACCTTTATAGCTTAGTGCAAAAACCTGGGGTATATATGTGGGGAATGGTCCCAACAGGTCATGCAGCTGTGCTAAGATTGGATCCAGGCCATGATTGTGAAGTGGATAGAAGAAAAATGTGGGTGACCTCTGCATTCATTAATTGCTGCCGTTGGTCTTGGAGCAGTGAACATACTGCTCTGTCAGTGAGAGTTCACGCTGACATTACATGTGAGATGTATGGCTTTGGAAGCGCAGCACAGGGTTGTTCTCTGCAATGTCAGCATCCAATACACTTCATCTACTCATTTCATTTGAGGCACTTTTTGAGCTCAAATGCCAGCCCTCTGATATGGCGTCATGCACACTGCCACTTCCCTTGCGTAATTATTTTATTATTATCATTTACTTTACTTCTATTCTGTAGCATCCCTTCTCGTAGTGTCTTGGCCTAATGTGCACCACAGTCTGCAGTCTGGCAATACACATATTAAAAAGAGAAAGCTGATACACATGAGTGAAAATGGCTACAAACCAAGGAAGCACATTTTTGATAGCTTCTTCTACACAGCTTTTCAGGTGCTCTACAGTCAAACATACACCTTCACCATTAACGCATGAGATCGCTTCCATCTGAACTGGCAGCTGAATCAGATTTGCTGATTAACTTTGGGATAATATCACCTTGCCTGTCTTACGTTAAAAACAAGTGAAGCACACTCTTGAGGTAAAAATTAAAGGACTGTTGGCCAGCTGAAGCAACAGTCAGCAGAGCCAGCTAATTATTGAGTTACAGACCTAATTCTGCTAGCTGGCAGCTAGTTAGGGTTGCTAGGCTTCTTTCTATTCCTTCCTCATAGGGAAACCTCAACAAATTTTCATTATTCCCATACCTCAGTTAACAAGTTGGTTTAACAGCTTCCAAAACATATTGGTGCTACATCAGTTTTTTTCACATAGCTGTACAATAGAGCATAGATGGAGGACAGCTGTTAGTGATGCTTGGTGGAAGCTTCTTGTCCTATCCACGTTTGTACACAGAAGTGCTGAATTTGCCATGGAGTCATCCTATTTATTTGTCTGGATTTTTTCAAGAAGGTGGCTGGACCAAATTTATCTCAGTGGTTCTCCCAGGCTTAACATTTCATTGGGAACTTTCTGCAATATTTTGCAATACCACATCATCTCTCCTCAATGACAGCTGTAAATGTGAATACCTATGTATTTGAGAGAAGCAAATCCTAGTAAGGATGACCCAAAGCCAGTCATCATCATATCATTTGATAAAGAAAACTGATCAGCAAAGACTGTAACTGTTTTTATTTTATTCTTGTGAGAAACCTAAATGGTTTGAAGATAGGGTTGCAGATCCTAGATAACACAGTTGGCTCTATTCTGTTAGCGTGTGAAAGTTCATGTCCAAGAAATGGAGAAAAATGGGAAGGTGGAAGTTCAGGGTCAGTCAGCATTTGGAGTCATGACAAAGGAGGGTCTTGGAATCATTCCTGCTCTTCACAGTGTTTTAGCAAGTTATCCTATAAAAGAGTAAGAACAGTGTATCCAGGCATAGCACAAGGTAAAAATAGGTAGGGAAAATGCAGTTCCCCATCCTGTTTCGTTAGAATCATCACAAAAGTTTCACTTCAACTGCCTTCTTCCTTTGCATCTCTAAGGTCTACTGCTCTAAATCTCCTCCAAAATGTCCCCCTTCTGGGCACAATGCCAGGTAGGGAAGTTTCTCAGCCCCAACCAGCAGGGCTTGGTTTCTCCAGCATGCACTCAACAGTAGGGAGTGGAAGGCTGCTAGAGGAACTTCACCCTTTCCAGCTTTCAGCTGGGACAGTGAAGGTCTTCTACAGCCCTTTCAAATCAATTATGATGCTGACATCTCAGGAGAGAAGGATGGAAATGAAGGTGTACATTCAAAATTACTTTTGTCCTCATTAGACTAGTATTTAGGTCTAGCTCCGAGAAAAATAAATGAACAAAACCGTGCTCAGAAAGAATCAAATTACCATCAACTCTACTTTTGCCTCCTTCAACTCTTCTGAGTGATCCTCTGCACACAACTTCAGCTGAGTGGCAGCAGTTCTGACCGAAGGAGAAGACCCCACATAGGGCTCAATGAACTCCAGGTATTGATCCAAAGGATCAAAGAGAGCTGACAGCACAAACTGACGCAGAACATCGCAAGCAGCAGATGCTGAAAAGGAAAAACATGAGAACAGACAGCAATCAGTGACAGAGCCAAAGGACGTTGTGCAGTTTCCAACAGCTATGTCTTTAGACCCAATGTAATTGGTTGAAATATGTTTCTTCAGGGTGATCACTTCCTGGTAGACACATGAAAATAAGAGTCCAAGTGTAAGTGAGGCTAACCAGAAAAGCTGTGTACCTTCATGGCTGGAGAATTCATCCATGTCAACAATTAGAGCTCACCTAAACAAGGAACCCATCGCTGTCAGACTGCAGCTATCAGCCCACAGCAACTCAGACACCAAAAAACACAAAATCTGTTCAGACTCCTGGTTTTAGGATGGTTGCAGAGGAGAAATAGTGCTTCATGTTTAACTGTTTCCCAGGTTGAAAGCAGAAACTGATGGAAGTCATACTTACGAGAGCAGCTGTAAGACGCCAGGGCAACCAGCAGAAAAACAACAGTCAGCTTCATGGTGGCTTCTGGCTGCACACAGCACAGCACAGCAGCCCAGCAGCTTTGGAGTCTTCCTGCAGAGCTGACATTTATACAGGAAGCAGCAGGCTGTGCTCCTCCTTTGACAATGATGTCAGTCAAGCAGCCTTACCTTCACAGCAATGGTGTATTTGTTTACCGACAAAAGATGCCAATACCACTTTTCATCCATTCGTGAGTGGCATGTGGTTTGTTTTTTTTTTTTTATTGAGCAACACACAGGGAAATAGCTTTCCCTGCCGTAGTGAACAAATCAAGGGGTTCCTCCTTCTCTCCATAGAAGCAGACAGTTCTCTTAAACAAAGTGACATGTCCATTGCTGGTCTCTTCAGGGCACAGGCTGCCCAGAACAGCTGCAGGTGCCCCATCCCTGGAGATGGTCAAGACTAGTATGTATGGGGCCCTGGGTGGCCTGATCTGGAGGGGCTGTCTCTAATCCCTCCCCACGGAGAGGATTAGACTAGATAATCTTTAAATTCCTTTTCAACCCTAATTGCCATGCACCTCCATGGATGCATAACTTCTGAAATGGATCATGGTCAAGAAGTTGGTCCATACACTGGGATGATCTGCACCTACAGCCCCAAGCAGTTGAGCTGAGAGCCAGCACTCTGATGGAGCTCAGAGAAGGAACAATAGGGCTCCCAGCTCAGCTTTATTGAGGATGAAGAGCCCAGCCAAGGATGGTCAGGATCATCAGGGCCCCAAGGCCTGATTAAGTACCTCACCCTCAGCTCTAAAGTAAGTTCAGATGTCTGCCTCGGGTGGAGGCATCTGTACTGTAAGCTGCTGAAATTAACTGTGAGGAATACCACTATAACTCATCTCAATGGTTTGTGGTATTGGTACATGTATGGTATGTGGTAATTGTTAAAAAGTATGTTATTTCATATACTTCTCATTCCATTCATCCACTTCTAGGAAAAGAAATCAGAATAAAAGCTTGTAGACATATGCTTGCCAAGATTCACAGTTCTGCACATGGTAAGGGCTGGACAAGTTTCATTTCATTCACGAAATGCATTTTGTGTCAGAAAAACACTGTATTTTTAAATCTGAAAATATAGTAGAGAATGTAGAGCTGGAAATATATTGTTAGCATAGCAAAAAAGTACGGGCTTGTTGTATGTATCTTAGTACTTAGTTTGGAGACAGATACTTACTGTGAGAAAAATATCAAGGTTGGTAAGAAAAGGATAACACTTAAATGAGTCTCGTGTTAATGGAGCTTGATCTGTAGCTCAGCTTCTTCACTCAACTGCAAAACAGATGCACAGAAGTAACTTAGTTTGGGCTAACCCCATTTTAGCACATGACGGTTTTCTGAAGACTGGGGTTTTCTTGCCTGTGGTCACCACACAGATGGCATTGCAGTCCCAGCAAAAGCTCTACAGGGAGATTAGTTTCTTCCTCTGATTTAAAAGTCACTTGGAAACATATTTTATACTGTCAGCAATAAATGTTCATTTTGACCACCTGCAGTCTTTACGCCAAGCTTGTCTTTCCCAATGGCATTTTCATTGCTAGTAGAAAGTCATGGCTTAGCTGTCTGCTGGGTGTAATCATGCCAAAGACCCATGAGTTCAGCAAAATAGTTGCTCTATGTTGTATGAATATGAGTGAATGCTGCTATGCACAGGCAGAATAGGTAATTTGGGTGAGTTGTTTATAACCATTGCAGAACCTGACCCAGTGCATCTGTACATGATAACTGAAATGCTAAAAGCCTTTTATATGCTACAAAACAGTGCTTTGCAGCCATAGTCTATCATACATTATCTTTGGCTTTGCATTTTTACTCGAGGCAAATGTATCACTTCATCTTATGAAATAAGAACGTAGGGGATGGAAGAACACCTTTCATTGTTTACAGGCCTGCAGTGCCTTTCTGTGAGCTGTCATCATCTCCTTCACTTGAACAGTGAGCAGCGTAGCCTGAATGTCCCAAATGGGACCCCTGCCCCAGGAACGTGGCACTGGCCTAGAGCAACACCAGACAGACAGCAGCAGGAGCTGAGAAGAGAGTAGGTGGGCATTTACGAGAAAGAAGAGCATTGAAGCCACTGAAACAGGAGACATGGAGGTCTGCTGCTCTGCTGAAAGAATTATCTGCTGTGGGAAATGCCAGAGTAAGCAAAAGCAAGCAGCGAATGCTACTTTGTTTAGATCTCTTTCCACTGTTGGAGGTTGGACAAACTGTAAAGCAGGCAGATAAACATCTAAATCAGAATTTGAAAGTTAAGAATCCAAACACTGAAAGATTCAATTAAGTCTAACAACAACTAAGTCTAGAATCAAGCCTGGTTGTGCCCACTGACATATGTAATTCCTCTTTGTGGGTCTTTCTTGTCTTAACAGGACTGTGGTACAAGCATTGGTCAGAGTAGGCCAGAGTAAAGACATGGGAGAGCCAAATCCTCATTTGTGCAGCACTTCCCACACTGTCTGAAACAGCAGTATGGGATGGAGAAAATGCAGTAAGAGAAAAGCTTAAACTTCCTGCAGGACACAAGCAAAGACTTAAAACCACCTTCTTAGCAAGCATTCTAAGTTACAGGGCTCAATAAATGCAACACTCAAGGCAAGAAACAGCAGAATTTGGTTTGGCCTGCTCCGAAAGGATTGTTTCATTTGTTTGTTGTTCTAGCCGTCAGTTTGTAGTGCAGTGCAAACAGTTACTGTGGAGGACAGGCAGCCACCTGCACCAAAAGGTAGCTGCAGGTGGAGAAAGCTCTTGGCACCTGGAATTGGAAATTTACAAGAAGAAATTAGAGATGCTGATTTCACCTGCACGCAGCATTTCTCTCCACTGCCATTTCAGCTTGGGAAGATGACAGTCCACATTTAGATCTTCAGGAAATACTTTCACACTCAAGACTACCGACCCCTCAAAGGATACAGCCACTGCTGCAATGCTCTCTCTTCCTGAGAGCTATACACTTCACAGCACACCTTTCATACCCAGCTGGCTTCCAGAGTGGCTCCATTTTCTTCACAGTTGCAATCTCTTCAAGTTTGGCCACCAGCTGCTGTTTTTGTACCCACAAAGTAGCAGGCTACACTGGCCAGAGCCATTCTCCTTAGTCAGCCCCTCTTCCTACAAAGGAGGCCAAGAAAGGCATTAGCCACAATGAACACACAACCAGATTTATTCTAATTCTAAGGAGAAAGCATATTCAGATATTTAATATAGGAAAGGGAATGCCAGAGTAAATACTAAGTGTAAAGAGATAGAGGGGAAGGGTAAGGCTTTGGCTGGGACACCAAGCTCTCATACACACCTAAAAGTGATTTTGACTAGTGCTAGCTCCTTAAACTTAGCTTTTCAGCACCTCTGAACCCAAGTGGGAAACAGGTATGGATCCTGGCTCAGGATCCCACCTGTAAACAGACATGAAATAAATGCTTTGACATGTCAGTGTTATCTTCTGCACTGAGGGGTCCTAGTTCCTAAACCAGTCCTGTTCTGCTGAGCAGATATGGCAAGAAAGGTAAAGGCAAGAAAGGTAAAAGCCCCTCTCCTTCCCCTCTGCTCAGTTGTTCTAAGCAAAACTGAATTGCAATCGCTTATCTCAAAAGAGCTAGCTGCTTTCTCTACTTACTTGTAGAAGTTTGCAAGAGGTCACACACTGCTTACCTTCAACGATGAGTCTGAAGTATCTGAGGGAAGCAAAACTCAGGTGATTTTGATGAAGTTAGTGCTATAAGAGTAAAAATGGCTCAGTAATAATCCTTTGCTTACTTTGGGTTCTTGTCAAGGTCAGAACTGCATCATTGTCAAGACAGAATGGTAAAAAAAAAAAAAAAAAAAAAAAAAAAATCAGTGAAGATACTATCTTTCTTACAAAGTTTAAGTGGTCTGTGAAGACTGGAAGTGACTTTTCTCTTTGCCAATAATTTGCTTTCTTAACTTTTTGTTTGGCTTTTTAAATTGCCAGTATCCCTTGTTCACAAAGGTGTCTGTAACATTCAGTGTGGCTAGAAAGAACATTAACAGCTGCCCAACCCACTCTTTTGGATTTGTCAGACAAGTAATAAACTGATAGGTAATGGGAAATATTCCAGTATCTCAAGGGCACTTACATTCCTTAGACTCTGGGAGATTTAGGCTGACATTGTCCTCAAATCCTGAGCCTGCCCCTCAGTCCTGTGATGGAGAATATCACCTTACCCTTCCTGTGTTACATCTCCTGTGCAATCCTCTCCACAGATATGACTTACCTGCCTCTACAAACTAACAGGATCACAGGCTTGAGATATGTATTGCTGTGAATTACAGGAATGCATTTCTGGGAATCTATCATCATACCAAACAGTCTTCTTTCCAGTTCCCAGAAACAAAACAACAGTAAACTGCTCAGCAAATTCCACATGTTTATCAAAGCACGAGTCTTTTCTGCTGTATGAGGAATTTCTTCACAGACAACATGCGTTTATCTCAAGGAAACAGTGCAAAACACAACCCAGAGGGACAGGTTCCAAAACACTGTACTTTTTATAAATAAAAAAAAAAAGCCATGATGAGTCCAGACAAGAACCAGAGATGACTTCAGTTTTATCAAGCTGTCAGACATTCAGATAGCATTCAACTGTTTGTCATTTCAGTAAGCACTCCTCATTCTAAGATGATAGTACAAAATTCAATCTACTGAACATTTATCAAAGCACAATCATTTCACAGAACGCACTCATCAATAGCAAATACAAAACTGACAGATGTTATAAGTATAAAAACACATTTTAAAGATATCTATTTGAAGGACAGCTAAAGCACAAGGAAATACTCCTTACACGTTACATAATCTCCAGGGGTATTTTTTTTTTTTTTCAGCGACCAAGCTGTATGTACAGTGCTCTCAGTCTACTGACTGAGGTTGCAGCCATGAATACTCACCCTCTTTAAAATCAAGCCCCCCCAAAAAAAGATGATTCTGAGGTAAGAACCAATATATTTTGCCTACTTTGCAGAGGACAGATTTCCACAGCAACCTATAGAAATTTATGTAACTGTTTCCTTGAAAAATGTCACTGCCCTACTGGGACTTCTGTTCTCTCTATACAGAAACTTGTAGACTAGAACACCAAGAGATCTTGGAGCTGAAATTCTGAGCTCATATTTTGCCGTTATGAGGAAACTGTTTTGACATTGCTTTACTGAACAAGAAGTGCAAAGTGAAGGCTTAAAAATAAAACCAGCTTTGATGCTGACTAAGTGAAATATCTAAGGGGAGAAAAGAGCAAGACAAGGATTAAAGCTAAATAAAAACATTCTTTTAATCCAATCTGCCACAAACATGGAATTTAAATTAGAGAAAAAATACCCGAACCTTTGTATAATTTATTTGAGAGGCTGCCAGAAGTACAAAGATTACTTATGCTAGTCTGGGTGTTCCTGGAGACATGGTTAACTCCAGAGTCACCTCTCTCTCTAACAGCAGAAGAAAGGTCATTAAAATCCTCAGAATATTTCCTCCTGAGCTGCAGTAACATCATCATCAATATAGCTCATGCACATAAATGCATTTGGTGTTGACGTAGAGCATACTAATGAAAACCAAACCAAATTATTTTGCAATTTGCAGGAGATGAAGACCATGGCTGCTAAGATCTTTATTCTTAAGGACATCAGTAGTGCTTTGGACTTGACTCAAGATGCGTGCAGTGGTCATTAGCTGTACAATATTCTGGGTTCAGCCACAGAGAGGCAGGAACAGCACTAACGTACCTTTCTCTACTGCATGCATCAGCTGCCAGGCCTGCTTGGCTGAAGAAAACAATCACACTTGCTTGAGATGATGCAAAGATTTAGACTTACAGGTCATGAGAATGCATCTTAAAGCTGAAGGAAACAGGAGATGCCCTGTTCAGAAGCAAGATCTCCCCAAAGCCTGCAACTTCGCTCAGTGGTAAGAAAACAAGGCTCCAAAATAGAAAATGCAAGAGACCCAGTCAGAGTTGACATTTATTCAGTGCCGGTGCCTAAAGATTTAGGGATACTGAATAGTAACTCTCTTCTCATTTAGAGAGAGAAAAATGCATATTATTGCTCCACAGGAGACAGCTACTGTCCACCTCAGTACTTTTTCAGGCTGTATGGCAGACCTAGAACCGATTTGGCACCTGGAAACGGCGGGGAGTTCCACACAGCAGAGCTGGTGCGCTTGAAGTAGCGTGGTTTGCTTTTGTAAAAGATGTCCTCCAACTTGGGGCTTACGATTGTCCCAAAGAGTGCATCAACATTGGGAGGGTTGTAGTATTGGCGAATTACTGCTTGGCTAAGCTGATTCCCTGCAGAAACAAAAGATTAGAGTTACCATTACTTTCTGTCACTGAAATTGCTATGTAGACCGTATGCTGTGTGTCCCTGCTCCCTTTGTTTCTAATCACACAAATACTGCACCATGAAAAACTCTCGTAACATGTGACATTTTAAAGCACTTTGATTATGCCTAAAGCTTTAGCACAGTTTCCCTGATTGGGAGAGAATGCACTGAGTTCTGGCCAGGAAGGGACAAGGTTTCTCAGCTTTTCTTCCTACAGGTACAGTCAGCTTCCACACTAACTTCTTAGTCTCCCTAGGATAGGCGGAATAGCAGAAAATAATGAAAGTATTTCAGAAGCAGAACAACAGCCAGCTTCTGTAGACTACACAGTCAAGCACACTTCAAGGTACAATTCAGAGCAGCAGTTGACAATTCTTACACTTACACTGGCAAAATGACACTAGCAGCAGTGTTAAGGTGGTTTAAAAGAGCATTATTCCCCAGTGCTGCTCCACGAAGCTCCCAGTTGACAGAAAAGGATAAATCTTATAACCACCGTTATCCCCCGGAACAAAGCTGCATCAGGGATAGCTGGAGTCTTTCAGGACAGATTTTAACCTGCTAACACGTACCACTGGCCCAGGCAGGGATGGGTTTGCGAGGCTGGCTTTCATCATCAGTAGAGTCATCACTGTTCAGATCCATTCCATAGTTATTTGGATTTATCTTGGGGGGCTTTGGATCTTTATGGTACTGCGGAGTCATCTGGTATGAATTGCAGGCAGGTGAATTCTAGAAGATGAACATATTGTCAGATGTTAGATGCAGTAGTATTGCTACATTTCCAAGTTGTCATGAGATGCTTGTAGCTTACAGTATCTCGGTGTTCTCCCTTGCTGTACCACATGATTTAGAAACCTAAAATTTGACAATTCTGAAGTTTTAGTCAAAGAACTTCACCCAAATTATAAAGTTTTGACCCCATTTTGACTTTGTACTGCCTTCTCCTGTTTAATTAGGCCACTTAAGTGGCTAATTATGACATAGGTAAGCCAGCAATACGCTCATCCTAATACAGATACAACAGTTTCCCTCAAAATCAGGAACTTTAAATAGAGTTGTCACATCCTCAAAGCTGGAGCTAAGTGATGTCCTGTAAGTACTTCGCAGCTTAACACCCTGGCATTTAATAGCATTAAACAAAATATTATCTTGTACAGGAAATGACCACCTCAGAATAAACTCTATTATAATTTTGATGGGAACAGCAAGACTGAGAAAAATGCAAGTTGAGAAAAAAAAAAAAACTTGAAACAGCAAATTTCACCAACCATGAAACTTAAAGTCAGTTCTTAATGAGAAAGACAAGCAAGAGCTAGAAACAGTTTTGCTCCCCCCAGCGTGCTTTTTTTCATGGCTCTGTATACATTACTGTTAGTTTACATTTTGTTTGCTTTGCATTTAAAGATTAAAATATATAGCTTTGCAAGGAGATAAAGACCCATGTATTTATTTGTCTTTCACGTTCACTGTGTACATTCATCCCCAACATAATCTCACATTTCACTGGCAGTGCAGCACAAATGCAATACTATTCCACACACTCTGCTGCCATCCTGTGGCTGGTTCCAGTTTTGAGATTAAATACAACTATCTCAGTGTATCTACTGCCTCCAAGGTTCAGTATTTTAAGCAAGTTTAGAGAAGGCAAGGTAACATAAACAGCCACTGCCTTATTCTGACAGCTAGAAAAATCCTAGAAAATATTTGCTGCTTCCCTTCCCTCCTTGTCAGTACCCCAAAGCATTTAAGTACTCAAGGCCACCAGGAGCTGACCTCAGGTAACTAAGGAAAAAGTTTACAGCATCCCTTCATTACTAAAAGGGAATTAAGACAAAAAAAGGAGGAACTATGGCTCATAGTAACAGTGTGCCAGTGCTGGAATCAAAGTTCTCTGAAGCGATCCCTTACAGAAATTTCACCAGAGAGCAGTTACCTCTTTGTTTTCTAGATGCTGTGTTTGGGCTACATCTTTAGCTTTTTGTTCCTCTGGTAGTTTCTTCTGTTCTTGCTCCTGCCTCTTCATCTCTGCTAGCAACTGCTCTTCCTTCTGGCAAGCCGATGTCAAAAGTGAATTTAAGTTTACCTTATTAACTACTAACCCATGGGGTTAACTCAAGGATCCACAATTTTGACATACAAAAAAAAAATATCTAAAGATCCCATCCAGAACAAGCCAAAAGAAATCTGACCTTACACATTCTTAGTCCTTCCTACTGAATGTAAAGGAAACAGAGAGACTGCTAACTCAAACGGTACAGGGCGAGACAAATCCCACCTAATCTCAGACAAGTTGTACTGGGTTTACCACCTTCATGAAGCTAAAAGACAGGATGAGAACCTTCCTGGGTACATAGGGATCAGCACTAAGGAATTCAGCTCCTGTAGGAGCAGCAGATATCCTGTCCTATCTGGATATCTGCTGCCAGTGAACAATGAACCATGAACAAAGATGCTTGTTTAGTTGATCTATGTGAGAATTACTGTTGCAGAACTCTACAGTCTGTACTTCTGTTTTGTCTGAAAGTATACAACATAAAATTGGGATGTTGTTTCTGAAAAAACCTGGGATCATTATTTGATATCAAGCACAGTACAGTACACCTGGGCAAAGCACAAGAAGAGCCAAAAACTTCAGTATGTGTTAGCAGCAGAGTAAGAAGAAAGGACAGATATCCAGACAAAAAGGACATCTTCTGTTCACACTGAAGTGGACAGAGAAGCAACTGGACCAAAAGCACTTTAGGTTAGCTCAAGATCAGAAGCAGAGTAGTTCACTCATCAGGGTTCTTAACTTCATAGCCCAACCACTCCAAACAGTAAGGGGCTACAGAAGTCAGAGCTGCATCTACTTACTTTTTTCTCCGTCTCCTTCTGGAGCTGCTCTTTAGCAGCCAATACTTCCTTCTGCAGGCGAGCTGCCTTCTCTTGCTGTTCACGTTGCCTGAGAACCAAGGCAATGAACTATTACACTCAAAACTATAAATGGGTATCTTTAACATCCACAGAGACTGCTGCAAACCCCGCCTATTCAGGGCACTTCTACACCGAACTCAGAACTACTTAACAGTAAAGTAACCCACAATTGTCAGAAGTGCCCAGTGCAAAATAGCTCATCAGTGCTTAGGCCTGCATTTCTACTGCTTTTAAAAGGCCCAGCACAGAACGTGGTACATAAATGGATATTATCTTACTTTTCTGCCTGAATCCTCTCCTGCTCCTTCTTCCTCTCCAGCTCTCTCTCTGCAGCCAGTTGTTTTTCTCTCTCCTGTTCTGCCTGCCTCTGCTCAGCAATTTTCCTGGCACGTTCCTGCTCCTCTTCTTTCTTCTTCTGCATTAGCTCTTTGTGCCGACGTTCCTCCTCCTCCTGTTAAGCAGAAGGCAACTAATTACTCCCCGTTGTATAAGAATAGGCTTCAGAAGAAATAATCAGGATCATCTCATCTGACATAAGTTTTTGGCATATATCACAACACAGCAATGAAACAAAAAGCTACAGCCCCACTGCCTTCCTGCATTTCAGCTATTTTCACACTATCCTTTCTCTACCACCACGTATCCTAAATGGCCCAATAGCCACCATGCTCCAATAGACAAGGTTAACTAATTTATAAATGAAGGTCTTCAGTAAGAAGAAGACATGCAGGTTACAAACATCACTAGCAGTTCACAGCATAGTGCTGGAAGCACAGTGCTGTGGAGAGCTTTGAAAACAGTCTCTTCACCCCAGTTTTCACTGAGGTGGCTCATCTCAGCATTCCTTGCTTACGAAGACCACAGCAAACCGCAGTTATTTTAACTGTATGCTGGACAATAAGATGGGCTCCAGCACAAACCTGCTGCAGTGCTTTTTGCTTTCTGGCCTCTTCATCCTGCCTGCGCCGGGCCTCCGCTTCTTCCATTTTCTTGGCAGCTGCTCTCTTTTTTATCTTCTCTTCTGCCAGTCTCTCTTCCCGCACCTAAAGTGCACACAGCTGGATGAAGACTTACGTTTCAGGCTGGACAACGTTCTGTGCGTGAACTACTGTGGCAGTATGTCTTAAGAATACAAAGCCCCCATCCTCTTATGATACAGACTTACTTTTTTTTTTTTTGCCACTAGGAGTCAGTAAGGTCTATGCTCTATTTTAAAAGGCAATCTTCTTAGAATCATAGAATGGTTTGGGTTGGAAAGGACCTTTAAGATCATCTAGTTCCAACTCCCTGCAATAAGCAGGGGCACCTCCCACTAGACCAGGGTGCTCAAAGCCCCCTCCAGCCTGGCCTTGAATGCTTCCAAGGAGACGGTATTCGCAACTTCATCCTCTTCTGCATCTGTGCAGGAAGATACAAATTCTATTCTGGAAGTAGAAATCTAATACTATAAAAGCCATAAGAATTTATTCTAAGAAGCAGGAAATCAATAAGGCAGATGGAAATGCTGAAAGCAAAGACGAAGGACTGTTATGGTCACATACGTGAACCGCCTGAAGATCTCAGATACCAGAAAAGGTGTGGAGATAATATGCTTATTTTCACATCTTTATCTGTTAATCAGATCAGAGAACAACTTCAAATAGATAAAATGATTAGGTTGGCTTTATCTATTTGAAGTCGTTTTCCTATCCATCTAATAAAGCCCTATTAAACCACATTTAAATTCATACCTCTAGAAAATAAAGTTTTACCTGCCACTTGCTGTAACCAAGAAAAAGGGAGTCACTGAGTATCACTAGAGTAATGTTTCTAGAAACATCTTTATTTAAATGGCCATTTTTGAATTTCAGCAGCCTTCATTCCTCCTTCTGGAAGGCACACTCACATAGCATCACCTGCTTCAATATTGATTATTCTTACCAGTAAGCTCTCAGTAGGATGCTCCTTACCTTCTCTGTCTTCTCATCAAACAGAGCTAGCTTCTGCTCAATGCGCCTTTTCCTCTCTTCCTCCAATTGCTCTGCCCGCTCCCGAGCTTGCAGCACTTTACGCAGGCGTTCTTCACGCCTCCTGCAGGACACAGCCCAATGTTGTCAGTGCACCCAGCTAGGTGAGTTCCTACCATAGACCTCAAAAAGACTCCAATAAGGCAGACACACATCTAGGGCTGTGTTATAGCCGATGAATTAAGCAAACTGTTTAAAAATTGGCAATATTTTTAAGCTCCACGGCAGAGAGCTCGAAGCAAAAAGCTAAAGCACTCAACTAAAAATGTTAAGTTTCTTAGTAGCATTTTGGATAGATACTGTGAGATCCAATACTGTTTTTAGAGTGAGAGCAAACCAACAAGAATTTCTGCTGCATGGAGTCTACAAGATAAATGGCCTTGACACAGGACACAACAGGCCCAGAGAGAACAGTGCAGATGAGGCAGAACGCTTATACTCACAACTTTGCCTCTTCCAGTCGCCGTTTCTTTTCTTCCTCCACTTTTTGTTTTCTCAACTGCTCAGCCTCTTCCTTCTTTCTCAAAGCCTGCAGTTTTTGTCTCTCCTTTTCCTAAGATGAATTGAAATGTGACTATACCATATGACAGAGTTCCTTTCCACCTTAGCCTACCCAGATTGAGGTAAAGACCCAGATATAACACCATGGTAATAAGCCTGAAACAGACCTCAGGTCTGTGGTCATGGACATCTGGGAACAGATGCAATGGACACAATGCAACAGCGTTAATCCTTGAGAGCACGAGAAGAAGCTGAGATGTTAAAACAGAAGCATCAGTTCTTAATGTCCAGACAGCTTTCAGAGTTTGCAGACAGACAACACTGTGATTTAACTGGTAAAGAGAACCAAAAAAGCAGTGCTAATGCTTGGCAACAATATTAACTTCCTGCAGCAAGTGATGGGAACAGATGGTACTCTAGGAAACACATTGCTTACTTCAGCTCAGAGCTCTCACTGGCTTCTTTGCTTCCCACAAAGCTTTATCTCTTGGTAAACCACCACCATTTAAACAGAGTGCTTGCAGCTTGTTTGCAACCACGTTTGCTGCACAGTTGGCCCTGTACAGCACCTACCCAGAAACACAGGGGATTTTTCCCATTTTACTGAACAATCCAGCTAACTCAACCTGAAGTATACTGTCAATTACAAGAGCAAGAGCCACCACCACTACAGTCATAGCAAAAGCATTAAGATACACTAATTTAACACCAGACTGTATACTGCAAATGCCTAATTACGACACCTCTAGCCTCAGTTCAAGTACCGTACTGATAAGCAAGGTCAAATATTCAAATGATTGGTTACTTCGTGCTGAGCTCCACATTGAGACTGGTAGTTATTAGTCTCCAACTGATGAATTTAAAATTTACAATTGTATCTTACTGTTCTTGTGTTACTTAGTGGTGTTTAGGCCCCATATGGAGAAAGTCCTAAGGTGGAAGTTGCCTGCACTGGAACAAAACCTGAAATAAAACTTCCAACGAAATCACAGCAACAAAGGATTAGTAGGAAAGACTCTTTTCTCATCACATCAGCTCCTTTGCCAACACAAACACTAATGTCAGTAGGAACACCAGTCAGATAAAAGACTGATTATTTTGCTACTTCCTAATGATAGGCTTCTGGCACAAGACTCTCTAAGCATCACAACCACGAGAGCTTTAAACAACACATGGAAGTTTAGGTGTTAGGTTGCCAAGATACAAGACAGGCACAAGAAGATTGGTTTCTGCAGTATACCCTCCTCTCCTTCTCCAGCCTTCCTGAAAGCAAAAACAAGCCCTAGAACTACCTTATTCTGGAGGCAAGTTATTGAGCATAAGTAGTAAGAGCAATCGGTGCTTGCCATGCTAGTTTCTAGCTCATCTTTCAGTGCATCAATGAAGCTTTGCTCCTGTCCTCACTAATGCTGTTAGAGTGCCCAAACAGTTCTACAGAAATAGAGCACAGGAAACCAACTCCATCTGAAAATGGAGAATCAGAACATCTTAAGTCCACTCAAAATCCTTCTATTTGGCATGCAGGAGCTTCTCCTATTGATGCTACAAGCTTCACAGTGATAATGCACAGTTAACAGCATCCACCTGCAAACAGGAAAAGCATGCAATCCATTTCTGCTAATAGCTGGTTGCTGCAATTACACTCCCTTGATATTTGTACTAGATCTTGTACAGATACCAGCATACTTGTCTTGCTGACACAGCAGTCTTCAATTCAAGATAGGCTCATGTTTCTTCCTACAAGGAGCTCCAAAGATCTGATAGACCTCAGAATATCAGCAGCTTAGATTTAAGAGGGACTTGCAAAGATCTCACTCATCAGAAGAGTCCTAGAAGTGAAACTTAAAATCTACAGGCTTCAACTATATGCACTGAAACTGCAGTATTCAGAATCCTCTTGGAAATAACTGGGAAATGAAAACCACTTTCTCTTCCCCTGTTAGTTGCTAAAACCACAGAGAAATGCTATAGAAATAAAGATTAGAGCCTGAGTTAGAAATCTTCAGGAAGTTGACTACTCACAACTTTACTTAGTTCATCTAAACAGGAAGCTTGAAATTGTTCCTTAGTTTAACACGGGTGGGAAGGTTTGTTTTGTGTCTGTGCTTTAACCTGGACACTCTTTAGGCCATCTTCTAGTAGCTTCGACAGTCGTGCCTTACCTTGGGATCATGTTGGAGAGGAGTGTTGTACTTGATAAAAGACTTTATTACTCCATTTCTCCCCACAGAGGTTGGGGTCATGAGGAGCTGATTCTTTTGCACAGTGTGCAAAAATGTTTTGAAAGGCCGTACAACCTAGGAGAACCATGAAAAAAATTATGTGCAGGAGTCTCAGTAAGAAACAGTTCCTGCTGAAGTACATCAGGGTTAAAAGGATCTTACTTTGCTGGCTGGACATGGAGGAGATGGAGTCTTTTTTCTCTGAGGAGAAAGCCCTCCATCTTCTGCTTGCTGGGTGTCATAGCGTTGATCCACAGCTCTCTTGTAACTTGTCTTTCTCCTGTGAGAAAAACATGCAACTTACCACACACTGCAAACACCTGTTTGTCTCAAATTCAAGTTATTTTTTTTAAAGTCATAAAACTATCGTAGATTAAAAGGTGGTGGAGTATATTCAAATAGTTATCCAGTAAAAATTCCTAATGTGGTAGAAGATAAAAAAAATAAATCATCTTTTTGTAGAGAGAGAAAACTTATTACAAAAGTTTCATATTCACAAGTCACTGAAGCCATTCGTAATGCAACAGAAAGTACAAAAAGACAACAGAGCAGCAAGGTCCCAGGCTGCAGCAAGTGAGAATCCACTCAGATGTCACAGCAGTGGGCACAGAAATAAGAGAAAGTAATTGCTTACCTTCAGAAGGCTTGTAAGGCCCTCAGTTAAGCAGGGATCTCCAGATGATATCCCCTTGCCACCACTGGCAAGCCTTAAATGAGGTCTGGGAAGCGGTGGATCCTGGCTCCACCTCTTCCAGTCACTCAGATGCATTCCATGTAGCTGAACCCCCCTGGGTTGGCCCTGCCTTCCCACCAGGTGTTCAATCACTGGTTCAAGCCATGACTTAGCATTGCCACTACACCATTTAACAGTGTTTCTGTGTTGAACTTATTTTGAACAAGAGACTGGATTACAGATCACCACAAGCACTTTCCAATCTAAATGATTCTATAAATATACCTGGCACTTTGGGGCGGTTCCTGGGTCTTCTCACTCTTACTTAAGTCACATTCTGAAAGAAAAAAGCATTAAACTGTTAGTTCTGGCCAAACAACCCCTTCCAAGACAGCTTTGAAAGCACATAACAAATTTAATAGCTCTCTCCAGGCAAAATAGGAAAAAAAACCCACCTGCCATGCATTACACATAGCAGGACCTTTCCTGCTTTCAAAAATAACCAGTGTCATACAAACCTAGAAACAGAAAATAAAGCTTCTCCCTCAACCTGAGAACACATAACTTTATATCTTCATTATATCACAGACCATTTCCATGCACTTCACAGGGTGGAAATGACAAGTTCAGCACAGAGTTTCCTAACTGTTAATCTCTTGAAACAAATCCTTGTCTTCCAAATTGGGCATTCAAATTGACTAGCCAGTCTTTCAAGCTTTCCAGCCTCCCAAAGTCATAACTATTTAGAATAGTGCCACGGAAAGCCTCTGGCAGTTACCGTTGTTGCTCGTCTCCTGCTGTTGTTCATTTCTTTTGACAGTCTGAGAGCGAAGTGACATCCGCAGGCCTTGGAAATCCTGTAGGAAAAACAGATGGGTCTCAGTGCAATCCTTGCACAGGAACAAACTATTCATAAAATCACAGAATCATTAAGGTTGGAGAATATCTCTAAGATATCTGTCTAGTCCAAATATCCACCTACCACCAACGTTGCCCTCTAACCCATGTCCCTCAGTACTACATCTATACATTTCTTGAACACCTCCAGGGACAGTGACACAGCCGCCTTCCTGGGCAGCCTGTGCCAGAGCATCACCACTCTTTCAGAGAAGTTCTTCCTGATATCCGACCTGAACCTCCACTCAGACAACTTGAGGCCATTCCCTCTCATCCTATTGCTAGTTACCTGGGAGAAGAGGCCAACCCCTACCTCACCACAACCTCCACAGCTTGTGGAGGGCAATGAGGCCTCCCCTGAACCTCCTCTTCTCTAGAGAAAACAATCCCAGTTGCCTCAGCTGCTCCTCATAAGATGTGTTCTGGTCCCCTCACCAACTTCATTGCCATTCCCTGGACCCTGAAATCATGTCATACCAGCACAGACCCTACCTGAAATATAACCAGGGAGTACAATACTACTACAGAGTACTGGTACCAGCATCCAGAGTGAAGTCCTAACCACCAGCTATGAAAAATACAGCTTTAGATGCCATCTTGGAAAATCCCTTGATGCCATCAGTAGAAGCACAGACGTTAATGCACAGCGTGAATATCAGCAGTGGGGAACTGACTACTTAAACTGAACAAACTGAGCCTATTAAGGACAAAAAGCATTCCCACTTTGAAATCTGTTTATGCTTGCTGGAGTTCTGGCAAAGAATCAGACAATGCTCGACTTAGCAATGCTGAAAGATTAAGATGGCAAAAACAAACAGCTCATTTCCTAGATTTATGTATTTCCATTATGAATACGATACACACTGCTGTCTGCCTTCCTTGGCGTTACAGATACACATTTACTGCTGTTGTGATAATGGTGCAATATGTCTGTGAGAACAGGTAATGGCATTCAAAATCTACACTGTAACTAGCAATACAAATATTAATTCCACTTCTCAAATCTACTTTGGCTATCAGGTAGGCTGTCAGCAACAAAGGATTTAGGAAGAAAAGTTAAAATGAAGCCTGGAAACTTTATACTCAACAAATGCTTCTTTAGAGTTTCATCTTAAGGCTAGGTATAGGAAGCATCTTGGGGGCCAGCAGAAGCACAAAGATCTGATTAATCTGATAGCAGAACTGAGAAAAAGCTGATCTCTACATAACAGCACGTATAAAGGTATTATCTTTGACTACAGGAGCACATAAAGACATTTTATTTTCTGCAAAGAGTGCTGAGTATTGATGCTTTCACGCTGCTTACAGCTCACAAAGAAGATTGCCAGGAACCAAACCCAGTCTGCTAAGAAAAGAGCAGGCAGATAGATAAGGTAAACTGGTGACAGCTTAAGAACGGAACAATGTAGCAATTGGACCAACCAATACAATGGGAAGGGCATTACAACAGAGATGTGATGACAGAAGCACCGCACAGTTAGAAAGGTGCTATAAAGGAAGGGAAGAAGATTGCTCACCTGTATCAAAAGATTCCAGGTTCGAGGGGAAAAGCTGCACCAAGGGAGGATCTCCAAGCAGAGATCCTTCCCTAGTGGCAGTCAGCCCTTAAATGAGGTCTAAGAGAGGTGCAGCCAGGCTCTACCCCTTCTCGTCACACAGCTGAACTGCCTTCACCTGTGCTCCCAGGGCTGACTGGGTCCTTTCCTCAGGAGCTTTATCAGTGGTTCAGGCTGTGACACAATGGTTCCCATACAAAGGGGTTATAAAATCACACTCTCGTCAGCAGTAGTATAAAATAAAACATGAGGATTAAGGATAGATCAACTATACCATATGACTAGATTGCATTTGTAAGTTCATCAGGGTAGAGAAGCAAAAGATACAGATACTGCACTCGCAGATCTGCAAAGCAGTCAGTTCCTTTTTTTTCTTCTTCATATTGCCAATGTAACCTTTTTGCACAACTGAAACTCAGTCAAGCTAAAATCCACAGGCACTACAAGAACTGAATTTACTTGAACTTTTGCAGATCTACCGAAAAGTACATGCATAAAAGCACATGTAAACCTATCCTTGCTTACAAAAATTCTAATGCCACAGAGCTGCGCTCCATTAATTCAGCCTTTGCCTATTGAAAATGATTCTCAACAAAACACTGACATAATCTTGGGATTTCTTCCTCATAAGGGCAGTGTGAGCTGTGGAGGGATATGTTTTGACCTGAGTGATATTTACAAATTTCTGTCGTCGTCTTAAGACAAACTGACAACCTTTCAGTAATCTGTAGGACTAGTGAAAAGGTCAGAAGAGCTTTAGAAATACAGGAATAGCAGCAGTGTACCAACTCTGCCCAACTAAAAAAACTTTTCTGAATTATAAGAAGTTTATTTAACAGTCTGATATGAATTCAGGATTGAATTCTCATAAAAATAAAGGGCTATGAAACCACAAAAAGAAAGCAGGTCTCCACTCTGAATGCCAGCAATACCAAGGACTGAATTCAGTGCTCAGAATCATAGAATGGTTTGAATTGAAAAGGACCTTTAAGATCATCTAGTTCCAGCCCCCTGCTATAGGCAGGGACACCTCTCTCCACAGCAGGTTGCTCACAGCCCCATCCAGCCCGGCCTTGAATGCTTTCATGGAGGCGGCATCCACAACCTTGCTGGGCAACCACCCTTACAGTAAAGAATTTCTTCCCAATATCTAGTCTAAATCTATCCTCTTCCAGTTTTAAGCTATTACCCCTCGTCCTGTCACCACGTGCCCTTCAAAGAAGTCCCTCCCCAGCTTTCCTGTAGGTGCCCTTCAGGTACTGGAAGACCAGAATGAGGTCTCCCTGGAGCTCTCCCTTCTCCAGGCTGAAGTAGCCTAGTACTCTCAGCCTGTCCTCAAAGAGGTCAGCCTGTACCTCAAAGAGGTAAAGCAAGAGGTGCTTTAGCCCTCTGATCACCTCTGTGGCCCTCCTCTGGACCTGCTCCAACAACGTAAATGATGCTTGAATGCAATCAATCACTCACATCACTAAAATGCTTGCATTTAAATATTCTTATGTAAGCTGACAGATAATGCTATTTTCCAAACTAGCCTTGGCTGGGAAGCATCCAAGCTTGTAACACCATATAGAAATAAGCTTCAAGTCACATGCACTCATTTTCTGAGCAAAAACTTCAGTGTTTTTAATTTTGACAATTCTGGAAAACCAATCAAAACAGAATGAGACTTTTCTCCAGTCTGTTCACCAGAACTGTGTAGGCTATGTATAGGGTCATGCACGTGGCTGAGCTGAATGCCCTATGTCTTCTTTATTCAAGTGGTCTGAATCTGACTGTATGTGGTCACAACTCCCTGATTTCCCAGCAATGTATGAGAGATACATCCAATATATTTTGGTCATGAGTCCACACAAACAGAAATGCTTTTAAATCCTTGTCAAAACTTACCAGCTTTGGAGGGGTACGAGGTACAGGAGGAGGTCTAGAAAAAGAATTAGAAAGATAGCCACATTTAATAACATTGAGGAAACTATGAAATGACTTGTTATCCACAAGCATTTTACATCAAGAATTCAACTGGAGGGGAAAAAAAAAAAAAAAGAGCATGATATTAAGGATAAAAAAAATATCTTGGAAGTAGTCTCACCCAGTGTTGACAACTGTTTCTTCATCTTCTGGCACCTCTTCAGAACCCGAGCCTAGAGGAAAAGAAAAAAGGGTGCCAAAACTATAATGTAAGGCACAAGCCAAGACTCTTTGTGAGATTCTCTCAAGACTTGTCTGCTCTGCCTCCTGGGTTACGTCCTGCAATTCAAATGCATGCCACTACAAGCAAAGGCAGCTTAATATCCCCAAGTAGCACTAGAAAAAAAGCATTGCCCGCAATTTTAATACAAGAGAACTGTTTTCAATTGCAGGTGAGTTAAAAGTGATATTCAACGTGTTTACATTAAGAGTGGCTAGGCTTGGGCCCAGATTCATCTTGCAGGGCCGCGTTCAGGTGCTAGCAGTAGCAGAAACCAGCATTATTTACAGTCACAGTGCTGCTCCCTGTTACACATTCCAGCTAGCTCAGTGGTAGTTAGCTTTTAAATACCAACACAGGCTGGAAACTGCTGTTAATAATTAATAAGACGGATATGCCGCCTCAGACTGAGGGGGGTAAATGCAGACAGACATTACAGAAGTATGAAGTCTGCTCCTAAATTTCTACCCCAGCGTTACCAAAGGAAACGCAAATATGTGCTGGATGCACAGGACACGACCCATCGGACACGGTGGATACCATGCAGCCAATTAATACCTATGCAGTGTGCTCAGACATTAAACTCAGCTCGAGTGGAGCTGCCTGAACCTCAGTTTCTCTCCTTACACCTGGAAATTTTGACTGGACAAGAGATCTGTCAAGTCAAACAGTGCAGAAGGAGAGAAATGAAGTCCTCTTTAAGGTTCCCAGGGAATCCAGACAACACAGACCAATCATTTAAACTGGGGAGAAAAAGCTGCTTTGTATCCTTCAAAGTTAGTGTGTTAGGGACCTAAAAGCCATTGACTGAAGAATGATCCTGGGATGGAACAAAGTATTCAGACAGTTTTAAGGGAAGTGATCTTGTTTTGTAGTAAGTGCTGACCCTGGTAGTTTACCTTGTTTTGCAAGGACTTGTTTTGCAAGCAGACGTTCATCCTTTGCAGAAACCCGCTTGCATTGCAAACTAAGCATAGAAGATTGTTTTAATAAATTTACAAAGATCAGTCCCAAAATTCCTTCTCAAAAGAGGGGCTCCAGAAGAGATTATATCATCTAATTCACAATAGCTACCTTGTTTTCTTTAAAACAAGACAGAGCCCAGACTCCTCCTAAAGGACTACTAGCAACAAAAAAACCCATTTACCAGATGCCACTTCAACTTTGCCAGCTATCACCACAGAAACTCAGATGTTAATCATGTTCTCTGACGTGAAATACAAGGCTGAATTTATATGCTATCAACCATTAGTTAACAGTTATCTGGGTTCCTCCGCTCACAGAGGTATCTAGAAAGTCAGTTAGAACACTGGCATTTAATGAAAGGTTGTCTAAGCTAGAAAGATCTAAGATCTGGCTAAGCTGCTGCACCCAAACTAAAGAACCAGTTCCACTAACATCATCTTTCTTCAGAAGCTGTGTATGATTGCACAACATACTACAAGGAGTTTGCAGTAAGAACAGCCATTGACCGATCGCCTCTCTTGCATTATTTCAAGTAGCCAACCATATCTTGTTCAGCTGAGGGTCAAGCTCACACAGTGCTTTTGATTCTCTGTTCTCTAGGTTGGCTTACCCATTTCTATTAACTTTTCCAGGCACAGAATCCAACCATGCAGGATGGTTGGCCACCATGGTGTTTATTCCTGCCCACTGCAAACACCAGACCCGTGGTCTCATGCAATACACTGACAAAATGAGCAAAAACAGAGCAAAGCACGTATCCAGTGGCCTTCAAACTTACCATTCACAGAACTGGAGGACACAGATAACTTTTGGGGTGCCTTACGCTTGATCACTGTCCTGGCGATAGATTTCCGAATAGCGCTTTCCCTCTTGCGGGCCAGTGAGTATTTCTCTGCCAGTGAGGTTCTACGAATCGTGGAAGGTTTGCCCATCAAGCTTCTGCGCACAGAGCGACGGCTTAGCCTAGAACCTGTAGGGGTTTCTGGGCTATCTGTTGTATGCTGAGGTTCTTTATCATCCCTCTCATTATGCTTTTGCACCTGAGCAGAGTCATCTACCTCTTCCAGCCCAGGCTCTTCACTTAAAACAACTGTAGTATTAGCTGCATTTGCTGTCTTCTTAAACGCACTCTTGTGCTCTCCTGAACCTTTTGCCTCTGGGGTATGAGGGACCTTGAGCTCAGATGCAGAAGGCAAATGCTGCGATTCTGCAGCACTGCTCTCCTCGGGAGACTTGTCATCTGAGCTTAGGGGGAGGTTCGTGGAGCGGTTCTCCGCTGGTTCAGGTGCACACTTCTGGAACTGAAACTCAGCAGAAACACGATCGCAGACACTGATTTCTACAACGGGAACTACCCTTTCACCTAGATGTTCAGGAAGGACCTCTGAGCAGTCGGCAGGCGCTATAACCTGGGATCTTGTCAACCGCTGAGAGGCAGTTTGGCTTGAGAGTTCTTGGGCCTCGGTGCTGACTGGTGCTGAGTCTTCTTTATTTTGGAGTCGCTGAGAATATCGCTTGGAGGACACTGCTTTGAGGTTGTTAGTCCTCCTTCTAGATAATCTAACAATAGAGACGGCACGTTAGCATAGCGCTGGATTCAGCAACAGCCCAGAACCACGGAAGCCACCCCCCGGCAGATCGGAAAGTTGCTATATAAAGCAAACAGAAGGCATAAAACGGCCGCAAGTTCCAATTATTAACTCGCAGGTAGGGCGCGCTTTCATCCGGGCACCTCCGCGCTATGGCGCGCTCCAGCCGCTAGGCTACGAGCGCCCCGAGCCAGCGCACAGGCAGGCCTTTAACGGCAGCACGGCGGGGGCTGCTGCGGCGGGACCCCTAGCTCTCAGAACGGTTCGCAGCACGACGGCCCCGCGGCAGGGCGCCGCGCCTCGCCTCACGGCCGGGCCCACGGCCTACCTCCTCCTGCCCAGCTCCAGACTCTCGCCCCGCAGCGCGGACGGCCGCTTCCTCCTCTTCCGGTTCTTCTGCGATGGCGTCTTGGGCATCAGCTCCGGCTGGTCACTGTAGTGGCTGCGGGCAGGGGCAGAGCTCAGCGCGGGTTCGTCGGTTGGGAGCGGAGGGGCGCGCGGCGGGGGGGACGGTTACCTGCCGAACATCCTGGCCGCCTCCTCGCGGATCTCTTCCAGCCACACCATGTCGACGTCGTCCACCTGCCGCAGGAGCTCCGCCAGCCGTTGGTTGCACGCCGCGGGCAGCCGCGCCAGGCCCGCTGCCATCGCCATCGCTCCGGCTTACCTCAGCCCCAACCGCCCCCTGCGCGCGCGCTGCCCGGCCCTCACCCCACTCCCCTCACTGTCGCCGCCGCGCGCGCAGCAGCTCTGCCCGCCTGGAATTCAAATCTAACGCTCACCTCCCACTCTGCCATCGTGACGGCCGCGCTGGCCTATCGCCGCCGCGCTCTCCGCCGCCCGCCCTCCTCATTGGTCAGGAGACGAGCGCGGCGCTCTCAAAAGTTGCTTCTCTTCTGCTCGCCCGCCTCTGTGGTTGTGGAGGACTTGGAAGGTGGGGCTTGGGGCAGAGGGCCAATAGGCAACTGGATTTTAATAGCAGGGAAGTGATGGACGCGGAAGGCAGCCAGTAGCGAGGAGGGCTCCGCTGGTGGAGCACAGTGATTGGTAGAAGCCGCGATATTTGGGACCAGGAGTGGAAGGGGGAAAGAGCCGTGGTGGTGAGCCTTTCCTGGGTGAGAGGTGGTGAGGAGAGTCTTGGTATCTTAGCAGCTGGTCCTACGGGCTTGGGAAAGCCACCAGGGAGGTCCTCTGGGTTTGCATCTGTCTTAGGACTGTGGCTGTGCTTATTTGTACTCTGCTGCGAGGCACGAAGTGGGCTTCGGTCATCCTCTGTATCCTGGAAGGTTTTCATTTTGTCTCCTGTGTTTCAGATAAGGTCATGGCGGCAGCCGACGGTCCCACGCAACTCCTGGAAGTGTGCGGGCAGAGACTGTCCCGATTCCTTCACGATGCTGAGCACAAACACTTGGCCTGGCTGCGGGAGGTGGAGGAGCAGGGCCTGAGGATGCTGGATAGGTAGGGGTTGCCCTCCAGGGAGCCTCCCAGGATGCTCTCGAACACGGAGAGCACAAAGCTGTGTGTGCTCCTGCCCGCTGGTGGCGCAGCCCTGGTGTAAGCCTAGGGAAAGAGCGTTGTTCAGCTGAGTGATGGATTTAATGTGGCTGTGTTTCGCAGCTTCATTTAGGCATTAGTGCCAGCTGGTGTTACACCTCAATTGCTTCTCCCCTGTTGCTCTTAATGGGTGAACATTGATATGGCTGGGTGGCGGGCAGTTAGCAGTAGAAGGCAGCCTCTGCTTTCTGCATTTCAGCATTAACTTCAGAGCTGAACCTGGCCTGATGCCCAAAACGCCATCCCAGAGGAGACGGCCTAGGAAGAGGCAGTCTTCAGCTCTGAAAGATGAGAATGAGCCAACCAGGAGGAGGTGGGTGAGTCTGGCTCTGCTGCATGTGGCATTTAACAGTGAAATGAAATTTTAACTGTTTCTGCATATGCGTACCCAGAATAGCTGCTTGTTTTTTGATTTAGTAAATATTAAATTTAAAATGGTGTGTCAAGGTCAGTCAACACTTTGATTCTTGTGAAAATTTAGTGGAGGGTTAGTTGTCCCTTTGTGTTCTTTCTGTTCGTTTAAAAACAATAAATATCTTTTTCTACTTTCTTGTTTGCTTGAGTTTTCTTCTCATTTAATTTCATGTTTTTTTCAGCACAGCTTTCAACCTGAGGTTGCTCCCGTGTTCACTCATCTGAGAATGTAGCCTGCTAGAAGGAATGTGCAAAAGTGTCATGCCTATTGTGTTATTTAAGTTAGCAGATAGAAAGGACTGAGAGGGGTTTGGGATGAAACATGTAGAAGTTCCAAGTGATTTGGTATATAACCATCCTTACTGGATTTGTTTTTCAAGATTAACCCTAAATAGATGGAACCTAAAACTGTGCATCTTATCTACTGCAAGTAGACTGCAGAAGAAATGTAGCTTGTATTGTGCTTTTTACCTCATGCTCTTAACAGCTTTCTGTGTAGACAGTGCCACTGTTCTGTCACGCAGCCTGCCCCTTTGCTGCTGCCCAAGAGAGTTTCTGCAGCTTGAAGATGGAAGCAACAGTAGTGATGGCAAGCTGCCAAACTTCATTTTCTTATTTCCCTTTCCTGTACCAGTGAAGATATTCACTGGAAAGTAAGCCAAATCTCATTAAGTAGAAGAGGTAAGGAGGTGGATAAATGGAGGAATGCCTTTCTTCGTGACAACTGTTGTCTGCAAATGGATGCAAAGAAGGGTTTGTTTGGGGAGTGATTTGGTTTTGATGCTAATTAACTTCCTTGATATACCTTCATGGTGGCCAACTGCATCTGCTTTCATTTTGTGGTTGGGACAAGGTGGTTAATAACTCTCTTTTCAGAGAAGCATATGCTGTGATCTGAGGGTAGGCGTGCTGATAATTGCTTTCATGTGCCCTAACCCAGTAACTGGATATACAGTAATAAACTGTGTGGTAAGGCCCTTAACTTTTGATAACCATGATGAAAAACACCACAGGCAAGTTAGAACTGAAAGACTGACATAAACTAGACATGGAGGATGGAGAGAACAGCAAGAATAGTAAGGAAGCGTGGGAAGTTCATGAATGTATGTGCTGAAGGAGGGCAGGAGGAGAAAATACTGCAAATCTAAACACGGAGAGTTCTGAAGCCATACTGTTAGTTTTCAGGTAGCAGCTAGATAGCAGCTTGATTGCTTCCATAAAGATGACAAATCTTGCATGTGTTTTTTCCTAATTTAAATTTAGCTTTGAGAAAGATCTGCTGATGTGGCAATGTCTGAAAGGTTGGATGATCATCTGTCAACAGGAAGTTCATGTCAGAGTTAAGCACATTAATCCTGCAGGCTCAGGCCATTGTTTCCATTGCTATGGTTCCCTCAGTACATATTTTAGAAACCACTTATTAGCATGCTGATGAATTTCCCAATTAATAGTCTTGTTTTTGTGAACTTTAGCAGGAAGTGATGCTTATTGCTAGAGGTCAGAATGAGAAATTAAGAGAACAAAACTGGAAGGAATGCAGAGGGAATCAATCTGAGGGCTAGTTGTGAGTGTTCTTCCACCAGGAACTGTAAAGCCTTGCTCATTTAACTAGTTTATGGTGCCTTGGGTTTTTGTAGCTCTGTTTTCTTGCTGTTAGCCACTTCTACCTTGGCTCTCAACTTTGTTTCATGTCTCAAACACTGAGGTTGTCTTCTGGTTTTGCCCACTTAATCTTCTTGACTTGTTGATCAAGTAAATGGCTTCGTTATCTCTTGTTAAATTAGCTAATGCAAAGCATTTCAAAGCTGAATTTTCACTGTGGAACTTCCCCAAACCAAAAATCTAAAATTCCCTCCCGTGTGGGTGTCTGCGCTTCACTTGGGGCAGGGAGTGGGTTGTACCAGTATGATTTTACTGTCCCCTGACATTAAGTCCAGCTGGGGCTGTGGGTTAATATCCACAAAGAATTGCAAGTGTCCTGGTACCTCAGCTGCTGCTGGTTGTGTTTTTAGATGCAGCCTTTAGTTGCAAGTAAATTTAGTATGCCTGGCTAAATCTGCTAGAGCGTGTGAGAGATTGCAAGGTTTTTTTCTCCTGCATTTAGCCAATGACAAAAGGTGTGTTGTAAGGGGAAGTGGATGTAGGGAGGAAGGCTGTAGGTTTGCTGCAAAATTTGTCTTTGTTTTGTTTTGAAACGGTTTAGGAGTGGGAGATTTCTGCATTGTTTCATTTGTTCTTATTTAAGGTTGTCCAGAAGGAGAAGCAGTGTCAAGCTAGCATCTTCCAGGCCAAGTTCCCAAAGACGCTGCAGCAAAGAGCATCCCCAGAATCCTAGCTGTCAGGTGAGGTCTGAGACCAACACTGAAATGGAGCTTCCAGCACTGCCTGAGAAATTGCCAGCAGAAGCACAAAGTTCCATGGTGGAAGTGGATTGCAATGACTGCCCTCAGGCTGAGTTACCTCCACAGCAAGACAGTGCTGATTGTGGTGATGCAGACTGTGAGGCTGTTCCAGCAGAGCAGGCGTCCCTGGAGGGTGCAATCAATGAACTGCATGAGGTGCCTGCTGTCAGTGCAGTCCCTCATGACCAGACAGCAGTAGAGGAGGAAGAGACCATTGAACAAAAAGCAAGTACATCCACTCCCAAGGCTACTAGAAATAGACATCCTGCCATTCCCCAAAGAGATCTGTCTTCTCAAAGCCTAGAGAAGGTGCTTCTCCAGGACTCCAACAACAAAATGACCATAGTGACATCCAAAACACGACGCTCTGGACGCCGAAGCTGTGTGGGTGGCACCCACAAAAGCCATAGGACCTCCTTGGCTGAAAAATATTCTCTGGCCAGCAAAAGAGAGAGCATGATCCGGAGATCTATCAGCAGGGCCATTGCAAAAAAGGCAGCAGCACAAGAATCTTCCTCTGCCTCCAGCAGAGTGAGCTGTAAGTTTTCTGTTATTGAGTGCGTTCTTTTGGTTAAGTCAGCTTCTCAGCTCTGCTGTAAAGTTGCTCATCCATATTAACTGCAGTTCCTCCTAGTTTCCACAGCAGTAGGTTTTGTGGCTTCTATCCATTTAGGGTGCAATCCTCGGGTCCTCATCTGCTGTCAGGGTGAGCCTCAGGCTCTGTTCTACTGTGGAAGGAGTATAAGGTGGGGCACAGGTACCAGAAACTGAGTCACAGAAGTTGCAGATGACTTAAAAACAAAACAAAACAAAAAGCAAATAAATGCAGAATAGAAGGGAAAATACATCCTCATGGATCCATTCTAGGTATTTGTGTGGTTTGGTAGCTTATTGCCTTGAGGCTACTGCATTTCCTGCAGAAGGTCTTTTAGTATGAGTGTCTTTTGTGGATTCTTTTGAGAAACTGGAAGAAGATGAATGTGTCTGCTCTCTGAAATTGGCAGAGGAACTCAAATGCTTTCTGGGTGAAGATGAAGCTCATGGACAAAGAACTAAATAGCACAGTCATCTGAGGAAATAAGATTCAAAAGTCCAGCACCATGTTTTTCATATCCCTTGTTCTCGCTGCTCCTGACAAGGCCAGAAGGCTTTCAGATTTGGGCTTTCTAAAAATCATTGTTTCTGAAACCAGATTGGCTTCTAATAAAGCACTAATGCCTTTGGTATTTAGTTTTGTCAGCTTTGAGTCACACTGTATCTAGGCATTTGTTAAAACACTTTCATCTAAGTGATGTTGGGAGGGGAAACAGAATCAGCCCAAATCGACCAAATCTCTGCATAAAATTGTGCAGGGAGGCAGAAACTGAAATCAATTGACTGGGAAATGATATCTCTGTCACACAGGCATGAGTATGTTTGTGCAGCTGGAGCAGTCTGCAGACAGAGGAGCTGCTGCTCCAGTTCTCTGCCTTCCCAGCCTACACCAGTTTGTCAGTGACACTCGAGGGAGGTGGTAGTGCTCATGTGGAAAGCTGAGATGAGCAATCAGCGTGTTCCCTGGGAGAAGTCTGCACAGAGACCTGAGTTCTACCACTCACGCATTGCCACTGTTGGAAAGCCTCAGACTGAAATCCCCAAGATGGCTTTTGTTATGCTATTTTTTTTTTTTTTCTTTCCCCTCTAGGTCAAAGCTCCTTAGAGGTTTTTGTGGAAGAAGATGTGACCAATAACTTGAGGTGAGGCTACCATTTTAGCAGGCAGGAACCACAAAAAACCACACAAAAAAAAAAAACCTGCAAAGAATACAGAAGCTATAGGGGTTGCTTCTGTATTGCAGGACTGTGGTTTTGTAATTGACTGTTCCAGGTGATGTCATCACCTGGAGTTTGTTGAGATTTCCAAGCTTCTGTTGTTCAGACACAGCCCCATCCTTTTCAGAAGCTTGTTCATGCTAACAGTGAGGTTGATCACTGCATTAATGCAGGATCCAGCCCTATGCCTCAAGCTCTGAGAGCCTGCTAGCGATGGCTCTGTCTGTTATCATGTGAATCATGTCCTGCAGCCATTGGCTTTAACCAGCTTCTGGATGCCAGGGGATGCTGGAGGTTAGTCAGCTTGTCTGATTTGAAAGGTGAACAGGTAAGATGCTCTCTGGCTGAGGTGCGCAGAACTTTGTTACCTCCTACATGGAAGTACTACAGGAAAAGGGGAGAACAAAGCTCACTGTATTATTCAGCAGTGTAATTAAGCAGTCCATCAGAGGAATTTACAGTTCCATCTCTGTGTGGCCTGGCTCAAACAAGTTCCTGCCTTTATCTGGATATACTTAACACTTGCCTGCCTTTTCCTTGGGTACCATATGCTAGCTTCATCGTATTTGCATTCCCTATAATTCACCTTTCTGAATGCTGTCCTGGTAGAGGTGCACCAAGGACAAAGCAGTGTTTCTCTTACTTCAGAGAACTGAAATAATCAAGATGCTTACTTTTTTGCAGAACTGGACTGGAACTGAACTCCCCAAGTGAAAAGGTGAGTTCTGATGGATGACCTGCTGATCTTCTGCAGAGCAGCTGGAAGCATTATGACTGGATGTGAGGAGTGCAGCCCAGGATTGATTACATCACATCGCTTCAAGCTTAGCAAAAGCATTGCTGAGTTGGATAGTACAGCCTTTCTAATGCTTGGGCAGCTTGTTATGCCTGTCGGCCACAGCTCCTGGTGGATGGGCACCTTTTGTGCCTTGCTAAGGCCTCTTTAAGATGGAGCTTTCATAGGCTGTTGGACAGATTCCCAGGAGTCTGCAAGCTTTTGCCTGTCATCTGGGCATGGTGATTGACTGTGTATATTCTTAGCAAGTCTTTGTTGCCTGGCTGATTTGAATTACAGGATTCAGAAGGGCAGTTCAAGTTAATGTGCTTTATTTTACCAGAGAGGCTGTGTACACGACAAGCTCACGTAAGTCTTCAATGCTAGCAAGACAAAGAAACTCAGCCTATCCTTTGAACTGGCAAAAATATCTTGTGTGATTGTACTGTAAACCAGCTTATCTGAAAATTAGCCCAGCAGAGAAAGGAGCTGGCTCTGCCTCCAACCAGTTCACTGGTGCCATTGGGAAGCTGCAGAAGGATGAGTGGGCGGCTGGTTCTACTGTGGGTGATGGTAGCTTAGCAGGTAGGGAAGGGCACATCCTGTGTGTGTGTGTGCAGGCAGCCTGTATGCTGCTTCAATGACTTGGTTATACTCCTGAGAATATACTACCAATGGTATTTAAAGTGTATCATTAGACTGTAATCTTAGATACTTTAAAGGGATTTCTTTCATTCAAGAATAGAATATCTGTAGTTGGAACTTGTCTCCGAAGTGTATAGAAGCTCTCCTTTATTCCAGAGGCACTTTATTTGACCTAAAGTCAAATCAAAGTGTCCTACTGTTGATGAGGAAAACGCTGGGCAACAGTCATCTTACCAGCCTTGGTGGGAGTTTCATGAGCAGGGCCCTGTGTTACTGAATTGAATCAGCATGTATCTGTCTAGCACGACTCTGGTTGGGTGGAAGAATCCCTAGGCTAGCAGTAGGCTTGCAGTTGGGAGTGACTGGGTTGTTTTTCTTCTTTTTTCAGGATTGAAGGTTTGTTGCAGTCTTGTTCCTCAGGGCTAAGCTAATGTTTGTTTCCCTTTCCTTTAGGCTCCTGAAAACTTGCTCACTTCAAGCAAAAGTGAAAAAGATGTCAGCCCTCCTGCACAGCACTTGTCTCCTGAGCAGCAGACAGAGAATAATGAAGGTAATGTTGAGGTAGTCTTGTATTTCTTGTATGAAGCCACAGAGGAACACAGACTAAGGATTCTACATGAGGTATGCGGGAAATCTGGGATTTGTGCTGAAACAAAACTACACTTGACCAGTCAATATAGGTTTACCTGAAAAAACTGTTATCTCCTGAGGGGGTGAGGCATGCAGTTAGATAAGCAAGGACATCTTGTAAATCCTTGCGAAGGTTTGTATCCAAGCCTTGAGACAAACATGGTTTAGTCAAACTTCAGTCTTCATAATGAATACGTGGGAACACTTGAGACAACACTCAGATTTGTTCTCTTCTACGTATAATACTCTGCTAAAGTACCTTGACAACCTTGTCATCTTTGGTCTTGCATTCGGTGAGGATTTAAACATCTTACTTATTTACTGTGCCTCAAAGCAAGGACATGGAGATATTTAGAGTGTCTTCTGTGGGATCTGTAGGATTTCACAGCAGCTGTAGCTGGAATGGAATTAAGAGTACCTGCGGTCTTTCTGGTGAGACAGGTTGTGCCTAATCAGAAGGCTCTGTACAAGATGCATTCTTTGATAGTTGTGTACAGTATTCAAGGTAGCCGTCTTGGCTTCTGCGTTTGCAGTTTGGTTATGTGCCATGGGGCTTTGAACTGGAGTAAGAGCCCTGCAGAATGCCTTGAATGTGGTGTTGACTACAGGTTTCTTCACAGGAAGCTGTGTAAATCCCAAGAGTGAAGCCCAGAACAAGAACCAAGAACAAGCCCACTGTGCCAAGTCCCAAGAGAATCCTTCCCGCCTATGGTATGAGACCTTTGCAAGAGAGGAATGAGCCTATGGTCTGGGAGGAGTTAGGCTCGGCCTTTTTAAATAATTTAAAAAGCTTAGGGTGTTTCCCTTCCTGTCCCCTCCCCAGAGGAGTCTTGAAATCTTGTGTTGTGGGAGCTCTGTGTGGTTTCTCTGGCCTTTTTTGCTCCCTGAGCCAGACTTGGATCCCAGATGGATTAATTCATGCACAAATCAGCAAAGATTACTGAAACAGCGCTGTTACCTCACAGCTTAAATGCAGCTCTGAGTGGTTCATGAAGGGGTGGTCTGGGAGTAGTTTCAGACAGCAACCCAAGCAGGTGACCTACCTATTTATTTTTATCTTGTGCAAGTGTCTGGAATGCCTGACTTATTTTCTCGCTGCTTATATTACTGATGTTTTATGTGAGATGTGAACTGCTTTTAGCTTTGTCCTTAGTCTGTCCTGTTAAGTTTTGCTGGGGTGGATTTGCTGTGGGTGATGGGTGGGAAGGGAGAGTAGCAGTAACCTCTGTTCTCATGTGGGTGCTTAACTATGTTACCCATATGTGATGGGTCAGAATCTGCAGCTTTCCTTGGAACTGTTGCTGGACTGGACCCCAGCTGTGCAGTAAGGTGGTCCCCCTGTTTCCCACTGAAATTAGTGGGTGCACATTGGGGGATTTCTGACAAGGGTCATGTTTCTGTGAATGTCCAAAGTGTTTATAAAGCAAATGAAACCCTGCCAGTGAGGTGGATGGGAATGGCTAGTTGCTAACACGTGTGGATTGTGTCTGTCTTTTGTTGTTGATACCAGATATGATATACATTTGCTTTCTGGGAATTAGAGTGAGGAATGAGAATGGGAGTGATGTTGTGTATCACTCCTCTGAAATTTGGGTGTTCCCTTACCAAGCTGTCAGGTGCCTTTCTTGTCCATAATTAATGACTAGATGGTGCTCCTGCTCCATAGTTGACTGATTCCTAAGAGGCCCAACTGGTGGTAGTGAGTAGGGAGAGGGATCTGTGAAATAGTAAGTAAATGTTCCTGTTAATAGTTGAGGAGCTTAATGCAGACTTCACGTCCCTCTTGCTAATACCAACAGGACAAGAAGCTATAAGCAAGCAATGGGTGCTGTATGGAACCGCCAGCATCCAGGAGGTGGTGCCCACTCCCCTCTGGATGACAAGCACATGAATTCTGCAAACCTGACTCCACCTTCTGCTTCTCCAGCTAGCAAGGTGAGTCTTTGCCATGGCCTCTCACTGCCTTCCTTTCCCTAGCAGGTGGTAATTTCCTTCTATCTTTTCCTCTCAGGTGGTTAGACCATTGAAAAACTTCCTTCAGGCTGTGCAGAGAAACCAGCTACTTACAACCTCTGGGTCCACAGGACATGGAGGTGTCATAAAGAATTTCATCAAATGCAATACTCCTACCCGACCTAATCTTAAGGTGCATCAGAATTCCACTTCCCCTCACAGAGATGGAGGAGAGGATCAAATCTGGGGGAGTGGCAGGATGACTGTTTAGAAAAGCACAAATATATTCCTGGTTCTGTTGGCTGCCATGGATCAGTGTAGGTCTTAACAGCAAATTGTCCTCATGATTCTACCTCAGCCTCCCCAGTGGAGGGAAACTGTTTGGACAGTTGAAGCAAGGCAAGGCCACAAACACTGTTATTAGCCAGGGTTTTGTGTTTAGTACCAGTCATCAATCTGTCCTCAGATGCAGAGAAATCTCACTGCTTTGCCTATAGTCAGCAGAAACACTTTATGTTCTAGAACTGTTCAATTGTGGTAAAATGGGAAGCGTCTCATTTCGCAATGGGAATCTGCCTTTGTGTCACATAATTGGCTGCTTCAGGGCTGAAAGACAGACTGTGGGGTCATGCAGTGGGTTTCCTAGCGTGTACTTGAAAGGAGCTGCAGCTAACAGGGGTGATGCAGGCTTCTGGTATTTCCTACAAACATTCATTGTGTGTCTTTTCTCTACAGGGAGACTTTGTTGTAAGTAATGACACATTTAACTGTGGGGTTGGAGGACTATAGTGGTTATGCTTCTTGTCTCACAACACTAACAGCTCTTTCTTCTTGCATTGGCATCCACACAACTCTTCTATCCAAAAATGTAAATTGATCATGGTGGTGGTGAGGTGGCAGGATCTCCTGTGCAGGTGTATTCTGCCAGAGCTGGGAACTGCTAAGAAACCTTTTGGCCTCTAAGCATGGCTTTATTTGCACTCTGTCTCCCTCCTTCTTCCACTTGCTCACATAGGTAACACTGACCTGGGCACGAAATGTTTACTACAGGCAGTCACCTACAGCTGCAGAGTGCTGGGTAACTTCTCTTACCTGAAATGTATTCTGAACAGCTGAAAGACTTAAGTGTTTCCCTGCCATCCCCATGACTCTTCTGCTCTGAGAAGGTGGTGCAGTTCAATAAGTGCTGCTGCCAAATCTGTATTGTTTCTTATCTACTATTCACTTTCCATCCCTGTGTGTGGGCGAACAAGATAGGGACTTCTTTGTTTAGCAGGCAGCTTAGCCTCTAGCTGCTACTGCACAAGCAGCCTGAGGGTAGAAACAGGACCCAGCAATTGGTATAGTCTGAACTCATCTCCCTTTAGGAGAAGGAGCGACAGAGACTGGAAAGCCTCAGGAAGAAACAGGAGGCTGAGGAACAAAGGAAGAAGAAAGTGGAGGAAGAAAAGAGACGGAGACAGGCAGAAATGAAGCAGTGAGTTGAGTCCCTTACATCCTGCTCCTTCCCTGGTTCAGTGCAGAGTTGCCTTGAAGTCTTTCTTTTCTTTTTTTTTTTCCTGCCAGGCAGGCAGTGTTGCTATACCATGCTTTGTGCATCCCGCCCAGAAGGAACATTTAGATGATGATCCCTGGGCTCATACCTGAAGCAGGGCTGCTCATGGCTTGCTGCAGTAGTAACTGCATCGGTGCAAAGCACCTGCTGATTTCTGGTGGCCTAAATCCACATGTGAGCTGAGGTTAAGCTCAGACAAAGCAGTTTGAGCAAAATAGTTTTCTCATGATCCGTGGCAGGTTGCTGCTGTGTTAGAAAATGAGCCACAAAGTCAAGTTACTACCGTAGATCCTTGTTCCCTTGTCAACCTCTGTGTTAGAGCAAACAAAGCTAACAGGCCCCTCTTGCACACACATTACTCAGGAAGAGGGAAGAACGACTGAGGAAAGCACTGCAGGCTCGAGAGCGAGTGGAACAAATGGAAGAAGAGAAGAAAAAACGGATGGAACAGAAGATTTTACAGAGTGATGAAAAGGTTAGAAGCCTGACTAAGCTTTGAGCCATTCAGAATAATGAAATTATCACAGTGAGCTGTGAGATCAAGCGGGTGCAAACAGGCCACTGGCATGATGTGTGCAAGCACAGGGCTGCTGCTCACGGTGACTAATCAGGTGGTGGGAAAGTCTGCATCTAAAATAGGTTTTGAAATTCTCTGTCTAACAAGGAGAGGCTTTTGTTCTCCATACCTCTGCGATTCTACACGTTCCTGTTCTGACATGCAGTGTCTGTAGTGCTCTGTGTTCAAGGAATGTGGCCGCATCCCTTGACTGTCCTGTGAACAGACCCAGCAGTGAGACAGTGTCATCTAGTTGTTTGTACCGCATTACAGACAGTGAAACCACAGTGGTTGCAGAAGCATGGCAGGAAGGAAACGCTACCAAGTGAGCAAGGAATGCTCGTGATTAGTAGATGTGGCAGCAACAACTGTGTGTGTTTCATTTTGTGTCTGTTTTTAAGGCTTTGTCTCCTCCCTTTTTTTAAGGACAGATAGAAAAGAAGTATGCCAGCATCAGCCATTGATGACTATATTTGAACTGCTTTTGTACAACAGTACAGGCTCTTCAGAAATGAGGGAGTCTGTGTTAAGCTAACCTGGATGGAGCTCCAGGAAAATATATGGTTGCTCACTTTAAGGAGTGGGCTAGACTGACTTTTGGAAAAGCTCAGCCCTAGAAAAAGAAGGAATAATGCAGTGACTAGGACAGCTCTGGCAAAAACACAGTATCTGGGGCTCAGGTTTCAGGTCCTCAATTCATACTGCAGTACTGCAGCTCAGCTGCAGCATACAGCATTTTGAGATAAAACACAAGATGCTAGATGTCCTTGTTCTGCACAGAATCACATACAGGGTGAAAGCTTGTATTTTGTATATCTGTAACAGCTTCTGTGCTCTTCTTTCAGCACTCCAGGTGGTGGGTTTATCATCACATGACCTGTAGTAAGTGATGGACTTGCACAAGGTTGGTGCTAAATACAGTGCACGTGTGCCTGGTGCTGGGTTCTCAGTCTTATTAGAACAAGACTGAATGCCAGTCTTCATACTTAAGAAGCTCTCCCTATCCTCCCTACCCTCCATTTGGTAAATGAGGGGTGGTGGAGCAGATGCATGGGGCTTTTTCAGGTGCGTCTCTCACAGGTGCGGGAAGAAAAAGTGTCTGAGGAACGGAGCAAGAAAAAGCTATCAAAGAAACCTTGGGAAAGTGATGTGCGGAAGCAGAAAATACTGAAGTTGGTAAGAACAGCTCTAGATCCCTCCTGCACATAGAAAAGGAAAGGAATCCATGCACTGATCTGCCTGGTTGCACGGGGAGCAGTTACTGCCAGGAGCCATGGGGATTTGCGGAAATCGAAGTATCTGCTGCAAGGTTTCTGTCTAGACAGTTAATGCTGGATTTGAGCACCTGGGAACCTGTGGAGACAGAAAGGAAATACTGCCCAACTGGTAGTGGGTAGGCTGTGGAAGATAAGAAAAGGATTTAATGAGTATGATTTGTCTCAAAGCACCCATTTCATATCCACACCATCTTTTCCGGAGGGTTACAGATCTGTTTGTTCTTCAGGAGGAATGTGAACTTGAGCAGCAAGAACTACTGCAGAGAAGGAGAGAAGTTGAAGTGGAAGAAAAAGGAAGAGTTTTGGAACTGAAAAATCTTGTAGAGCAGCAACAGGTGGAACAAACGAAGGAGAGGTATTAGCCTGTTTCTATTCTGGAGAGGGGGCCTTAGCAACAAGCATGGTGCAGCAATAAATATAAACAGTATTTCTGCAATTGGGAATCTGATGTGAGTGTCAGGTGATTCCAAAGGTTTGGGGTGCTAAAGCAAGAGCCTGTAAGAAAGCTAGGAGGGAAGGGTGGAAACATGCTTTTCTGTGTGACTAAACTATAATTTTGTTTCCCAGGGATCTCAAGCAGCGGGGGAAAGAGAAGGTCCCCTATTCACAGATGGAGTCCATGGTGTTTACTGATAAAAACACAACGGTGAGGCATTACAGTGGCTTGTGACGAATTCTGTTGTAAAGTAGTAAGGCATAGAACGTGCAGACATTTTTTTTTTTTTTTTTTAAAGTGGGACTTGCTTTCCAAGTCCTTTGTTACTTCTTTGTGTTTCAAGGTTAACTATTAGTCAAAGCTGCTTGTTGCAAAATATCATAGTAATATTTTATTTCCACTTTAAATAATCCCTCACTCATCTGCCTTCTGCAGCATTTAAAACAGTTTAAAACATAATCAAACTCCCAAATGGTACCACTCTTGAGGATAAATTCTTTCTTCTTTTTTGTTCTGACTGAGCTTAGTTTAGAAGTTGTTAGCCCTGGAGCTCCTATTTTTGCTATGTAAATTTAATGAAAGTTTGAATTCCAGCATATAACCAGCAACTGGGCTGGTTACTATACTGGGGCATGGTGAAGCTTCTCCAGGTAAGAAAGAAGCTGAATCTAATTTAGAGTGGCTACAGCTCTTCCTCTTGTGTTAGCTTCTCCCCTGTTAAGGAGGTGGCAGATGAAACACCTGGATCAAGTGGTGTGGGTTGAAAAGGAGCTGAAGTACTGCAATGCTTTCCTCTTTGTTAGAAGGAAGGAAGCCCAGAACATCTGCACCAGCTGCTTGGGCAGTAGAAGAGAGGCAAGCAACCAGAATGCACTGCAGTGACCTCTAATAACTAGCTGAAAGTGATAAGAGTGCAGGCTCTAGAGGCTTCACTGATCTGAATCTGAGCCAAGACAGCTGTCACTTTATCTGTGTGATTCTTAATTTCTTCCCCCTCACCCTGCTGAAGACAAAGGAATAGAGAATTTCTTCAGAAAATAAATTCCAGATATAGCCTGCTTGTTTTGCTTGGGTGAACATTAATGAATAGCTTAATTCTTACATCTTGACAGAAGGGACATGGTCTGCAGGAGCCCCAGCAGCAGCTGGCTGAAGAGAAGAAAATCGAGCAACCAGAATCTTTTACTGCTGCCTCCAGCACGTGGCTGAGCAAAACTGTGAAGGTGAGCTTCAGTTCCAGTGGAGCCCTTGAAATGGATCTGTGGTATCTGATTTGCTCTTATGTTTTGTTGTTAACCTGCTGACTTATTACTTGGCTGTGACGAAGAAGGTGACCAGGAGATGAAATCCTCAAAATAGACTGTTGAGGTTTAACTGAAGTTGTGTAGAGTGAGGATGGAGAAGTTTTTCTTATCTGGTACTTAGCTGAGAGTTCAGCACAGGAGAAGGTGAACGAAAAGCAATTGTTTTCTCCTTGAAAAGATGCTGAAAATGACCACAGGATGGCAGCACACCATGAGGTGTCAGTTTAGCTTGCAGAGCCTTCAGCTACACGGTAGCAGCACTGATTCAGGCTTGCCTGTGAAGTCTATTTAGCTACTTAAATCTCCAGATGCTTGTTTGAACTTGAACTGTTTACTCCTGAAGTCTGGAGGGGTGGAGAAAAAGCTGCTAAAAGACTCAGTCAGCCCTGAGTGTCCCTTCTGACTGTAAATGCCTCTTTCTGACTGGTTTCCTGTGGCTGACTTTATTATGTATGTCAGTTGTAGAGAGTGAAAATCGGATCTACTGTCAAATATGTGTATGGGTTTGAGCTATAGAACAATGTGCAAAAAAAAAAAAAGCCAGAAGAGGCTTACAAAGTCACAGAATACAGTGACTGGTTTTGTATTTATACAGAGTAAATAAGCACATCTGTATTTCCTTGTTCCTGTACTTGGATTAAATGTGAAGATCACTGCAAAAAGAATAGTGGAGGTTAAGGGTCCTCTGGAGGTAGCTGGTCCAACACCTCTGTTCAAGCAGGATCATGTAAAGCAACTTACATTGGACTGTTTTCAGACAGGTTTTCCTTATCTCTAAGAAAGTTGTCTTCTCTGGACAACCACAGTAAAAAAGCATTTCCTGGTGTTCAGCCAACTGCCTGAAATTCAGTTTAGGCTGCTCCCATTGCCTTTTGTACTATTGCTGGGCACTAAAAAAGAGTACTTGATTCCACCTTCTTTGCACCACACCTCTGTGATCCTAACATAACTACAGCCCTGCAACTGTAGCACTGTTTTATCACTGTTTTATCAGGTTTATTCCTCCTACTGTGCTTTCCACTGTACAGACACTTCTGAGAGGTATGCCAGTAGTTTGTGGCAGTATCTCCATAATGATGCCTTTCCTGGCTTGTCTTCTGGTCAGTACTTCTAGGCATTTCTGCACTACATGCAACTGTCAGGTCTTCCAGACATTCCCTGTTCTTCACCACAAAGGCAGCATGTTCCTCCAGGCTTTGTCTTGTGTTATTCTGACCTGCAGCTTCAGAGTGAAATGGAGCCCTAGCTCCATGCTCACCAGATGCTGGCAGGCAGTTCTCCACAACTAGAAAGCTGCAGGTTGAGCAAGCAGCTGTTTGAGTTCTGCAGTTTGCATTTCCTGCTCTGGTATACAGTTCTGGGCTTGGCTTTCATCAAGTCATGGTTTCAAAACAGATCTGGGAGGAAAAAAAAAAAAAAAAAAGCCAGAAGGATTTGAGCACTTCTGGAAATTTCAACCCAAATAACCTGTCAAAAAAGAGTATTACAAGTGTTTCAGTTCTTGTGTAGGTGAAAAATTTCCCGTACACAGTTGAGTAACCTTTCTGCTCTCCTGTTTCTTGAACTAGGAATGAAAGTAAATGTGTATATGAAGAATCTGCTCTAGAAGGTCTGGTGTCAGTTCTTGTTTCTGGCTACCAACATGGGGCACTGTAAACCTCCCTCTTAACTCATGCTTTGGGTTAGTGTGAGGGTTCCTACCATAGATACATTAACACCGTATTGCTGTGGGATCTAATCTGGGATCTGAGTACAGCCTGTTTGTCTTGTTAATGCCAGAGCTTTGAGATGCCTGCAAGGGGTCAGACTGGGTAAGCCTGCTCTGGTAAAGCAAACTCTTCTGTCAGGCTGCAAGGTATGTTTGCTGCTCTCATAAATGTTGTCTCTGTGGTTTCAGAAACCTATCTCCTCATCCTGCTTAGCGCCTTCAAAGGGCACAAAAGAATCCAGGTCCCCCAATAACTATGGGATGGATCTGAACAGTGATGACTCCACAGATGATGAGAATGAACCTCGGAAGCCTGTCCCTGCCTGGGCTGATGGTAGGTGCCATGTTTGATTAGTCTTTTAATTCCTTCCCCGGGAAGCAGGACCTCTCCAGATCTGTTCAGTGTGATCTCAGCTTCCTTAAAGTACAGTTCAGGAGTGTGAGACTTCAGCACTGTTGGCAGCTGCTTGGTGAGAGGGGCTGGATCTACTTTCTTGCGAGTGCTGTTGTGTCAAAGTTAAACCAAAGTTCTGTGTGTGTTTGGATTCAAGGGTGTGAGAGAATGGTGCTGGCTCACCAGTTTGAGGCAGTCCCTCCCCCTGTGGTAAACCAAGGTGTGGCAAGTTTGGGGTATTTCTAGTGTGGTGACAAGTGACATAAAACAAATGTTGTTGGCAACCCAGAGATGAATGTGGTGCTTAAAGCTTTGCAGCGAGCAGGAAGACTGTTTATCGCGTTCACTGTGCAGGTTGCAGTGTTTGTTTAGGGGGTGTGGATGAAGAAGAGTAACTGTCTTGTGGGCTCTAATGGAAAGGATACCTTAAGTAGAGCACTGACAACTTACTTGAGTCTGTTTCTCTGATATGGTTGTTTTCATAGGGTCTCAGCTTAATCAAGCCATTCTGCACCAGTACTATCATCCAGTGAATGTTGACCAACTCTTTGGGTTGATAGCAAGCCCTAAGCTGGAAGATATTTTTGGCAAGAGCAAGCCTCGGTATTTCAAACGCACGAGCTCAGCAGTTTGGCATTCCCCACCTGGGCCCAAATCAACTTGTGGCATAGCTTGCAACTTCAAAAACTGAGAAAACAAATGGCTTTTGGATAGTGTGACATATTGGTTTTATTTTCTTAGCATGCAGATTGCTTACCATTTTAAACCTTTTTGTACAAAAATAAAACATTGAATAAAGTCCATCAATGCTTGTTTCTCTCCTTCCTCCTACTAAACTAGGATGATGCTGTAGCTGGTATGCTCTGAGACTGCTGGCTGTGTTTTGTGCAAGTGCAGATGTTTGAAGAGATTATATTGCTCCATTACGTATTTCCTCCAATCACTTGCAGGATCTTACCCAAGAAAGCTGTGAAACTGCTGTGGGGATAAGTTTTTAAAAATCAAGATGGGGGGGGAGGGTTTGTAATGTTTTCATAACCCATTCTGTACAACAGTTGTGTTTAACAATGCTTTTATCCAGCAGTATCTTTCTTTCAACCGTGCATTCTTCTGATCTTTTGTTACTGAACCAGAATCTTTTTCTTCATCTAGAAAACTCTGTTCAGACTCTTTAAAGAATTTCAAAGTGTCGTGTAATTGGTTTGGCTTTTCTCATGGAAAAATGGAACCAAAGCTAAATTCTTTGTGCTGTTTTCCTAGGAGGCTTGAGGATACAGTCTTGCTTTTAGGCCGCAGTCAGATTTGTTTTAAAGCTGTGACTTAGAAAAGGTAAGCAGTGATTTTCTTAGGACTGAATTGAGATCATCTGCTCAGTGCCCCCTGCCTGTGCACGCCCAGGGCTGTGCTGAGTGGCAGCAGACTCCCTGCAGTGCATCCGGTGGCTCTGGTGCAGGTTGCCTAGGGACTGGTCTTGCATGCTGGGGAAGCTGCAGAGCATCCTAAGCTCCCGCAGAGCTGCACAGGGTTGGCTGTAGCTCCATGTTATGCATCTCACTGTCCTTACTGCCCCTGGAGGGCAAGTCCATGCCGTGGCTCGGTAATGACAATGATGCTCAAAGAGCAGGTAAACCAGTTAAGCCCTGCAGAATGTAGTGATGAAGAATATATGAAAAAGCAAAGTCTCTGTGTGACAGCCAGGTCCCACGTTGGCCATAGTAACCGTTCCTTCCCTTCTCTTCAGTTCTCCTCTCTTGGGCTGTGTTCATGAGTACAGCAGAGAGTATATCACACCTTAGGTGATACAGGGTGGTGCTCTGGGATCTCATATCTCAGGCCAGCAGGTGCAGAGCTGGGGCTTACGTATTTCTGGGTGATTGTTGCTCGAGTGCCTAGAGATTAAGAACATCCCCACTCCTATTCCAGTGCAGCCCTGCACTGCCCTAGTGCTGGACCAGTGATGTATGTTTTTCCATGTAACTGACTCCACAGATTACCTCATTACATACAGCCAAGAAGGCAGCCACTTCAGGATCCTGGTAGAGGAAGAATCTGGAGGTCAAGCTCTCATTTGGGGTTGGCCAAAGGTGCCTGTGTGGAGGAGGAATGAGGTTTCCTGGCAGGATGAAACGGGCTGTGATTTGACATCAGGCTTGGGGAGGAATTGGTTTCATTTCAGCCCAAACTCTGTGCCAGAGCAAGCAGCATACATCAAACCACAAACTTGACTTTCTGATGTTGAGCAGGAAGTTCACAGGAGTGCCTTTGCCAAAACCACAGCTGCTGTCAGAGCATTTCAACTCTGAGACAGGTAGTCACTAAAAGACATGAAGCAATTTCAGAGGAAGTGGCTGGGCCAAGAAGGTGGCTGAGTCCTGCCAGGCCCTGAGGAAACCTGGGAGGTCTGCTTCCTAGTGCAGCCCTGATTTAGGCATCGTGCTGGTGCCATTCATCATTCTTTCCTATGATGAAAGCTGTGATGGGCAGGGTGACTGGAAAATTTAAGTGAGTTGTCCTTAATCAAGCTAGCTGTTTGTGTAGTGGTACTTCTAGTAATGGGAGAGAAATCAGACCCGTGGGCCTGGTACCATCCCTGGGGGCGATGCCTTGATCGTGGGAGGGTCACAGAGCATTGCTACTGACCCTAGGAATGAATGGAAATATTAGAAGCTTCATCAAAATACAAACCATGATGAAAAAACTATAGATAGTGAAGAAAATTCTTGGCATCTAAGGATCTAAGGTGTGTTTTGGTGTGCTCCCAATCCCAGGGAGCAAACACAGAGGTTTCACATACTTTTTCCATTGATTCACCCTAGTTTTCTGCACCTTCAGCTCTGTTCCTTCCCATTCACAGAGGAGGAGGTCCTATCTGGATCTATGATGCGTATCTCAGCTCCAGGTAGTAATTCCTGTGCTCCTCAGGAGGATCAGCCCTGAGCCTATGCAACCAGAGGCTGGCAATGCATGTTGGAAGGTACTTTTAGCATTCCAAGGATCTCTTCCAAATCTGATGTGCACGGTATCTGTAACAGCTGTATTTGGTTTTCTGTTTGTTGTTGAATTTCCTTGTTGGCGTGTCCATGGGGGCAACGATGCTGAGAGCAGCTCCAGCTCATTCCAGAGTGAAAAATAAAAACCTCCCAGCTGTAAGTGACAAAATGCAATGCAAATCTCCAAGCTGTTAGTGATAAGATGCCAAAGTGCAGCTGCAGGGCAGTATCCAGCAGTAATGGCACAGTGCTGTAGCACGTGAACAGGAAGCCAGGGCGACCGAGCAGCATCCACTCAACTACATAGTAAGGCCCAGGACAAAGAGCTGATGTTGTGTGAAAGGATGAGTTGAATCCACCTCTGAGAGATTCCCTCTTTCTAAGCTCGTTGTCAGAGTACCCTGGTGAAAAATATAGCTCCTGCTATGGGATGGCTCTATCCCTTCCCAAGAGTACTGTGACTCTTCCATCTGAAAATGAGTTTTCTCTCTTACAGTGTTGTAGTGGAGACTCATTAATGTAAAAATGTGGTACCAAATTATATCTAGGGAGAGTGCAATAATAAAGGGCAGGCCCCTTTGACTTACAGTCAGTGATGCCTCAAGCTATCTTCAGTATCCATAAATAGGCCTCATTTTTTTCCCATTTTTTTCTCCCAAATGTAGGCTCAGCAGAAGACTCAAAATACATTCCTGCAGCCTTTCAGATGGTGTGCAGAGCATCCTTCCTGTGCCAGCAGGGATGGGAGGAACAGTGACCTGGGCCAGGCACTTGCACATGCTCCAGCCCCTGCTTTGCTTCCTCCTGTTGCCCTCCAGCAGCCTCCTGCTCTGTGTTTTCATAAAGCTTCCAGCAATAGGTGAAGGTGCTGTTTTCAAATCCCACAAATTCCTTGTCTGATGCCCACCATCTTACCCATGTGTCTGTGCCTTCTGGGAGCACATCAATGCTCTCAGATACAGGGTTTGATTTTTTTTTGGGGTGGTCCTGGGTAGAGCCAGGGATCCTTGTTGGGTCCCTTCCAACTTGGGATTTTCTATGAACTTGGGGTCTAGCCTTGGGCCCTCTGCTTTCCCTGAGCAAAGCAGCCACGTTGCAGAGCTAACTGTGCTCCAACACCACTATCATTCATGGTGTCCAGGGCAGAGCCCTCGACACAGCAGTCCAACACAAGGTTTTTGGTGTCTGTCCAGTTGGCCTTCTCCAGCTGCCTTGAAGGAACAAGCCTCCTTCCCTGCAGCTCTCCATGCATCCCCCCATTCTTAAAATCCAGCTATGAAAAGGCTTCAAGTACCCAGAGCAGCAGTGCCAGGGGGAGAGCCCCAGCCCTGTGTGACACGTGTCACTACCTGAGCCACATCCCCATAAGGACAGCATAGCATCCTACCACTGGGTAAGGGGCTGCTCCACCTGAAAGTCCCAAGTCTGGCTCAAGCAAAAATCTTCACGAGCTCAGGCAGTCTCAGGGCAAAGGACTCAAAACATAGCAGACTGCCAGTACTGCTGTCAGGGGAAGGGGCAGGATGGGGAGCAGCCCTGGGGCTGAAATTCAGGCTCCTCCCAGCAATTGGCACCCTCCTGGCAATGAGGAACAGCTGTAAGCAAGCATAGCTTTTCTGGGACTGAACCTGCAAAAATGAGGTAATGACACACAGGGCATGAAAAGGAGAGCAGCAGTACCCCACCTGCAGCTCTTGTCTGCACAACAGCCTTCAGTTTTGATGCCATTTGTAGATAAAGGCATCGCAGGAAGGAAAACCATCTACTTCCTTACTAAAACTACAAAGCAAATCCGACAGGAGCAAAACCTGCTTAGCTGATTACAAAGCATTTAGAAGTTGTAAAATCCTACCTTGGCACAAATGCGCTGTGTTGGGCTCAGAAAGCAGATTTGGGTTCTGGCTTTCTGCCATCATCTCGTAATTGCAAAGAGTGTCAGCCAAACTAAAAATGTCTCTTGGATGGAAAGAGACCCAAAACAAAGTCAAACAAAGCCCTTTGTAAGTATTGCTGTCCGGATCCTGGCAAGATCCTAGTTCCTTGAGTCCTAATGGCATTCTGGGCTGGTGTAAGCTTATTAATGGCTGTAGAGTACTTAAATAAAATAATTAAAAAAGTAAAATAAGAACTAGACTAGAGCACTGAGTTTGATATTGAGGAAACTGGACCAATATGCATTTTATTACTGATATACTTTCCTCCTCCTCTTCACAGCTTGAACACGTATACTGAATGAAGCAGGCTACCAGGTGATTCCCATAAAAGAGATGAAGCCCAACCTGAGCATAAGGTGAAGTCAACGAGCTGAGCTCCCAAAGCCTCTGCAGGCTCTGAAGGATGAGCCTGGCTGGGGGCTGTGGGTGCATTGAGGCAGCCCACAATTGGGAGCACTGCCAGTGCCTTCCCAAAAAAGCAAAGGGAGAAAGCAAACTTGGAGCAGTGATCTGAAAAGGCAGCGCTCTTCTGCTTGTGTTTTTATGCCATGCGTGCATGTTTTATGGGACTGGGCTCTTGCAAGGGGACTCTGGTTGCTTTCGTTGGTTGACCTGGCAAAGAGCAGGAGGATAAAGACTGATGCCTGTCTCTAAAAGCAGGTTGCATCTCATAGAATTCCTGATGTTGGAAGGGATCTCAAAGGTCATTGAGCTCCAGCCTCCCTGCCATGGCTACAGCTGCCACCACCAGCTCAAGCTGCCCAGGGCCCCACCCAACCCAGCCTTGAGCACCCCAGGGATGCTCGTGGCCACCTCAGTGGTTCGTGGTGCTTCCGTGATGTTGCAGTGAGGCTGCTTCGTTGTCAGCAACCTCTCCTGCATTGTGGAAGACAAAGAGGCTCTGAGCTCAGTTCTGCCAGTTGGCCTTGAGGGCCATTAACAACCAGCCTTAGTCAGGGTTATTTATTCATTAATTTGCTGCAAATGCAGCCCTAAATGGTGGAAATCTCCGTACTAATAGTTGCTCTGGAAGAGATTTGCAGCCATGCACGGTCTTATCTCTAATTACGTGTCTGGCTGAGCTGCATCTGGCTCCGGGGATGTCTGGTTGTATTTGGCTCCTGGAGCTTCTCTTGAAACCCACTGGGACCCCGGGCTGAGAGCAGTGCCAATTAATACCCACCACAGGGAGAGGCAGCCGCGCCGTCTGGCTGCGAGCTGTAGGCGAGGGGGAGTCGTCCCGTGGGGAGCAGCAACGCCGGGCATCCACAGGGATACAGAAATGGGGTCGGTGGGGCTGGGAGGGAGGCAGCTGTGTGAGAACAGTAGGAGAAAATTGAAAGAAATGGGGAAAATACACAAGCAGGCTAGATTTTGAAAGTGCCTCCTTTAAAAAATGTCATACCAGTGTTGTTGCAATGTTTCCAGAGCATCCTTTTTTTTTTTTTTTTTTTTTTTTTTTTTTTTTTTTTTCCTGAAAGAGCTATTTGCATTTAAAGAAGCTGACTGCAAGTGTGTGGTGGTGGGGGGGGGACACAAAATACCATATGAAATGAGCAGAGTAACAGTTTTTAAATGGGAACGCAGCCCTCACACCACCACCCCTCCCCCAGGCCACCAGGTCTGTGCAGCCTGGGTTCATTGGGGTGAAGGCAGCTGGCTGAGATCACTAATTTGCTCTTATTTTCTCTTCTAGTGACACGTATTTTGCTTCTGTTTTAAGACCTGGGAAGCCCTGGTTCACCCCATCCTACAGGGGTGCTCCCTGGGGCTAGGGGTGCAAGGAGGGCGGCTAGGGACCAGCTGGGGTCACTGCGCGGCCAGGTGCCACCTGTCATCCTCCATCCCACACAGTCGTCCCAAGCAGGATGTCCCAGTCGCGGGGGCATTGCTCCCCTCTGCCGTCTCCATCGCTCTGCAGCTCTGCATCCTGCTCTCCTGTTGCTCAGAGATGTGGAGGCAGTTGCTAAGAGACACCGAAACGTCAGTATCTGGCCCTCAAGGAAAAAAAAAAAAAAGAGAAAGAGAGAGACAAGGGAGGACGAGGAGGAGGAGGGGAGGAAGGAGGTGGGGAAAGACCTGCTCTGATTGCCAGGCTCGGCAGCAGCCTTGGCTGCAGGAGCCACGCACCCAACTTGACGGACCCCCGTCTCACTGCCCGAGCCCAGCGGCTGCTGAGCTGAGCCCCTCTTGTCTCCAGGCAGCGTGAGTACCCGGGGATCCCGCAGTCCCCCGGCACTATTGGAGGGATTGGCGGCCGTGGCAGGGAAGGAGGGCAGCAGGGGCGGTGGTTTCCCCTGCACAGTGGGTGAGATGGGGAAAGAATGGAGCTGGGGAGGGCATGGGCGTGCTGGGTGAGGGAGGAAGGAGCTAAGATGGCCAGGCAGCGGTGGCAGAGCAGGCCGGCAGTGGGGCCGCTGGGGCAAGGGATGCCGTGCGCTGGGAGGGGGCTATCCCTGTGGGGGCTGGCAAAGAAGGCATCCCTGGCAGCAGGCAGAGCATTGAAGGTGGGGACCCCCCTGGCTCTGCTAGGACGAGCCAAGCTGAGTCGGTGGGGCTGGGCCCTCTGTTTGGCTAAAAGCACGGGGGCTGGATGAGGAGGGGCACGGGTTCATGGGGATGGTGTGGATGCCCCATGAGCCACACAGCTCCAGCAGGGCTTGCTGCTAGCTTGGGTTTCTCTCACCCCTCTTTTCTGCAGGCAGCTGCAAGCAGCCCGCACCGGCCCTGTGGGGAGGCTCAGTGGGCCCCGAATGTCTCTGGGGTGCCCCAAGTGTTGCTTTGCTAACTCAGAGCCTGGGTGCGGTCCCAAGTGCTTCCTCCACCACTGCCAGTAGACTTTGTTGGGTGAGCCTTTCCCCGGCTGGGATGGCCAACGCACTGTGACGGCAGAGGATGCTGTCGTGGTGCAGCCGGCAGGCTGTCCCCGCACTGAGGCCGGCTGGCATGGCACACTGCAGGCTCTGAGATGGGCCTGGGGGCAGGCCGCCGGCCCACCATGCTGCTGGGCCCCTGGCTGGTGGCGGTGGTGGCGGTGGTGACGGCGGGCGCCGGTGCAGGCTGCCCGGTGCTGTGTACATGCCGCGGGCAGGCGGTGGACTGCAGCGGGCAGCGGCTCTTCTCGGTGCCCGCCGAGCTGCCCTTGGACACTGGCAACCTCAGCCTGGCCCACAACCGCATCGCCAGCATCCCGCTGGGCTACCTGGCCTGCTACGCCCAGCTGCGCGTCCTCGACCTGCGCAACAACTCGCTGGCCGCACTGCCCGCCAGGCTGTTCCTGGGCGCCCGCCGCCTCACCCACCTGGACCTCAGCTACAACAACTTCAGCCTGGTGACGGCCGACATGTTCCTGGAGGCCAGCGAGCTGCTGCGCCTCGACCTCAGCCACAACCCCTGGCTGTGCACGGTGCACCCCAGGGCCTTCCGCGGGCTGGTGCAGCTGCGGGAGCTGGACCTCAGCTACGGGGGGCTGTCGGCCCTCAGCCTGGACGCGCTGGAGGGGCTGACGGGGTTGGTGACCCTCCGGATCGGCGGCAACCCCTGGGTGTGCGGCTGCGCGATGGAGCCCTTCCTCAAGTGGCTGAAGAGCCGCATCCAGCTCTGCATGTCAGGTAGGTGGCCCCGGCATCCTCTCCGCGTCCCCACCGGTGGTGTTGCCAGCTGCTAATGTCACTCTCCCGGCAGATTCGCAGCTGGCCAAGTGCCAGGCTCCCCCCGAGGTGAAGGAGGTGCCCCTCTTCTCTCTGACGGAGGAGAGCTTCAAGGCGTGCCACCTCACCCTGACCCTGGATGACTATCTCTTCATCGCCTTCGTGGGCTTCGTGGTCTCCATCGCGTCGGTGGCCACCAACTTCCTGCTGGGCATCACGGCCAACTGCTGTCACCGCTGGAGCAAAGCCAGCGAGGACGAGGAGGTTTAGGTATGGCCGGGGAGGCTGGGACAGGGGCTCACCCCTCTGCCCCCAGCCAACCCAGCCTCCCCTGCTCCCCGCCCCAGCCCCACTACGTGGCGGGGACACTGTGCCTTGTCCTTGTCCCCTCCCACTGTCCCCTGTGCCTGGTTGTTGTGGGGAGACCGGGGAACAGTTCCTCTTCTTTTGCCCCAAAATGGGGGATTTTCACTCTGGCTGGTGCCCCCCAGGACCACTGTCACCGCCATGAAGCTGAGCTGAGCTTGAAGCCCCAGCTGCTGGGACAGTGGAGGCGGCAGCAGGGGGGTGCAGGGGAGACCCCAGACCAGGAGCTTGGGGAGACAGAGCAGGGTCTGCAGCCGGAGCAAACCCCATGTGAGAAAGAACCCCAAAAGCAGCACGTGCCTTGGGGGATACTGATGCCCACTGCCTGGGGAGAAAACCACGGAAATTGCCGCTTTCAGCCCAAAAACAGCACTGGTAGAGCAAGAGCCAGCAGCCTCCTGTTCCCCAAATCCAGCTTGTTCTCTGCAGCTAAGGGCCAAGCCCAGGACATGGCGCTCACTGGGGACAGCCCCAGGTGCTGGTGACACTTGCCACAACTTGGACATGCAGACAGCACCAGAGCCACAAGCATTGAAGCCCCGCAAGCATTTCCTTTTACCAGCCACTTCCTGCTCCTTCCCCTTCTCCTCTCAAGTTTTGTGCAGGTTTTGGGCCATACCTGGTACCCAGCCTGGTCAGACAGCTTGGGGAACCATTGTTGGGAGGCAAAAGGAACTCCAAAGAAATGAAAAAAAAGAAGAAAAACCCACAAAGCTACTGGCCTCTCTGTTCAAGCAGGATGGCCACTGCCCTAGTGTGTGTTTTACGCTGTCTTCATGGCCATCCCTGCAGAGCGTAGGGCTGAAGACTGACACTTCCACTCCAGCTGTAAAACTCCCGCAGTCACGTAGCACTTTGCTGCCAAGATATATTTGCTCCCATCCTTGCCCTCTGGGGGACTCTGCTTGGGACAGCCCCCCCACCCCACCCCTTACACCCTCCCTGGAGCCATTCCTCCTGCCAGACACATCTCAAGGAGGGGCTTCCCGTGAGCTGTTCAGTTTTCTCACTGTGTTTACCGTGCGTGTAGCTGGAGTGTAGATGTGCCATTTATAAACAAACCGACCAAAACAAAACCAAAACAAAACCACAAGAAAAATGGGGAAAAATAAGGCAACTTCTGGCTTGGTGACCCCATTCCCATGCTGAACCGGGAGCCCTGACTGCAGCGTGGAGAGAAGGCTGGGTGCACATCACAGCAGTCCCTGTGCCATGGATCCATGGCGAGACTGAACCTCTGGCAGTGCTGTAGCTCCAGGCTGCACCCCACAAACCCCATGCCTGTAGGAGAGTAGAACCCTCCCATGTTGTTTCCTGGGATAGGGGCACTTGGAATCCCTTTTTTCCTTCTTTTCTTTTTGCTAAGTCTTCTCTCTCCCTGCCAAAGCAGCCTCTGAAGATCATGGACAAAACGTGCATTTCCTCCAGCAGTTCCAGACCCCACTTCTGGGCGATAGAGGAGAAAGTGTAAATGCTAAGCTCCCAATATCCATGAATTCAACCAGACCCATTTTCTGCCTTTCTGAAGCAAAAGGGCCTACCTTCACACTTCGCCTTCCTGCACGGTGGGCAGGGGACCGAGGACGTTGATGATCTGCCACTTCTGTCCAACAGCAGTCGGTGCTGGTGCATGACCCTGGGTGCTGGGTCCCCACACCACTGTCCCTGTGTCATGGCCATGTCCTGTCCTGCAGCCTGGGGATTGCAGGGCGTGGGGGCCTCCTCCTGTCCTCTTTGTCCTTCATCTTTTTCCCTTCCATTCCCTCTCCTCTTCCCTTCTCTCTTTTCTTCTCCTCTTTCTATCCCTCTCTCTTTCCTCCTTTTCCCTCTCCTCTCCCCTTCCCCACGCTATGCCAAGCACTGCCAGACGGGGAAGGAGAGGGGGGAAATGCCGAGTTTGAGTCCCCCGGACTTTGTACAGAGCACATTTTATAAACGTGTACTTTTGTAACAGTGAGCACTTTTTCAGAGCTGAACCTCAACAATAAAGAACACCAGTGCAGCCTGAGTCAAGGCCAGGGTGGGCACATGGGCGTGCGGCAGCGGGGGCACGCAGGGCCAGCCGGGAAGGAGGTGGAAAACAACCTGCAGAAGGCATCAGCCTTGTTTTCCCCTCCCTGTGCTTCCTGTTATTCCTCCGACAGCACCTCCCAGCGTGCAGGGCCCAGCTGTCAGTGATCAGGTCACCGCAGTGTCACCCAGCTCCCTGGGACAGCTGGGCCCCTCAGACAGGGACCACAGGTCTGTTCCTATGTGCTGGGGGCCCAAAGGTCGGGCAGCAGCTGTGCCACGTCCTGTCGGTACACATTGCTCTGGGGACAACGCTGCTGAATGGTGGCAGCCCCAGTGCTGGCATACCTTCCCACTGCCCGCCCCACGGCTATGCATCTGGTAGGGGGGGGGACTCTGGACAGGACCACCTTATGTGTTGGGGACTGGCAGCACCCAGCTCAGCCACTGCAGGGTGCCGAGTGCTCCTCTGTGGGCCCTCCTGCCCTGCTGTGCCCAGCCAGCCTGCCACTAATATCACCTGCCAACCAGCCACTGTCCATCCATCCTTCCATCCATGCCTCTAGTCCCCCTGCCCATGTACCAACCTCTCTATCCCTCCTTCCATCCGTCTGTCCCTCCCTCGATCCCTCCACTCATCCATCCATCCCTCCAGCCATCTGTTTGTCCATCCTTGCATCATTCCCTCACTCCTCCCATCCTCCTAGCAGTGAATCTGTCTTTCCAACTCTCTCATTCCAACCTATTCCCACTCCTTCAAACTCATACCCCCATTACTTCTAAAATATGCCCTTTCAAAGCCTGTAGGTCTTCCCAAGCCCTTTTTTCTCCTAACACAGACCCCGAAGGGCTGCCCAATGCAGGCACAAATTTTGTGTAGTGGCTTGCAACGTTATGTGACAGGGACAAAACAGGGCAAACAATGACCAAAATTTCCCCCTTGCTGTCTCCTCTAGGGCAGAGCAGAGGAAAGCAGACATTTCTCACCTGATAATTATTTTCTTGGCTATTTCTAAGTTCCGAGTTCTGTTGAAACCTCCTCTGCTCGGTGAGTAAGCGCACTTCTGACAAATCCACATTTCCAGCACAAATCAGGGCTGCCCCCACCCCACCACAGTGCTGGGCCCCCCACCTGGGGCTGCAGGCAAAGCAGAATCCCCTCTGTTCCACCGTTTGCTTTGGGGAGGAAAGCGTGAAAGCGTCAACAAGGAGGTGACTTCAAAGGCAAACCAGGACACCTGGGGACATCAGCCAGCTTAGCGCGCTGTGAGATTATTTTTGCACCCCCGGCGGGACGTGGGGCTGAGCCTCCCAGTTGGAATGAGCTGAGAGGCTCCTGGGGCTGCTGTCCCCATCCCCTCCCATCCCTACTGCTTAATCCATCAGCCCTATCTCACCGCTGCAGCCTGTGCACACATTTGGCTCAACCCCATGTGGAATAACCTTTTTGCCAAAGCCTCATCCATACCGTGCATGACTTGGGGTCAACCAGCCCCCCATGCCAGCACCTCCACTGCAGGAGTGGGCTGCAGCGAGTCACAGCATCACATTTTGGGGTGTGCGTCTGACCCAAACCCACTCCACTCCCTGGCACTTCCAAAGAACGCTCCTGGCTGCACAGGGATCCAGCAGGAGCTCCCATCCCCCTCACTGTGTGTCCCTCCATCCCCCTCTATCTTCCCTCCTCATCTTTCCTACACTGCTTTTCCCCCAGCACTGCTGCAGGAAGGCAACACCTTCCTTATCTCCTTCCGACGGTTGGTCCGAGCCCGCTGCCCCTTCCCCCTCTCCGGCCTTGTTTTTCTGAAGTGTCCCTGCATTTCCCCCCAGAGACTCCTCAACTGAACATTTCCCTCCTCCAAGGGAAAGGGAAATCTCCAAAAGCCGGATAGAAAGTCCACAGTTCCCGTCTCCGCTGGCAGGACGCCCTGCATCGATTTCCGCACCCGGACACCCTGCCCGGGAGGAAGCTGCCCCTGCTGGGCTCCGAAACAGAGCCCCAGTCCCCCCCTTCCTTGCCAGTTTATTTAGGGCTGGTGGCAGGAGCTAGGGATGGATGGATGGATGGATGGATGGATGGATGGATGGATGGATGGATGGATGGATGGATGGATGGAGGATGGGGGGTTGAGGATTTGGATGGAGGGATGGATGGACGGAGGGAGGGAAGGAGGGAGGGATGGAAGAGTGAATGAGCAGGAACCGGGGATCTCTTTTTCTTGCTTTTTCCAAAAAAGTGAGGCTGAAAGAAATCTTGAATGTAAACACACTTCTCCCCCAAATTTTTCTTTGGGCTGTGGCCTCAGATGCTGCATTTCCACCACCCCAATCCCCCTGGCTTTAAGCCCAAGAGAGAAGCCAAGGGGAAACCCCAATCAGCACCAGCCAGGGTTCAAAGAGCTGCCATAGGCTGCCCTCTTGGCTTGCACCCACTTTGCACCCCCCTTTATCCAAACCACAGCTCCAAGGCCACCTCCTCTATTAACTTTGCTAAGACAAAGGGCCTTCCCCAAGGGGTGATATGCTTGGCTGGGCTGGAGCCCAAAATGATGCCGTGGCAATAGGAAGGTCAACACAAACCCCACAGCCCCACCGCCAAACAACGGGAAGCTCTACAAGGAACTCAGTAATGATCCTGCATCCTTTCCAAGTGGGAACAAAAGCTGAGGAGACAGGATAGTTAATCGTGAGTAAATGAAGGATGCAAATAGCAAATAGGGTGAAGATTTATTTAAAGCGAAGGCTCAGGAAGCGTCTGGGGCTGGAGATGGAAACGAGAGGACCATGTTTTGGTGGCTCATCAAAATCCCAGGCTATCGTGGGCCATTGTCCTGCCTGGCGCCAGGGGAGAGTGAGGAAGGACAGGGCTGAGGACAGGGAAGGTGCAGCCCCATGGCAGCCCCATCCCATGCTGAACTGGAGGCAGTGGTGGCCGGGCTGGGGCAATGTCTCCTGGCTCTGTGAGCATTGCAGCCCTGGAGTGAGTCACCCAGGGTGGATTTGGCCTCAGATAAAGGTAAAAACCTAAAAAAGGGATTTGGTAGGAAAGGACCTGATGCAATCAGGCTCTCAATCAGTTCCCACCCTGTGAGCAGGGTGATCTGAGGAGGTGGGGACTTCATCTGGTGTTCCCTGGGTTCTGAGGTGCACAGAAATGCCTCTGTGTGCACACACCCCCCAACCCTTCCATGGACCAGAATAGCCCCCACCCTTCTCCATCAACCCTTCCTCCTTCCCCCCCACCCCCTAGGAATCACACACCCTACTCCTTTTTGTTTTTTGTAACCAAAATTCATTTATTTGTCACAAATCCCACAGCTTGGCCGTGCCCCTGCCCAAACCCCCCAGGGGACGAGGGGAGCCCACCCAGCCCGTGCCTCAATTTCCTCCCACACATCCCGCAAGCAGAGACAGGGCTCCCCAAAGCAAGCCAGGCTCTGGGGCACCAAGAGGAAGGGAAGGGGGGGGCCCTAAGTATTCAGGGGCCGCCCCCAAGGAGACCAGCTCGGGGGGCTGCCAGGGAGGGGGGGGTTCAGGCACGGAAGAGCGTCTCCTGGGTGGCAGGGTCCAGCTTGCCCCCCATAGCCAGGGCCCCCTTGCCTCCAGGAGGGTGGCTGTGCCCCGAGGAGAAGCTGCCCGAGCGCTCGGCCCCGGGCCCGGGGGGATGGCAGCAGAGCAGCGCGGCACAGGCACGGCGGAAATGGGGGTCGAAGAAGGCGTAGAGGAAAGGGTTGAGGCAACTGTTGATGTAGGCGATGCCGGTGCAGTAGGGATGGAAATTGTTGAGGAAGGCGTGCAGGCCGCAGGACCAGGGCAGCACCTCCAGGTCCATCAGGACGTAGAGGGTCTTGACCAGGTGGAAGGGCAGCCAGCAGCCGCCGAATGCAGCCACCAGCACGGCGATGATGGTCAGCAGCCGCTTGCGCTTGCGGGGCCCCTCTGCCCGCTCACGGCGAAAGTGGGTGGCCACGGTGCGGGCGATGAAGAAGTAGCAGGTCAGCATGACAGCGAAGGGGGCCACGAAGCCCAGCAGCGTGGAGGAGAGCCCCAGCCCCACCTCCCAGGCAGCCTCGGTCCCCGGCGCCGCCAGGCCCCCGTAGTCCATGTAGCAGGTGACCTTGGTGTCCCCCCCCAGCGCGGCCGCCTGCCGCAGCACCAGGGCCGGCAGGGCCAGCAGGGCTGCCAGCACCCACAGGGCCACGGTGGCCAGCAGCCCGCTCACCCTTGAGCGCAGCTTGGCCGTGGCCAGCGGCCGCACGATGGCCAGGTAGCGGTCGAAGCTGAGACCCGTCAGGCAGAAGACGCTGGCGTACATGTTGACGAAGACCAGGTAGCTGCTGACCTTGCAGGCGGCCGTGCCGAAGGGCCAGTGGTAGCCCAGCCAGGCGTAGGCGGCCCACAGCGGCAGCGTGACCACGAAGGTGAGGTCGGCGGCGGCCAGGTTGGCGATGAAGGTGTCAGCTGAGCGCCGCCGCTCCCGCCCGCCCTTGAAGATGGTCCAGAGCACCAGGCCGTTGCCCGCCGTGCCCAGCAGGAAGACCAGCAGGTAGATGGTGGGCAGCAGGGCCAGCGACAAGCCCCACTCCTCATACTCGCAATCGGTCTCGTTGTCCCCTTCGGTGTAGATGTATCCCGTCTCCTCCATGCCGCCAGCCGGGCTGGGTGCAGCTCAGCTCATCCCCAGGCTCACCGCCGACCTCCTCCGGCCCTCTGAGCCCAGCCCAGCGAATCCCACCGCGTTACCTCCCCTTCCTCCCCGCCCTCCGCCCCCCTCCTCCTCCTCAGTAGGATGGACAGGATGGGGGAGCCCCGTGGGAAATTTCACAGCTCCCCCCCCCGCCTCCCATCTGGCTCTCACCCAGGTGTCAACACATCAGCCCAACAGATAACCCCGCTCCCCCCCGCACAGGGGCTCGGTGCTGCAGCCCCACAGCCAGGCGTAGGTCTGCTGCCCTGCAGGGACCTGGAAATTGGATTTCACATTTGGCATTTTGCACTGGGGCTGCTGCACCTGGGATGGCTGCATTTTGCATTTGTGACTTTGCACTTGGGACCTGGCACTCGTTGCTTCGCACTCAGCATCTTGCATTTTGCATTTGAGGTTTGGCATTTTGCAGTCATGCGTGGCACAGAGGGGGCCCAAATTGCCAGGGCCACACGCTGAGCACAGCGTGTTTGGGAGCCTGTTGTGCACTGACACCTTCCCATGAGTGAACAAAGCTGGAAAGTCACCTCCAAAGAAAGAACCACGGGGAGGGAGCAAGAGGAAAGCACTGCCAGGCTGCAGGACAGCACTGTCCCACTGCGGCTTCACTCTCACAATCGCAGCTTTTGGTTGGGAAGCTGCTGAAGGGATGCCAAGGTCTGTGGCTGATAAGTCTCCAGCCTCTGCTGGGCTGAGAGAAGCAAAAGGTTGGAGCTCAGAGCCTGAAAAACAGAGCCACGATGTGCCTTTTGCCCTTAGAACTGATGAATTAACAGAGGGATCTGTGCAGCCAAGAGTAGAGGCAAATCTGTTGGACTGCTGAAACACAGGGCAGACCCGAGTGCTCTCTGAAGTTAGGGAGGAAAGGACCAAAATCTGACTCAGCCCCACAAGAACAAATGGGGCATAATCAGGCTGGAGAGGGAGATAATGAATAATGAAATATTCCAATTACCTGGGACATAATCAACTTCGGAAGCCAAAGTTAACCCTCTGAGGTAGGCAGATTGCAGCACCACTAAAGGCTGTGGTGCTCGGAGGAATTAGAGACAAAGATGTTAAAACTCAGTGCAGAAGTGTGATGGCTGCTGACTCAGATTAAAGTAATACGGGTTTTTTTGAAGAAGAAGAAGAGACAGAACTGCTCAAAACCCAAAGGCAGATAAAGCTGTTAGTTAAGACAGACAATAAATTGAATAAAACAGGGAAATAAAAAAAAATGTTAATTAGACCCTTGGTATCGCCTGAAATTGCTACAAAGGGAGATGTTTCAGCGTGGGGAATGAGGATCACTATTAATAACGATCCCCGCTATTTTTGGCTCCTGTGGGTAGCGGGGAACAGGTAACCCTTTCCAGCCTGCTGACAGCAACGTGTGCCCCAAAAGCAGCTGGGGATGAGGGTGGGCGATGCCCCCACTGCGCTCTGTGAGACAGCAGGAATGCAGCACACGGAGGCTCAGGGGGTTGCAGCAGCCACTGGACGCAGTCAGAGATAAGAGACTGAGATTCCTCTGTAGCTTCAGCGGGGGGGCAAAGCATCCACCAGCCCCACCACCCTGATAAGGCTCATCAGGAGATCTCAGATCAGCTAACGGCTTGGCGCCTTCCCAGGAGCACTGCGGGTACCCAGAGCCGTCCCTCTCACTGTGGTTGGGACACTGTCCACATCCAATGTGGGTCTTGCTTGTTCCAAAGCCCTGTGAATGCATGGCCGAAAGGACGCACTCTCACAGCGCCCAAAATCCCTGCGCCAAGAAGGGCAGAGCTTAACCACCTCAACGTGGGATTTGGTGACTTCCTCTCTAGTCAGCTGGAGTTACTCATATCCTACCAGGGAAGAAACAACTCCTTGGTTCCATCTTTCCATCTGTCTCCCCCTCTTTCCGCTTGGTTCAGCTCAGAATAAACAGCTTGGAGTTCCCATCACAGGGCTGGGAAAGGGCTTGGGGCACAGCCAGGTGTTGAAGAGATCTTGGGGAAGGACCGCAGGGGCAGCCAGCATTTGGTGGGTGATGCTGCTCAGATTGTGTCAGGAAGAAAGGAAAGAAAGCCCAGCCCTATGGCAGAACGTGGAATCAGCCAGCTCAGCTCCCAGGTTGGGTGGAGTCTGGCACAGGCTTGCCTGGGGTTGCTCAGCTTGCCAGGAAGGTTTGGGACCAGGAGCTGTCCCCACTCCTCCTCAGAGTAACCACAACACCCAGCACCAGCTCCCACAGCAGGGAGGCAGACATGGAAGAGGCAGAAGGGCCTTGGGGCACAGTTTGGAGAAAGGGCGAGCACAGGAGCCAGGGATGAGTGCACATCACCAGCGGGGCGGGTGCTGCAACTGCTTTGCATGAGCACATCTACCTTGGCCCTGTGCACAGTCCCCGTGTGCAGGAATGCTTTTGTACTCCCACTGCATTTCTGTTATCCAGGCAAGCAGCAGGGACATGGGGACAGTGAACAAAGCAAGGGTGGCACCATGCATCCCACAAGCACAATTGCAACCTACCTATATTCCAGCTGCGGACAGAGAGCAGAGAGCTCCTCCTGGTGGCAGTCCTTACACCAGGTTCCCCCAATGTTCCATGGGTACACCTCCTTTCGGAGGGGGAGGGGGTGGGGGACTTAGAACCAAGGATCTTACAGAAGAACCAAGACCCCACCAAACCAACCAACAAAGTTTTATTGTCCTGTCAAGTGGCACCAAAATAATGACCTGCTGCTCTTTGTCTGGAGGGTGATAGGAGAGCAGGGGGAGGTCAGGGAAGGGAGGGGCCTTTGTGACCACCTCCAGCCCCCAGGGGACATGAGGAAGAGGGGGGACGCTGAGGAAGAGGAACTCTGGGGAAATGGGAGTGGGGAGGGACAAGAGTGGGGTGGGAACCCTGCGAGCATCATACAAAGTGCATAGATGTGTGTGTGTGTCCTGCTAGAGGGAAGAGGGAGCCTGATCCTGGGGATGCCAGCCATCAGCCTCCTAGAACGTGTGGACAGGAGAGCGAGCCTGAAAGAGACATGGGGAAGGAGAAGGTATGGTGAGGGCCAGGGAGGAAGTGTCAGCTCTAGGGGTGATCCAGAGCTGGAGGAACATCCCCTTGAGCCCTCATCCCAGCTGCAGCATAACTGCTGGCACTCACCCCATGAGATCAGCTCACGATTTCTTCTTTTTCAGCTTCAGCGCTTGCAGCCAGTGGGGTGGGGAGGCGTCTGACCTGCACAGATCCAAACAGGCGCTGACACCACAGTGCCAAAGCCCCCAGAAATACACCCATTGCCCCAAGGGCTTCTCCCAATGCTCTGGGGGCTCAGATCCAGATCAAGCCAAGATGATCCTCCTGGAGAGGGCTGCATTCCCCAGAGGGACCATGCAGCCCAAGAAAGGCAAGGAGAGTGCGAAGGGAACTGAGCTGCAGCTGAGTTAGCTGTGGCTTTAAGGGCTTCGGCCCAAGCACTGTTTAGGGTGGAGCAGCCCGGCTCTCCCAGGCAACAGGGCTTGGGAATGCCGGTCCCAGTAAGCCTCACTTCCAGCTCCCAGCTCCAGTCTCAAGGTCCAGCCCAGCCTCCGGCTAACTGCCAGCACCAGAAATACCAGCCTGGAGCACATGGTTCCTCAGAGCCAGCAGCTGCAGAACTTGAGCACAGCCCCCAGTACTTCCAACCATCCCACCAACATTGCATCGCTGTTCACAGTGCCTCTGAGACTTCAATTCTGCCCACTCCTTCACAACCCACAAGCACCCCAGTGTCCCCAGCATGTCCGTAGTCCTACACCAACCCCCAACCCGGCATATCCACCCAGCATCATCACAACTGTTCCTTGAGCCCAGCACTCACCCTGAAGACTTCTCAGGCTTAGGGGGCAGCGCCAGGGGTTTCCCACTCAGGCCAGGGATCTTGCAGGACTTGGAGCGCTGCACATGGGGATCCTTTGTGGGGGTTGCCTTGCTGTCCACTGGCGATGCCCCTTCCTCAGCAGAGCGGTTTCGGCCCCTCAGCTTGGCCTGGGAGGTGAAGTCAGATGGGCACACAGTGCTCTCACCCCCCACCATCCTCAAATCCTTCCACTGCATCCTCTCCCTCCCTCTCCATGCTGCCTGCCTTGGACTGTCCTTCAACCTGCCTGTTCCTCCCCACCCTTTAGAAATCACGTCCCTTCCATCTGCTTGCCTGGGGTTCCAGTAGGCCCTACCTTGAGGGCAGACGTGGTAAGGCCAGGGAAGAGTGGCACCTTGACACCCTTGCCCGACGGGGACGCTCGCACCCGCCGGCTCTTGGGTTCTTCTGCTGCCTCCTCATCGGAGGATGCTGCTGCGCGGGCTGGACGAGGCTCTGTGGGGGACAGCATCACTATGAGACATCTCTAAGAGCACACCACCCCACCCCACTATCCTGTTGTCACTGTCCTGCAGGCTCTCACCTGTGGAATCCTGGAAGATCCAGCTGTCCCCCTCTGAAGTGGCCCCGGGGCGGAGAACAGGTGCCCGGTGCCTTCGTTTGCGGCCCAGGTTGGCCTTGCTGCGGTACATGGTACTGTCCAGAACCTCTGTGTCCTGCAAAGCCCAGGGGACAGCTCAGTGCCCAGCAAAGGGGAGTTTCAGGGTCCCCAATCCATCCACCCACTCATTCATTCCACTGTTTTCTATGGATCTCTCATGGTGGCTACCTTCCTGTAGTACAGGGTGGCCTTGCATCTGCAGCCTCTGTCTGCATTCCCCCGACCATTGGGCTCCCTCAGTACAGAAGGAGGAAGTCAGAAGCTCCATCCTCCCCACTCACCTCGAGAAAGGTGAAATCCTGACCAGAGAGGTCCAGAAGTCCCTCGGGCTGCGAGACACTCGCAGAGAGCCTCTTTTCCTCCCAGCTCACTGTTCTCTTCCCATCTGGGTGGTCTGAAGGGATCTCTTCGGTCTCCGTTTCTGGGGTCTCACCAGCAGCCTCTGGTGGCAGAGGGGCAGCAGCCAGCTCAGGCAGGTCCTGCTGCTCCATGGGGTCTGTTCTCAGCAGTGGGTCAGCTGATTCACCCCAGGGGGACTGAGCAGCTGCAGGCTCGGCCACAACATCATCACTCAGTGGTGGGCTGGAGTCTGAGAGATGGATGTTTTCAGGGCTTCTGGTGGGGAAGACAAGAGGACAAAGTTTGTCCAGCCCCAAATCTCTCCTAATTTCCCTCTGACAGCCCTCAGGGGAAACTAAGGCACAGGGAAGGCCAAACACTGTTCCTGTGAATGTGGGTGAGTCAGAGACAGAACTCAGGTGTCTGGGACTCTCCCTCTCCACTGCGAAAGGCCAAGTGAGATCCACACCAAGGGGGTGGCAATTCTGGGAAATTCCCCTTAAGACTGGCAGGGAATCACCCACAACATGTTAACCAGGCTGGGGCCTTCTTCAGGCCAGCAGGAGTTTTGCCTTTTTCCTCCTGGCATCCTTGCATTCTGGGAGCTTGTGGGAATTTATCGTTTTGGAAATCCCCAGCTCAAGCATGGCTGAAATTAGAGCGTGGGGTTCCCCAGATCTCAGTAAGATAAAGGCATGGGGCTCATTCTGCCAATTTCTCAGGAGGCCAAGGGAACAACAGCACCTCCCAGACTCCATCCCCACCAGCCGTACCCTCCTTACCCATCTGCTGAACCGCCATCACCTCCCAGGCTCGGCTCCCCAGCACTGAAGTCCTGGCTCCTGGCAGCACAGCGGGCCCCAAAGGCACTGGCCCACTCTTGGTGCCTGGCCTCAGCCTCACGCAGCTTCTCGCTCCAGCCAGCTTCCTCCAGGTCCTGGCTCCAGCCTGGTTCCTCCACCTTGGCTTGCTGGGGCTGGGCAGAACTGCTCACAGGTGCCAGGCCCTCATCCCAGGCCATTTGGCCTGGTTCACCCTCATCAACTTTATCAGAAAAACCTGAGGTGCTGAAGGAGAGATCGCTGTGCCAGTCTGCCAGGGGCTGCCGGGGCTCCTGTGGGACCTCAGACCTCATTTTGTTTGCCCAGGACATCGGGCTGTCTGCTGACGCTGCAGTGCTGGAGAGATCGGACCCTCGCTCTGTCCCAATGATACCAAACTGATTTTGGTGTTCAGCTCCTCCAAGGCGCAGCTCTTCAGCCCAGTCCCTGGTGCCGCTCTCCTGCTGGTCAGTGCTCCCCCAGCTGGATTCCTGGCCTGGGCAACTGGGGGCACACAAGCCAGGCAAGTCTTCTTTTCTGACGCCAAAAGCGTTAGCCAGTTCGTTTTGGCCAATGCTGCATTCACCAGCCCAGCTCAGCCTGCTAGAACTAAATTCTCCCTTTCTGGTGGTGTTCATGGAGTCGTAATCACTGGCCCAGACAGACCTGCTGGGGCCAAACTCCCTGTCCTGGCTCTCCATGTTCTTGGTGATGTATTCATCATCCCAGGCCGGTTTTTTGGATTTGAGCTCCCTGTCTTTGGTCTCCACATCCCTGGCGCTGTTCTCACTGGCTTCAGCTGGTCTGTTGGGGCTGAACTCCCTATCCTGGCTCTCCATGTCCCTGCTGCTGTACTCACTGTGCCAGGTGGGTCTGCTGGGATTGAACTCCCTGTCTTGGATCTCCGTGTCGCTGGTGCTGTATTCATTGGTGCAGGCTGGTCTGCTGGGGCTGAACTCTCTGTCCTGGCTCTCCATGTCCCTGCTGGTGTACTCACTGTGCCAGGTGGGTCTGCTGCTGGTGAACTCTCTGTCCTGGCTCTCCACATCACTGGTGCTGTGCTCTTCAGCACAGGCTGGCCTGCTGGGGCTAAACTCCCTGTCCTGGATCTCCATGTCCCTGCTGCTGTATTCGCTGGCCTCAGCCAATCTGCTGGGGCTGAATTCTCTGTCTTGGCTCTCCATGTCGTGGGTGCTGTATTCACCAGACCAGGCTGGTCTGCTGGGGCTGAACTCCCTGTCTTGGCTCTCCATGTCTCTGGTACTGTATTTGCCATCCCAAGCCGACCTGCTGGAGCAAAACTCTTTGTCCGGGGTCTCAGCTTCCCCTGTGCTGGATCTGCCAGCCCAGCCTAGAGTAAAATCCTTGTCCTTGGTCTCAGCATCCCTGCTACTGTATTTACTGGTCCAGTCCGAGGTGACCTCCCTGTCCTTGATGCCAGCATCACCAGTGCCATATTCACTAGACCACACAGGTGCAGAATCCCCACTGTGAGTCTCCAGGTCCCCAGAGCCGTATTTGCCAGCCCAGCCGGGCTGCCTGGAGCTCAGCTCCTTGTCCTGCTGCTGGCCATGTCCCACGCTGTAGGGACTGCTCCATTCAGCCTTCCCGGAGCTGACCTCCTCTCTGTTGCCTGCGCTGTCCAAGCCATACCCAGTGCCCCATGTGGGTTTGCTGAAGTCTTGATCCTGCAGGCAGCTTTCCCCCGGACCATGAGATTTGGGCCAGTCACTGCTGCCAAGCCTCGTATCCCCCATCAGCTCTGTCCCTTTGTAATTGCTGCTCCAGTCCCTTTCAGCAGCAGCAAAGGCTCTATCCTGCTGGTTCATATCACTGATACTGCAGCTGTTGTTCCTGCTTGAGTTGGTCCTAAACTTTTGATCCTGCTCCATCTCACCAGGCCAGTCCCCCTGTCTGGCCACAGCCTTATGGCTCCAGTCAAAAGCACCGGCCTGCTGAGATCTCCCAATGCCAAATTCACTGCACAGGTCCTTCCGTGACCAGCCAAGCAAGCCCTGGAGAAAGAGAGTCAAAGAGGAGAAAGGGTTAGAGAAACACTGCAGAGGATAGTCTGAAAAGGATTGGGGAATATCCAAGGATAATCCTCTCCAAAGGGAAGTCAGGTCCCACTGCTCACCCCCCAGCCTCGTGAGCTGCCTGTACTCACAGCCACTGTGCCTGCCCAGGGTCCTTCTGACCCCGCAGCACTTTGAGCCCTCTCCAGCTCATCCCGCAGCTCCAGGTTGGCCAGCAGCCTCCGGAGGATGGCCGTGGTCCCCGACTCACCAGCCATGGTTCTCCAGTGCGCACACAGCTCCCCGCCCCACCCCAGTTCTCCCCGTAGGCACCGCACGCTCCTGCTCAGCCTCCACCCAACTCGTCAGACAGCTCTGCTGCACCGAAAGGCGCGCAACCGCACCGCTGCACGCAACGTGCCGTTAACCCTTGGTGCCACGGAGCCTCGCGCTCCCTCACCTCCTGCTCCTCGGCCTTCAGAGGGTCACGTCCTGATGTGCGGGCCCTAGGTGATGCCAGCAGCTCGGTCAGCCAGCGTGGGTCGGTGTGGGCATCAGGGCCCTTTGAGGAGCCTTCATCCTGGCCCGGCCCACCGAGGCCCTGCAGGCTTGCAGGAGAGTCGCCCGCTGGCTCCCAGGAGGCGTCAGCTTCGGTGGGGGCTGGATCTGATGGGGCAGCCTTGACAGGGGGCTCAGGCTCAGCTGGGTCCAAGCTAGGCTCCACTATGTGGAGCTCGGTGCTGTTCAGATCTGCCTCTTCTCCCTCCTCCTCTTCCGAGCTCTCAGCCTCTTGTTGAGCCACAGGACCCCCCGGGCATGGAGCCCCCTCTGCTCCCCAGCCGACGGTCATTGCAGGGCCAGGCCCATCTGTGTTCCCGCTGTCCCCATGGGATCCAGTGGCTGCACCCTCCCTGTCTGACTCATCCTCTTCAGACAGCCCCGAGTCAGCTGCCTCCTGGATGGGGGACCTGGGTGGGGATGGCAGCCCCCTCACCCCCCGTGTGGGGAACGTCCACTCAAAGGACTGGGAAAGGCTCCAACTGGACTCGCCGCTCAGCAAGTGCTCTGCTGGCAGGTCTCCAGGCTGGGGCAGGGCACCCAGTGAACCCCCCAGCAACCCCATGCCCTGCCCTTCACTGGGAGGGGGCCGCAGCACCCCCTCTGATGAGCGTCGCAGCCCTGAGTCTCTGCTTGAGGGAGAAAGGCTGAAATCAGGACCTTCAGGAGTCCGAGAGGACACAGGGGAGTCATCGGGACCCCCAGGGGAGCCTGGAGGGCGAGAAGCTCTAGCAGGGAGCTCAGGGGGTGGGCTCGGGGGAGGTGAGGGCTCAGGCTCGGTGGCAGACTCGGGAGAGCCAGGGGGGCAGGTGGCTCTAGGGGGTAGCTGGGGTGTGCCCAATGTGGAGGGGCTGGCAGGAGTGGGGGATCCCTCGCTGGGGGTGTGTGGGGAGCCTGGGGAGCGGGAGGCACCAAGCCAAGGCTCAACCACAGATGAGGGAGCACCTGGAGCCTGGATGGAGGTGGCCAAGAGCTCCTCAGTCGGAGGCTGAGCTGGAGATTCAGGGGATTCAGGGGCCATGGTCGGGGATCCAGGGGCCAGCAGCTCTGGGGGGGCATCAGGGGAACCAGGGGCTGAGGCAGAAGGCTCAGCAGGCTGGAAAGGAGCTCCTGGAGGTGGGCAAGCAGGGGATCTTGGGGAGCCGGGAGGTCCAAGCTGGAGAGAGGAGAGCTGGAAAAAGAACAGGGAGGAGAGTCATGTCACTCAAGGGGAACCTCCCAGGCATCACCCAGCCACAGTTCTCAGCCCCTCTCTGCCAGCACAGCTCCAACGTACGGTGACAATCATAGTCCCTAGCCCCATCTCCCCTAAGCCCTGTGGACAAGAGGTGCCCGCACATCCTGCCAGCACCAGAGCTGCTTCCTGTGTGACGCAGCCTCGGCAGCTCCCAGAAGTTCCCATTCCAGCTGCATGCCCTTCGGGGCAAGGCCAAGCAGTGCCCAGAGCCCTGCTCCTCTACCTCAGCAGCCCTGTTGGTGCCCGCCAACCATCAACGTGCAGAGACAGATATGGAGAGGAAGAACTGAAGCAAGAAGAAATAAAAATACCACCACCCTAATAATCTTCTCCGCATGGGCCTGGGCACCCTCAAGACATACCAGCATCACCCTGACAAGGGTGGGCCGAACCCTAACTAGAGCTGTTAAGGGTTAATTCTCCACAGCAGTCCTGCCACCTTTAGTGTCTCTGTCATCACTCCAGAGCATGGGGAGGGGGCATGGCAGGGAAGTGGAATGGGCCCGCCTACCACATACCTGCCCGTCACCAAATCTCAGCTGGTGACTCACGGCTTCTCCCTGTCCCCACCTCGGCACCAGAACTGAAACTCAGCTTCTTGTTCCAAGAGCCCAGCCCAGCACCTGGGCACCCAGTGAGGGAGATGGGGTTGCAGTGGAGTCACCCGCCTTCCCCAGAGCAGTTGGCACCCGAAGGAGAGAGGAGAGACACGCACCCCGCAGAGAGGGAGCCCCGGAGGAGACAGGAGAGCCCCGAAGGAGAGAGCCCAGGAGTGGAGCGGCCGCGACGCAGGAGGGTGCGGCGAGAACTCACGTCAGGGGGAGATGGTGGCCTCCGGAGTCCACAGGGGTCCCCGGCACAGCTCGGGCCGGCTGGGGAGGAGCTGCTGCCAGAGAAAAACAGGCAGGGGGTAAACATGGTGTGCGCCCCGTTCTTCCTCCCACAAGCACGCACCTCCCAACCCCAGACCATCCGGCTCTGGCCGCAGAAGGATTTGGACGAGGACCACAATCAGCCCTTAACTCTCTGTAAGGGGCATTCGAAACAGGCCCTGAATTATCAGGTAGGTTAGGATTGCAAAGGCAAATCAGCTACAACCCCTTTTCTGGAAAGTTTTTCATCCTTTGGAGTGCAAGTTTCTCACACTCTGGTTTAAAATAGCCCCTGCCCCGCTCCCAGAGGTGCCCAGCTTTAGGGAGCACAGCCAAGTGCTGGCTTTCAACCAGCCCATCCTGCAGCCGGGAGTCCCACAGATCTGAGGCCTCTCTGCTCTGGAGCAGACTAGTAAAAATAAAATAGAGAGAGTGGGGAAAAGGGGGGAACATTTCCCAGGGGCAGTAACCCCCTGTTATTCCGTGCTTGGGCAGTGGAGTGCTGCCTGGCAAGGTTCCAGCCCCAGACGGCTGCAAGCATGGAGGCAGTTCCTCAGCTGGGCCAGCCCATTCTTGTGGTTTTAATAAACCACCAGAGCTGTCGCGGGTGACCAAGCCTTCCCACGAAGGCAGCTCAAGGCACTGTTGGTTAGGAGGAACAGCAGCCTTGTGCTGGTGACCAGACCTCAGGTCCCCTCCAGCTCCATTAATTTCCATCCCTAGAACTGCCCACTAATGCCTTCCACATGAGTCCCCATCCTTGGGATCGATCTTCTGCTCCTCACCTCGTCTCTACCATCGGGTATCTGTCACCCCCTGTCCCCAGCTCTCCCTCAGCCTGCTGGAGCAGTTGGCGGGCTTCACCAGGGGAGTCTCCATCTGCCTCCCCACTAGGGCGTCTCCGGAAGGCAGTGAAGGTCTTGGAGCCAAAGCGAGAGGAAGAATCGGGGCAAAAGGGAGAGAGGCGGGCCCGGTCAGGGCTTCCCGGACCCTCCTTGCTGTCCATTTTGGCCAGAATCTCCTCCACGGTGGTGCCTGGAAATCGCTCCATCTTGGTTGCCACAGGCACTGGCGTCACCTTAAAGGGAGCCGGACCTTTGCGGGACGGTGTCGATGGGGCCAGGGGCACCTCATCACTGGCAGCTGAACACGAGTCTTCAGGACTCAAAACTGGTGGGCATGGGAGCCCCTTCCCGTTAGGGGTCTCAGGTGACTTGATGGTGAAAGAGGGGCGTCTGAGGGCCACCCCAGAGCCGCCCCCACTGTATGGCTGGGGTCCTGCCAGGCGGTTTATCTTCTCTGCTGAGGGCAGCTCGGGACGAGAGTGTCGCGGTGCTGGTGGAGGGTGAGGCAGGCAGGGTTTGGCAGGCACGGCCGGCTTGGGCAGCACACGGGGCTTGGGCCGGACAGGAGGCTTGGGGCGAGGACTGCCTGTGGGAGAGAGATGAGGAGAAACATGGAGAGTTGGAGAAACGCAACAGCCCCTGGAGACGTCTCACTCTGGGGTAAAAACACACGTGAACAGGTCTGGGGAGTTCTCACCTTTCTCAGGGCTTCCAGCCACCAGTCCGGCCCCCCCAGAGGCACAGGGCAACGGAGGGTGCAGGGACTGGGGCTGGGAGGCCATGGTGAAGCTGGAGCTAACGCTCAGCAGACTCAGCGTGCAGTCAGCCCCTGCGGAAGAGAGAGGGGAGAACTGTCACTGAAAAACATTAGTCCACCCTGTCCTCTGGGACCCACCGCCCCATTCACCCTCACACCCTCAGTCTCTGCCGTACATGCAGCGTGCTGCATCGTGGTGCTGGCTTCCCACTCGCTCATACCAGCGTTACACACCGTGCCAACCCACTATCTCACCGCCAAGCCTCCGTGTGGCCGCACCACCCTTTGTACACTGCCCCAGCCCGCCGGCAGCGCCCGGCCACAGCACACACCGTGCAGGTCCCTTGCACACCTCAGTAGACACGTGTATCCCAGCCCCATTTACCCGGGCTGGCTTCCGCATGCAGCGAGCCTCCCAAAAGGCCGTGCCAGACCCTCACCGACCCCGCGTCCAACACCTGAGCCGGCCCCCACCACCAGCTGCCCGTTGCCTCACGGAAGTCCTCAACACACCACGTCAGCCCTCACCGTCCCAGTCTGCCAGCAGCAGCCCGCTCCCACGCCCCAATCCCCAGCCCCGTCGGGCCCTACAGGGTCATCTTCCCCCTCACCTGCCCCGCAGCCGCCTCATGGCCGGGACGGGGGGCTGGAGGGGCGCGGGCCGCGATCCCCAGGCCCGGTTTGGCGTGGCCGCACGGCTCCCGTGACTCACTGGCGCTGCGGGGACAGGAAAAACTCGCTCGTGCCTCCTCCTCCTCCTCGCGGCCCTGCCCTGCCTTCCCCTCGCCTCCTCCCCGCTCCCTCCCTTCCCACTCGCGGCGCGGGGTCCCCCTTTCGTTTCCCCCCCACCCCCCCCATTCGGCCCCCTCTCCCTCTGGACTCCCCGCCCCGGCCAAACAGCACCGGAGGGGGCACATCTGGAAGCCATCCCCCCCCACCCCCGCCCCTCCTCCCCCCGCCGAGGCTGTTTCCCAACCCCTTGGCAGCCCCGGGATGCTGACGAGGCCCCGCTCGGTGACGAGGCGAAGGGAAGCGGGGGGGTTGGGGGGGGAGAGGGGAGTGGAACGGGGCTGGAAGGGGGAAGGGAGAGAGGGGTGCCCCCTCCCCCCTTCCATCCTCCGGGGCCTGCGCGCGTTGCCACGGTAACGCAGCCCCCGCTCGAGTGGCCGGGCGGGCCTAGGCGCGCTGCCATGGCAACGGAGCCCCCCGCTCGATTTACGACGAGGGGCCGCAGGGAGGCCGAGGCGGCCGTTGTGCACTCCGCAGCCCAAGCTTCGGCCCCGGCGAGCAGGACGGCCTCGGCGGCCTCAAGGACCCCGAGCCCCACCGCTACCCGCGTGCTCGGATAACCCCACCCACGCGCCCGTCGCCCCTCCCCCCCGGCTCCGGTACCGTACCCCGTGGAGCGCTCCCGCCGTGACCCCGCGCCCTACCCGCGCTCACCCGCCGCCGCTGCCGCTGCATATTCATGAGCGCTGGCCTCGCCCCCCTCCCCACCGACCGCGCCCCCCACGGGCCGCGCCCACCCCACGTGGCCGAGCCACCGCCTCCGCCGACCAGCGAGAGCGGCGAACTAGAGCGGCGCCGCGTGGCACCTCCACCTACCATCGAGCTGCGGGCCGCTCGGGCCCCACGTGCGCCACTGTGAGGTTGCTAGAGGGGACCCCCGGCCTGTGGCGCCCCCGGGGTGCGGCGGCCCCACAAACCCGCGCTGACCTACGTGTGGCCCTACGCTCTGGAGCGAGCAGCCAGGCCTCGCCCCTCGCCCCTCTCCCCTTCCCCTGCGGCGATTGACTCGCAGCCAGGCCGCCGTGCCGGGGTCAAGCGGGAACGCTGATGGAATGGGGATTGGGGCCGCCTGCCCCCCCCCCCCACCTGACACCCCCAGCCACGGTGCAACACTCCAGGGAGCAGAGAACATCCGCACGGCATCAGGATCGACCGCCGGGCCTCCATTAGGAGGCTGATGGAGCTGTAACAGGATTAGGGAGCCCGCAGGAGGGGCTCGGGCTGCTAATGGATGGGCTGCGAGTGAGCTCAGCCCCTGGCTGTGGTTCAAGGAGGCCGAGGCGATGCCGGGAGAAAGGCAATGCTGGGAGGAAGGCATCCCAGCACCCCGTGTGCCTCGGGGGAAGGGGAGCCCAGTCCACCCCCTGCCTCCGCACCCACACTCACTCCCGCCGCGGGTGTTTTTTATTCAATCCGAGTTGCCATGTGAACGGACCCAAAATACAAAAAGAAAAAAAGAGACCAAAACAAACCCGAGTATTTAAAAAAAATAAATTGATGAGAAACAGGGCAGAGGTGGGACTGAGGCTCCTCCTGGGCCTCCCCTCCACGGGGCCTCGCTCTGTAGCCAGGCATTGAGGGGAAGGGCTCAGGCAGTGAGTCTGGGCACCCTCCTGCCCCACTCCAGTGCCTCCCCTCACCTGGCAGCAGGGGTAGAAGGAAGGGCGGCCAAGCAGGTTCGGAGCCAGCCAGAGCCCAAGACCAGGCCCCCTCCTGCGGGCCGGCCCACCCGGTCCTCACGCTGATCTGGGAACCAGCCTGGAGCCAGCGGGGACAGCACTAATCCGAGCCAGACGCAGAATCCTCTGAGCTTTGGGCCGGGCTGGCGCCTCTCTCATCGTCTGAGTCCTGTGGAAAGAAACAGGAAGTCAGGACAGTAGAGGCAGAGCAGCTCATCTCCACCTACTCCTGTACCTATAGCAAAGACTAAACTCAGTCCTCCACTGCAAGACTGGATGTGCATACTATCAAGAGGAGCACATGCCTGTAAGGATGAGGTAAATGAGTGAAGCCCACCACCAAACAGCCCTACTACCTCCTTCTTGCTCTCTGCAGAGGAGCTCTCATCGCTGGAGACAAATTCCTTGCTCTTGAAGCTCTCACTCATATTCTTGGCAGAGGACTTGGTGGAGGACGAAGACTTGGAGGCAGCACCCTTCTTCTCCATTTTCCCTTTCATCTGTTTCTCCTGCTTCTTCTTCTTCTTTTTAGACCTCTCCCTATGCATGTGTTGGGAGGGTGGAAGAGACAGAAGCATTACCTTGCTGACAGTGCACTGGTCCCATCTCACAACCCCCCAGCCCTGGAGAGGCCCAGCCACCACAACAGCTAAGGACAGACAGATTCCAGTGAAGCCGTGCCACGTCCCCTTGTCCACGTAGCACACTCACATCTTGGAGCTCTCTGACTTGTTGCCCACGCTGTACTCTTTCATGGCCTTCTCATAATCCCTCTTGGCATCTTCTGCCTTGCGATCCCATTCCTGCAGCAAAAGCAGGTTAGTGGCGCTTTGTTCCCGCACCATCCGCCAACATGAGCCTCTGCATCACCTGAGTCCAACACCATCTCCACCCATGTCCCTGACCACCTGGAGACCATGCTCACACAACAGCTCACCAGCTCAGAGGTGACAGCTCCCCACTGCCAACCTCCTTTCCTGATCTGTTAATGGAGCAGCAAGATCCAAGCAAGAGCATCCCAGGCCTCCTGACATCCACCTTTCCTTCCTAAATCTGGCTTAGCAGTCCTCACTAGCAGAGCAACCCACCTCTTTCTTCTCCTTAGACATGGCTTTCCAGAGCTCCCCAGCCTTCTTGGACAGGTCTGTGATGCTGATACCAGGATGGTCTGACTTGATCTTCTCTCGGTTGGCATTCAGCCAAAGCATGTAAGCCGACATGGGTCTCTTGGGAGCATTGGGGTCTTTGCCTTTCTTGCTCTAGAAAGCAGGGAACAGAAAGAACCAAGACTTGAAATACCCCACACACTGAAGACTTAGGGTTACCCCAAGATGATGCCTCCTGCATCCCATAAGTAATTATTCAGCTACTTAATGAGGGAGATGGGTTGTCAGCTCACACACATAAAAAAGTGAAAGCACCCATAGAGTAGGTGGAGAGGACATGGAGGACCTGTGGGGGGCAAGTCCTCCAACAATCAGAAGGTACTGCCAGGCTCAGACACCACTATATCCTTTGGAAGAGTTTCAATCTAGACTCATTTGCAGGATGAAGAAAAGCCTGCAGGAAGCAGAAGAGCCAGGCTTGGACAAACCCAAACTGGGCAAAGCACTGTGAAGTGGTAGGATCGGATCAGACCACAGCAGAAGGCTAATGGGAAGCAGCTCAGCTGATGTGCTGTGACCAGGATCTCCTGTGGTATTGCTCCAAACAAGGGAAAAGCAATGCACATTCCAAGGGCAGTGAGCCCTGATCTCCACAACTCTACCAGCAGCAACTTCTCACCTCCACCTGCTTCTTGCGGGGCTTGCGGTCTTTGACTATCTTGGCCTTCTTGGCTGGCTTCTTCTCACCTCGGTCACTGTCACCGTCCCCACTGGAGGAGCTGGCCGAGGCATTGCTGTCAAACCTGTGTGAAGTGACCTGGTTTCAGGGAAAGCTCAAGATCTCTACTCCAGCAAGATGAAGCAGGAGGTGAGGGGAGTTGTGGCAGTGACAAGCACATAGCAGGACTTGCCCCTGAACTCTCCCATCCTCCAGCAACCTGCAGTTCGGAGACTTCCTGAGCTGAAACCGCTCTGTTCGCGCTTAACAGCCCTCAGGGGACTCTCCTTCCACGAACATGGCTGATCGTTTTGAGTTCCCGTAAACTTTAGGCATTTGCAACGCCTCACTGCTGAACTGCACCAAGATCCACCCCTCCTCTTGTGCTGAACCTGACTCCCATCAGCACACATGACGCCCCTGAGCACTTGTTCAGACTGCAGTTCTCATCAAGAGAACTCGAGAGACAGACCAGAAGTGCACCCACTTACAAGGCCATTCACAACGATACTGTCTGCATCAGATGCACTCCTCAGCATTCTCACAGCCCCATCCCACCCCACACAGTGCCCACACATGGCATCTTCCAAAAGCTGCCCATAGTTAAGAGTCCGGTCCCAGCCCCTACTCACTCTTCAGCCACATCATCATCCTCTTCCCCGGGGTTGAATGACTCATCTGCAAGGACAGAGTGTGAGGTGAAGATGGACAACCAAGGAACGCAGCAGGATTCAACCCGAGGAAGTAGCCTGAGCGTACCAGGCAGCCCCTCAGGCAGTGGGGGCTCAGATGCAGCCCCAGCACGAACCTGTCTCCTCTCCAGACCCATCGCTGCTATCATTGGCGTTCTCCTCCCGGATCTTGCCCTCCTCCTTCATCCTCTCCAGGTAGGCGTCGTGCTGGTCCTCATCAGAGTCAGCATATTCATCGTAGCTCTGCTTCATACCCTGCAGGAGGGACCAGAGTAAGAGCTGCTCTCCATGCTCCCCACATCTGCATACAGTCCATTCTCTAGAAACTACACGCATGCATGGCCAGCCTGGGAAACACACAGTGTCCCATCTGTCTCCCTGTCTCCTCATCAGGGATGCAGAGAGAGGGGCAGGAAAGGTTCCCCAAAGATGTTACTTGAGTTAGGTGGGGGCCCCTCTTGCAAATCATGCTGCAATTACTAGGTTTAGTCAGAGACCAACACAGCCATGCAGAGGAAACCTGCACCAGGAGGAGGAAGAAGAGAAAGAGGAAGGGGTATCGCACGGACCTTTTTCCTCTACAACGGTAAGGAAAGAAAAGAAAGGTGAAAAAAAATAAAAGGAAAAAAAGCAGCAAAATTTTGGAGAGAAGAAAAAAGGTCCCAGTCATCTCCCCACCCCAGCCTGCAGGCCAGTAATTCCAGCAGGGCACAGAGAACCAGCCCTGTGCAGCAGATACCTCCTTGAGGCCTCGGTTCTTGATGTTCAGCTTCTTGGCATTGACAAAATCAAAGAGCTTCCCGTACTCCTCCCTGCAGGAGAGATGGGGTGGTCAGGGACAGGTGGGATCCAGCTTGCTGGCACCCACTGTGCATTCTCAACACAGCGAGCAGAACGATCACCTTGTTACATCAGTAAAGATCCACCGTGTGTGACCAACACAGAGGACACAGGGGCAATGGAGCTGCACTGCAGGACAGAGAACAGCCCAACGTTACAGTAAGAGCTCACTCTGTGCCCACCTCTCTATACTGCTGAAGGTGTACTGTGTGCCCTGCTTGGTCTCGATCTCGAAGTCGAAGGAGCGGGTGGTGGTGGTCCCACGGGCAAAGTTGACAAAGGAGATCTCATCAAAGCGGATGTGCACCGGCGGCTTGTGAACATAGATGAAACCACGCTCCAGTGGGTAGAGAAGTCCTGAGCTGGCCTTGTAGGAGCAGGTGATGCACTGGGCTCCAGAGTGTCTGTGAGGGCAAACACTGCTATGTTACACCAGTGGGGAGCAAACACCCCTCCCTCTGCACATCCCCAGTGAGATAGCAGCTTAGATAAGTCCACCAACTGCTCCTGCTTGCATGGGGTAAAATTCTTGCAAAACCCCCTCACCCTGACTATAGAAAAAGAGATGTTGGTCCTGCTATCCAAGGCAAGAGGGGATCTCAAGCAGCTGGCCTGAGACCATAAAAACAAGAAGAATCTCCTGTCCTAGGGATGACAAGGCTCACTTTACCTCTCCCCCTACCTCCACGCGCACCCTTAGTGTAGGAAGGTCCCACACTTCCTCACCCAGCCAGAAGCAACAACAATGCCTCACCCCTGGAAGTTGCCAGGCACAGTGATCTTGCGGTTCACCAGTGCCTTCATAACTCGGCTGACCATCTCATAGAGGGAGCCTGACATGTTCTTAGTGAGCCGCCCCTCGAAGCGTTTCTCCACCTCTTCCCTGCGTGGCAGAAATAGAGGATAATGACAAGAACAAGGACCAAAGAGATTCAATACATGCACTAGTTCTCCCCGCAACACCCAGGTCCAGGGAAGGAGTCAAGGAAGTTGGCTGGCGAGAAGAACTCACTCATTCATGTTGAGGGTCAGTGAGATGTCTTCATCCTTGGAGAAAAGCAGGATAAGGAAGTGGTAGCGGGTCTGGCCCTGCTTTATCGGTGGATCCAGGCTAATCTGAAAACAGAAGAGGAGGTGAGGACCCAAAATCCTTCGAAACAATTTCCTGAGAAAGGGAGGACAACTCCACCCCTCCTCACCACAAAGAACATTTGCCGTTGGTCCTTGTGTGGGAGCAGGAAGAGGCGCAGCACGGTAGTATAGGGGATTTTGTAGTCAAAGGTTTTGCCATGGAGGTGCAGGAAGGTGGGGTAGATGCGGATGTCGTATCGCCCACGAGGCGTCAAACACTGCAGCTCCCGGAAGATGCAGATGGCATCACCAGTTGCCTGGATCACATCCGCCTTGGAGAGGACATTCTGAGCAAAGGCCTACAAGGAGAGGGAGTTGTGGTCAGGCACTAGGTGAGGGCACCCAACTAGTGTGCCTCACTGTGCCTCACTCACCTCCACAGGGTCAACACCATCCTCCTGGGTAGGGGGCACGTAGAAGCGAACCTCCATGAGTGAGACCTCAGCGTCATCATTCTGGTGGAACTCCAGCGTCACTTCGTTCTTGCCCGTCGTGCACTGGGAGACATTGCTGAGGGGGATCTCAAACACCGGCTGCTCCCCGATGTCAAAGGAGAGAAGCTGCCCTACAGCAGGTGGAAGGGATAAAAACCTGAGGTCCACCCTGCTGCGCAGACCCACAGTGAGTTCCATCCTAGATCCACGCTCCAGCAGCATCATCGCTCTTCTCTCAAAACCCAGAAATGCCTCCCCTCTCCCTCCCTTCCCATGTTCTCCACACAAATCTCTAGGCTTTCTCCTCTCAGCTATAGTTCCAGAGAATTATATTGATCAAAAACAAAAAGGCTGTTTATTCCGCTCTTCCTTCTCTCTCAGACCAGGGAGGAACATCCACCAGCTCTTCTGGCTCCCTGAGGAATTTGGAAGGCTCTATTAGATGCTCACACCTCCCATGCAGACTTCTCTTTTATGTTGAACATTTTCTGCCTACCCCGCTGAACATGCTGTGCTGCCTGCAAGTATCTCCTGCTTTCCTAGGATGACCAACATCCATGTTGTATCAGCACTAAAAACGGGGCAGTTTCCCAGAGGAGCATCTAAAGCTGTCAGCAGCTGGGTGCTGGTGGGATAACGACACTGACCCAGCCATCAGATTCCCACCCAGCCCCACCACCTTGGCCTACACACAGCACAGATTCCCTTGCCCAAGCAGCAGCACCACTGGCCTGTTCCTGTCTTACCGCAACTCACCTCCGAACCTCACCGTGCCCCAGTTCCAACCCTTCACACACAGGTCCTTCTCGGCCAGCTCCAGACGATAGTGTGCCTTGAAGAAATCTGAGAGCTTATCAAACTCCTGCGATGAGGTGGGAAGGAACAGAGAAACAGAGAATGCTCATCAGAGACTGCCATGTATACATCAGCACGGCCCAGAGCCCGTAACTGGGACCTTGCCCGCAGTACATGATGAGAAAAACAGACAACGGCTGCTGTTAAAGGCAAGGAGATCAGCTTTGTGAGATCTGGCAGATCCTGCAGGCAGCATGGCCTGATACAGGACAAGCAAAGAGACTGTAGCACAAGCTACCTGAAAAAAGGATGGTCAACATGGCTCAGGCAACAGTCAGAGATGGCACGGACTCACCGATTCCCGGAAACCATCATATTTGTAGACATGGCCGTTCTTGGTGAGAAGCTTGAGGCCGTGACCGAGTGCCACACGCCGCCACACACCCTCTGCCAACTCTGAGGCCTGGATGTTGTCCACCTTCCCCGTCTTGCTGTTCTTGAAGATGACGCCCTGGCGGCTCAGCCGCAGCCGGCCATCATTCTGGTGGGAGGTAGGTGTGAGGTACAGGCAGCTCACCCCACGCACATGGAGGGGAGCAGCCCAAGGTGGGGAACTTCCACACAGCACAGACAGCTGCTAAGCTCTCCCAGGGGACACGAAGTGAACTCCCCAACCACCCAACAGTTTCTGTTCTCCATGCACTCCTTATCACCCTCCGCTGGGATTCGGGCAGCCAGGTTGCCAGCAGCCCCGGTACCAGAGCTCCATTGGGCATTTAGGAACAATCTCCCAAATGCCACAGGGTGACCCAGAAATCCTCAACATCACTGCAGCATGACACTGCCCACCCCCAAGCACCGGAACAGGCTGATTTACAGCACCCAGCTGCCCAGCAGTAGCTACTGCATAAAAGGGTGAACGCTTGCAGCTGGCATTCCTTCCCCTGGACACGTTCCCAACCACAACCTCGCTAGCTCCGCAACAGGCTGCTACTAAAAGCCCCTGTTGATGCTCCAAAATGCTTCAGCTCTGGAAACAAGGCGCCTCAGCTCCCATTTCCAGTTGAGCTCAGCAAAACATGCTCTGCCAGGATGAGGCAGTGGAAGAGCTGCAGGGATGGGGGGGCATACTGCAGCACCCCTGGGCGTACAGCTGAGACCAGGCCTCAGAGCCGCACAGCACCGCGTGCCTCCAGCCCATGAGATGGGGGTGAGCACTTCTGGCATCGGGCAGCACCCCAGATAGCTGCCCCCAGCACTGAGCTGCCCCTGGTGCTGCTCACCATGGATCCCTTCACCTCCTGGTAGATCTCGTTGAACTCCAGTGTGTCAGCCATGACGAAGGGGGCTGGGCTCGCAGGCAGGCAGGAGGAGGCCGGAGTTCAGCTCCCCACCGAGGCCGGCATGCCCTGCTGCCACCAAGCAGCGAGGTGCTGGGGGATAGGGAGAAGGGGGAACGAGAGTGAGCACGGGGAGGTGAACCCCCCCTGAGGAACGTGATCCCACAAGAACACGTCCCCCCATCAAGCCTCTCCCGGGGCTCCCCGGGGTCGCCGCTTCCCGGGCTGCCACGTCCCGGTGGGAAGGGGTACAACGAGGCCCTGGCAGCCCCCCACAGTCTCCACCACCCCTCTCCCTAGGCCCCACGCCCCCATCCGTCACCCCCACGCTCCCACCAGCTACCCCCAACCCCCACATCACCCCCCCCGAAATCACCCCCCCAAAACCCCCCTTTCTCTGTCCCCCCTCCAGCCCCCCAAATTCGCTCCCGCCCCCCCCCCCCCCCGCACCGCCACCGCTTTTCCCGCCTGCGCAACACGAACCTCGCGCGAAGCCGCCTCCCCCCCCCCAACCGCCTCCCGCGCCGCCGCCGGAACCCGCCCCCACTTCCGCCATAGAGAAGCGCCGCCGCCCGGCCTCTCTGGGAGCCATCGCGGGGGGAGGGAGGACCCGGCCGCGTCGGCACGAGCCTCGCGATGGAGCGCCGTGGAGGACTGAGGCTAAAGGCGAGCGGCGCTTTCCTCGGCATAGAGGCAGCGGAGTGGAAAGTGGGCAGGCTAGAGCGGCCGCTCCCCGAAGCGACGGTCTCTCTCACCTGGCACCACAGAGAGGCGGGAGGCCTCCAGCCGGGAAGTGGGGGGGCTGCTCCCCATTGGCCGACGCTGGGTGATCCCCATGACGTCACCGCGGCGGGGGGTTAGGGCGGCTCTGCCCAGCACATGGCGCCCCGACGTGGGGTACGCCCCAAAAAAGGCACTCCGAAGTGGGGCGCATCCCAAAATGGGACACCCCTCGTCAAGGGGAACCCTCAAAAAGAGCACACCGGTATGGGACACCTCCAAACACCGTGAGGTGGCAAACACGGGGTCCGCAAGCACAGAGGACGCCCAGAATGGGAGCACCCCGAGTGTGGGGCACCCCTAAAATCGAGAGTCACACATACTGCGCCCCCAGCGCGGCCCGCTCCCAAAATGGAAGCACCCCAAGTGCCGAGGGCCCAAAGCATCCCCCAGGGCGCCCCAGAGAGGGGCTACCCCATGCAGGATCGCCGCCCGGGGGCCCTCCTCGAGGTCGCCTCTCGCACCCCTCCCCCCATCCACGTCTTCCCTCCCCTCCCTCCTCCTTCCAGCCATGCCCCCTCCCTCCATCTCCCCCTGCACCCCCTCCCCCTCCCTCCGTCCTGTGCCCACCCCTCTGCCTCTGCACCACCCCGCCCGCATCCCTGCCCACATCCCCGCATCCCTGCCTCTATCTGCCCGCATCCCTGCCCGCTGCCTGTATCCCTGACCTGCTCCCTGCCTCTATCCCTTCCCACTGCCTCTATCCCTGCCCGTATCCTTGCAGAGCCCCTGCTCGTGCCCCCGTCCGGCTGCCCATGCCCCCCCCGCGCCTCCAGCCCCGCTGCCTGGCCGATTTCTTCTCCTACGAGACCACCAAGTCGGTGGTGGTGAAGAGCTGGGTGGTGGGCGTCGTCAACCGGGTCGTGCAGCTCCTCATCCTCTCCTACTTCATCGGGTGAGAGACCCCCCCCAACGGGACCCCGCTCCTCTGCTGGTGTTCCCCACCCCTCGGCAGAACATGCTCCCAGTCTACATAGCATCCCTGATGCTATGGTGACAAGCTGGGGACCGGGAGGGTGACACCAAGAGGGGACACTGGGTGGGTGCATGATGTGGGGTCAGGAGGGTGTCATGGGAATGGCAGCTGCCCGCTGGAGTGGGGGTGGGAACCGGGCTGTGAGAAGTGATGACAGCTACAGGCAGAGAGAGACAGGTGACAGCAAGTGGCTGGCAGCATGTCTGTGATGGGGACATCAGGCTGACACAAGGGGCAGGCGATGGGAGGGTGGCTGTTGGCATGGATGATGGAGAGGAGAGGTAGGGATGGGTGCTGAGGAGCATGCTAAACCCCAGGGAGTGACACAGACGGGTGACAAGTGGCTGTCAGAGGACTGGTGGCAGGAGGACTGGCTGCAGGTGGCAGGGAGCCAGCCGGCTGTCCCCACAGCTGACCCCTCCACCCACCAGCTGGGTGTTCCTGCATGAGAAGGCCTACCAGGTGCGGGACACTGTCATCGAGTCCTCGGTGGTGACCAAAGTGAAGGGCATCGGGAAGTATGGCAACCGCGTCCTGGACACAGCTGACTACGTCACCCCCCCACAGGCAGGAGACAGTGGGAAACCCCTCCGAGCCCTCCTAGCCTCATCTCAAATAAACCCGATAATCCCCAAGTGGCACGGGGTTGGGAGTGGGGGTGTGGTGGTGACATAGTGTCCCCATCACCGCAGGGCACTTCGGTGTTCGTGGTGGTCACCAAGCAGATCCTGACGGAGAATCAGGAGCAGGGCATCTGCCCGGAGGTATGGGGACACAGGGGGTGGCATGGGGGGCACCGGTGTCCTCTGACCCACTGACCCCCCCTCTCCGCAGAGTGAAGCCGCATACCGGTGTGCATCCAACCGTGACTGTCAGGGGAAGGGCCGCACCACAGGCAGTGGTGAGTTTTGGAGGGGGATGGGGATCCCAAAAACCATGGAGTTTGAGCCCACCCGCATTACTGCCACAGGGGTGCTGACGGGACGCTGCGTCCCCTACAATGTGACCCTGCACACCTGTGAGATCCGGGGCTGGTGCCCACCCGAGGTGGACACCGTCGATGTGTGAGTGTGCAGCAGCGGGAGGGGGGAAAAACACTGTGCCCCCTGCCCCGTTCAGGACCACCACCTCTTTCCCCACAGCCCTGTGATGCTGGAGGCTGAAAACTTCACCCTCTTCATCAAGAACAGCATCCGCTTCCCGCTGTTTGGCTTCGAGAAGTGAGTGGCACTGCGGGGACGCAGGGTGGGTTCTCACTGCTGGAGGCTCACAGCCATGTGCCCCCCCAGGGCCAACCTGCCCCCCCAGGTCAGTGCGGGAGAGCTGCAGCGCTGCCGCTTCCATCCCGAGCAGCAGCCGCTGTGCCCCATCCTGCGGCTGGGCGACGTGGCACGCTTTGCCGGACAGGACTTCGCCTCGCTGGCTGCCACTGTGAGCTGGGGACACAAAGGATGTGGGATGCAGGGCATGAGAACAAGGGGATGCGGGACACGGGGACAGGGGATGTGAGGACAACAGGGTAAGGGATGTAGTGACTTGAGTTTTAGGGCACCTGGGATGTGGTGTTCATGAATGTGGGAATGGGGGACATGGGGTGTGGGAACATAGTATGGTGGCTTGCGATGTGGGGATGTGGCAATGTGAGCCGTGGGGATGCAGGGATGTAGGACATGGGAAAATAGTATTACAAGGACACGGGGACGTGGGACATGGATGGAGGGACACGGGGCCACGTGGCACAGGACGCATTGCCCTCACGGCCGGCTGGGCAGGGCGGGGTGCTGGGCATCAAGATCGGCTGGGTGTGCGACCTGGACCGCGCCTGGGAGCTGTGCCTGCCCCGCTACTCCTTCACTCGCTTGGACAGTGTCACCCAGCACAGCCCCGGCTCCCCTGGCTACAACTTCAGGTAGGGCCACGTGTGGCTGCCTGCCGTGGGGACAGCTGCAGAGCATGGGGTGCCAGGCGGCCGTGTCCCACGCAGGCACGCACGGTACTATCGTGGGCACAACGGCACCGAGCTGCGCACCCTCACCAAGGCCTTCGGCATCCGCTTCGACGTGTTGGTGTATGGCAACGTGCGTATGGACACAGCATCCCAGGGACCTATGGGTGCCATAGGTGGAGGCCGTGCCGACTCAGCCCTCTGCCTTCCCGCAGGCTGGGAAATTTGGCATTGTGCCCACCCTCATCAACACGGTAGCTGCCTTCACCTCCATCGGCGTGGTGAGTTGAGGCAGTCCTCAGCCCTGGGGCAAGCAGGTAACCCACAGCCGTAGGGCTGAGGGCCATGGTGATGCCCAAAAGCGGTGGGAAGGAGGATGGAGGGAAATCCCACTGCCACAAAGCAGGGTGATGGAAAAGGTGATGGCAGCCTAATTCCTGGAGGTCTGTGGGGTGTTGGAGGCACCCCGCAGCCCCTTCCCCATTACTGTTGCCCCCTAGGGCACGGTGCTGTGCGATATCATCCTGCTCAACTTCCTGAAGGGCGCCGAGCACTACAAGGCCCGCAAGTTTGAGGAGGTCAGTTGGCTGCTGGGTACCCTATGGAGGGACAATCCCAGAGCCCCTAAGCACCCTGGGTTCCACGGCTATGGAACAGGGAGTGACCTCATGTCCATCCCCTGTCCCACAGGTGCCAGAAGCCAGTGTGCCCCCAGCCCCTGCTAGCCCCACAGGCTGTGTGCCAGGAGCCCTGGGGGACCAGAGCCGGGAGAAGCAGTCCACTGACTCAGGCACCTTCTCCCTGGGCCTCTAGCTCTGGGTGCCATGGCGCAGTCCCTGTCTGCATTTGGCCCCATGATCTCTCCTCTCCAGAGCCCCCCAGTCCTACTCCTTACCCACACTGTCACTTGGACGGGACAGGGGAGGTGTATGGGGTGTGAGTGTAACGTGTTCCCGTGCTTCTATAAGGCCACAGCATGCAAAGCCCCCCGCCCCAAGGTGAGGAGCAGGAATGGGGACAGTGGGGGGACACAGCCCCAAGCTGCTGAGATTGGCATGGGGGTGGGTGAGGACCAGGGGGTAGCTGTGGGAACACCAGGAATGGGTAGCAGTGGGGATGGGCACCAGGGGCCTAGGGGTGACAAAGGGGTCAAGGGCTGGGGGTGAGAGTCAGGAGCGATGGTGGGGATGCAGGGACGTGAGGGACATAGGGTGGCACAGGGAGCTGGGAGCCATGGAGGCAGCACAGGAGTGGCAGAGAAGAGCAGTACCTTCAGGCTCACCTCAGAACCGGCCGAGGGGATGCAGAGAACCTTCACCCCAATAAAGCCTTGGTGTGCAGCCCCACGCCTGTGCCCTCTGTGTGTGTAGTTAATGGGTGGGGGGCTCTAATGGGTGCAGGAGACATGAGGTGACCTGGGATGGGGGAAGCAGTCTCTACCACCACAAGATCCCACTGCAGCCCCCAGCATCTTCCCTTTGCCTCCGAACACATGCTGGAACCACATGTCCCCTATCACTGTGCACTGCCCCAGTTCCACTGCAACCCCAAGCCACTAACTGCCATGGGGTGGCCTGAGGGAAACCAGGTACAGTTTGGCAGCTTGTCCAAGGTCACTTCCTCCCTCTGCAGTTTTGGAGCCCATGGCAGCCCATGGCTGCTATTGGCTCCAGATGCCACCATCCACTGGGGCAGCCCTGTGCCTCTGTTTCTGTGTCTTGCCATGCCCTGAGCCCACAGGGAGATGTCACTAACATGCACCAGATGCTGCTGTGCCTGGGAATGCAGACCCTCCATGCCCCTAACTTGGGCACAAGACAGCAGCATCCTTACTGCAATGGCAAATTGGTACTTTGGGCTGTTGGGCAAACCACTGCCCCCTTCTAAAGGGGCACAACCACTTTCCTGACCATTCTGTGATGGTCCTGTGCCCCAAGGAGTAGCGGGGTTGTGGGGCAGGGTGGCAGTGCTTGGGGATGGGGTGGCAGGGAACAGGCAGCATTGGAAAGGGGTCATGGTAGGAGATGAGGTGGCTGAATAATGGGCACAGGACCACCCTAAAGGATAATGGCATCTGGGCCCCCTGACCCCTTGTGTACCTCCAGGCCACCCTATGGCAGTTGGTGGCTTGGGCCAGGGCTGGGGTGGTGCAAGGCTGCAGGGGACATGTGACTCCAGCATCCCTATAAGGGCCAAGGCAGGCAGAAGCTCTGAGCCCCAAGGTGAGGAGCAGGGACAGGAACAGGGATGGCACTGGGGACACAGCCCTGTGCTGCTGGGCTGGAGCTGGGGAACAGGGGAAAGACAGCCCTGAATCTGGTATATGCAGTTCTGTGATGCCCTGGGGATGTGGTGGGAGGTGCATGATGGCATGGGTGGCACAGAACCACATGTGGCCCCAGGAATGGCAAGAGGCTGCAGAGCATGAGGGACATAGGGGTGGCTGAGGGCTGGGGGTGGCAGGAGGGACATGGGGAATGGGTGGCACTGAGGATGATGGGGGTCAGAGACTCAGGAGTGATGGGACTGAGGGCTGGGAGGGAGGGGTAGGGCTGGTGCTGGAGACACCAGAGGAGACAAAGGACATGGAGTAGCATGGGAGACCAGGTGCCATGAGGACCATCAGGGCTGGCCAAGGGCTCTCCTGAGATGATCCCAGGGAACGCAGGTCCATGGGGCAAGAGATCCTCCAGGCCTGCCATGTCCCCACAGCTCCCCACAATGTAGCCTGCCCTGCTCCTTGTCCTGATCCTGCTGGGCATGGCTTCTGCCCTCTGCCCCAGTGAGTAGCTCGGGGACCACTAGGGACACAATGGGAACAGCTCAAGGACACCCCTGTCCCCAGTCTCGGGGCACTGGGGTTGGTGAGGGGCCAGAGGGGACACTCCAGCCTGTCCCTACCCTCAGCCTCCTGGCACACTGTGGAGGTACCTGCAGGCAGAGAAGAGGTGCTTTGTGGTGGTGAAGGCACTGCGCACCTACAAGCGTGCCCAGCTGAGAGGGATGGGGAGGTCAGCAGGATGCCAGGCTTCCATGGGCACTGCCAGTGTCATCTGTGCCCTTCAGACCTACTGCCAGGACATATACAAGGGACAGCTGGCCTCGTTGCACATCACAGCCACTAGCGAACTGCTGAGGAAGCTGCAGCCACTTACACCTACCTCTGGATCAGGGCTGTCACCAGTTGCAAGGTAACAGGACTCAGCAGGCATCCAGGGCTTGGCCAGGGGTGGGTGCAGGATGCTGAGCCCCGCTGCCACAGGGTGGGTCATGGAAGACATCCTGGCAGGACCTGAGCTCCTGGAACTATGCAAACTGGGCCAGCAGGCAGCCCTGCCAATGGTACAGAACCTGCACCGTGTTCAACCCCAAAGGTAAGCACAGCCCTGCACCAGGGCACAGGCTCTGGTGCTGAGAGCAATGGGTGGGGGGGCATTTAGTGGGGACAGGTACTGGGAGTGTGTCACCAGACATGGGACACTGAGATGGGGCATGGGGACAGGGAGTCTGTGGGTCTCCCTGTGTCCCTGACAATGGGTCCTGTCCATAGATGGGCTCTGGAGAAGTAGAGCCTGCTTCCTGCTGCACTTGTTCCTCTGTCAGCACTGAGAGAGTGCCCGGGGGCCCTGCCATGGCTCCCCAGTGCCCATGGACTCACAGTGGCCCATGTCACTGTCCCAGTAAAGTGCCTCACAAACTGCCTTGAGGCCCCATGTCCATGTGTTTTAGGGCCGGGGGGAGACTGGAGGCAGAATGGGGCTCAACCCCACAGCAGATACTGGAGAAGCTCCAAGGGTGTGGGGCACTGGGTGGGAGCAGCACCACAGGCAGAGGCTTTGGAATATTTATTCTATCCCAAGCACACCCACCCCTCAGTGTGCCCCCCGGCACAGTCCCATCCCTCCCCCAAAGTCCAGTAGAAAAAAGCTGGATGGTAGTGCAGGGCTCAATGGGGTGTCTGGGCAGGGGTCTCGGCACTTGCGGAAGCCTCCAGGGGACTTGAGGCAGCCTCCAGATCCTTGGCACGCCGCCGGCATTCACGGGCCACCACCACAGGACTGACGTAGGCCAGCAGCACCACAGCGATGAGCCCCACGTTCATCTGTGGTGGAGTGATGGGTGTTGAGGGCATGGGACCAGGGGCTGATCCCAAACAGACAAGGGGCCAGCTCCTCAGCCCCCTAAAGGCTGCCTGTGCTGGAGTAGCAAACCACACCATGGTACTACAGACTAGCATCTCTCCCCAGCACAGCGTGCCCCCAGGCTACCACGGGGCAGAACCTCCTGCCCTTCATAGGCCAGCATCCCCACCCAAACTTAGATCAGGCCCTCCATCCCCCCATAGCATAAGCCCCATCCTGCCATGGACTATATACTCCATCTTCTCATTGTCTGCTGTTTCCAACCCCACGTGGGGGAGGAGTCCCATCCAAACTGGCACTGGGACCTCCTTTCACCCACGGACCCTGACCACCACCCCACCATGGAACTGTCCCCCCTGGGCTATGGGGTATCCATAGGCTGTGGGGAGCACTCACATAGAAAGGGTCCCCCTGCAGCACTCCATGCACCAGAGCAATGCAGGGATACTGCAGCAGGGCCACCAGCGCTGACAGGGCCATGGCCAGCCCATAGAGCTTCCCAAAGTGCTGTGGAGGAAACCTGCCAGAACAACCTGCGTGTCACCACTGTGCCCATCACCATGCCACCTCCACCCTCACGCCACCACCCCCTCCTTTACCACCATCCCCTGTCACCGTTGTACTGTCCCCCTCCACCCTGACCTCACTATTGCTTTATTACCCACTAACGTCCCCACTGCTCCCTCCCCTGCCATCACCACTCTGTCCCCTGCCACCACCAACATCAAGGTGCACAGGACTCACGCGATGGCCAGGAAGGCGGCGTTGCCCCCGTAGAGGAAGGAGCGGCTGATCACCTGGAGCACGAATGTGACAAACTGCACAGGCAGGATAGGCACGGCAGCACAGATGGAGAATAGCACGCACTGCGTCACCGTCAACACCAGTGATGGCACGGATGCCCGTAGGTCAGCCAGTGCCCCCTGGGCTCCTGCAGGCATGGCAAGATTAGGGCACAGTGGGGACATGTCCCCAGGTAGAGCGGGAAGAACAGGGACTGCTACGGTCAGATGCATGGGCACGGTGGGGTTGGGGCATCATGGGGACACTTTTGTGGAAACGGTGGGATAAGGACATTGTGGGGACCTGTTCACGGGGTCAAAGCGTGGTGGGGACATGTTCATGGATGTGGTGGGATCCAGCCATTGTAGCGACACATCCATTGGCACAGCGGGGGGTCAGAGCTTTATGGGGGCACAACTACAGGCATAGCAGGGTCAGAGCATGGTGGTAGCATGTCCCAGGCAGAGCGGGGTTGGGGACATTTGCAGCTCCAGTGCGCCAAGAGAGGGATGGGGGGATAGGGACAGTTACCCTCAGCACGGTGGGCCTTGTTCCGCTTGTGGCAGTCGAGAATGAGGCCGTTCCAGGGAGCGCAGAGCACCCCACAGAGCTGGGTGAAGGCGAAGGCGTTGGTGTAGATGCTCACTGTGAAGAGGCAGGGTCAGTGCAGAGGGCCGATTCCCAGCCCCCTGCCTGGCTCACTGTGCCCCCCAGCCACCATGCCCTACCCAGGTGTTCATTGCCAAAGGCCAGGTGGTCGAGCAGTGGGTTGAGGGTACCAATGAAGAGGTAGTGGCGCAGCTGCATGACTGAGAGCCACACCACGTGCCACATGAAGAGCCATGAGAGCACACAGGGCCAGAAGGGCTCCACAGCTGCATTGCCTGCACAGAACAAATGCATCCATCAGGCTGACTACGCCTACAACACGTGGCCACGCGTATTTCCCAAATGTCCCCACCACAGTTGACACATCCATCCACTGGGTCTCGTGGTACCAAGAACCCCCACCCAACCCATGCGCCAACAGCTCAGATGATTGTGTACCACCCACATCCCAGCACCCCACTTCCCAGCACCCATCACACGCATGGCCACGCCCACCCATGCCTTTGCCAATAGTCCCAGCCCTAGTTCTCCCCCACCTTTTGGGGCACTGGGTTCCAGGGGCACTTCCTCCGGCCCATCATCCTCCGGCGGGCGCTTCTCCTCGTAGGTGCGGTACGACTGGGAGCGCCCCGGGCATGACAGCCTACAGCACCACTCGCCTTGTCAACCACCACAGCATCCCAGTGCTACCACCACCTCCACTCGCAGGATGGGCACCGTGACCACCACAACCCATGGGATGGGCGCCATGACCACCACCCACAGGATAGGCACCATGACCACCACCACCCAAGAGATGGGTGCCATAACCACCACCACAACCCATAGGATGGGCGCCATGACCACCACCCACAGGATAGGCACCATGACCACCACCACCCAAGAGATGGGTGCCATAACCACCACCACAACCCATAGGATGGGCGCCATGACCACCACCCACAGGATAGGCACCATGACCACCACCACCCAAGAGATGGGTGCCATAACCACCACCACAACCCATAGGATGGGCGCCATGACCACCACCCACAGGATAGGCACCATGACCACCACCACCCAAGAGATGGGTGCCATAACCACAACCACCACCCAAAAGATGGGCACCATGACCACCACCACCCAAAAGATGGACACCATGACCACCACCACCCAAAAGATGGACACCATGACTACCATCACCACCCACGGGATGGGTGCCATGACCACCACCCAAGAGATGGGAGCCATGACCACCACCACCACCTGTGGAATGGACCCCATGACCATCACCCACAGGATGGGCACCACCACCTCCTAAGGGATGGGTTTTGCCATCCTGGGAGCACAGGCAGGGCAGGGCCTCCCTTACCCATAGTTGTAGGCAGGTGGCAGCGGGTAAGGGATGTGCATGCGGGGCATGAGGAAGATGGTGCGCAGCAGGTGCCAGGCGCTGCAGGCTGCCATGAAGAGAAACATGGTCCGCAGGGACAGTCCGTGCTCATGCAGCACCTGGGGATATATACAGGTTGCCACTATGCCATGCTGGCCACTGGTCTCTGCACAGGGCCACCACAGATGTCAGACCCCAGCTGTGCCCCTGTCTGTCCTCAGCCCACCTCAGTGCCTGTGCTGTGAACAGGCAACTCTGGTGCCTGCAGTGTTCCCCACCCCATGCCCACCTTGATAATGAGGAATATGGCAGACGAGGAGTCAAAGGCCCCGTTGTAGAGGGTGATGATGATGGAGCGGTACTTCCCAAAGAGGTTCCCCACCTGGCACACAGAACCCCCCCATAATGCTGTCAGTGTCCCCATCGCCAGGCAGGGTGCCCAAGCTGTGGGGTGAGGGTTCAGACGCCTCCCACCTGCATGTTGGTGAGGATGAGGAGAATGCCGCCCACCGACAGCATTGACATAGCCGGGAAGAGCAGCACTGCTAGGTCTGGGGACACAGGTGTCAGTGGGTTCAAGGGACATGGGTGGGGTAGGGGCACCCCACATCTGTGTGGGTCTCACCTGGCGTGGAGAAGGCAACGAGCAGGGTCCCACCAGTGTAGAGGGTGCTGAAACATGGGGACAGTGTTCACAAGGGGGCACAGGATCCCCACCCCTGTGCTCCAACACCCCAGCATCCCACCACTGGCCTCATGTGGCACCTCTGAGGTGGAGGAATGTGGGGAAGAGGCTGGCTCTACAGTTGCAGGGGTGCCCTGGGGACATCAGTGGGGAATAAGAGCATCCAGGGGGTTGTAGGCAACGAAGGACACACTGGGGACATTTGGTGGCACTGGGAAACAAACACTGCTGCCCCCCACCTCCCTCCCCCCCGTGTGAGCAGGGCTCCACCAGTCCCACCCTACCTGGGAGCCCCGATAACCACCCTGCTCCCGATAACACTCCCCCAGCCCTGCGTCAGCACCCAACTAAAGGGTCCTCCATCCCCAGCACCCACACGTGTTCCTCTGCCACCCCCCACAGCACTCACATGGCGATGAGGCGGGCAACAGCAGTGCCAAAGCGGTCGAAGACGTAGCCCATGGGGAGAGTCATGAAGTTGTTCATGAAGGAGCCGATAGTGAAGACCAAGGAGAACTGCTCATCCTGCCCGCTGCAGTCTGCAAGGCAGCCATCGGTGGGGACAGGAGCACCAGCACAGGGGACATGGGCATGGGGGGAGTGGGGAAAAGGGGCAGCACTGGGGACAGGAAAAGCAGGGAGCCAGTGGGAATAATGGGCACTGGGGCAGTGGGGATACAGGAATGACAGCAGGAACCCAGGGCACCGAAGTGCACCACACAGTAGGAACATGGGAGGCACCCCCAGGACACCAGTAGGAACAGGGCCCCCCCAGGACACCAGGGACAAGGACTCAGCACTGATAGGGATGGTGACACCGGGGCCGTACCGGGATGCAGCGTCCCATTGGGGTTGAGGCTGGCCGAGGACTCGCACCACTGCCTAAAGTAGCCCAGGTTCTTGAGGACGTAGACGAGGGAGGCCCAGCCAAAGATGATGCCGCAGAAAGCACCGCACTCCAGCAGCCCTGAGAGCAGAGTGCCCAGCTTCTTGGCTCGCCCCGCACCCCTCGCCATGCTGTCAGGCACGGGGCTCTGCTGCTTCTGCGGGGGGACAAGTTGGGGAAGTCACAGCCCTCCCTCTCCACACAGTCCCTCATTTTCGCATGTGACCAACCACCTGGACAAAGGCCAACCCGGGCCCCTACTCCATCCCTTGTCCCCTGGGCAGCCCCCCCCCACTGACACCCACCTGTTACCCTGGTGCCACTGCAGCAGCAGAGTTTGGACCCTGGTCTGAATCCCTGTGTGGGGTGCCTGAGGCACACGGCTGCAATGTGCACTTTCTGCTGGGATCACTGGGGGGGGAGGGCAGGGCTGCTGGCGCCAGATAGGCAAAGAACTGTTCTCCCTCCCACCTCCTTATCTCCCTGCAGCACTCAGTCCTGGGGACCTGCAACCTCCGTAAGCGTGACCCCCCGGGGCCTGGCACACCGATCTGGTGCATTTCTGAGAATGCTGTACAACTCGCAGCGTGGAGGCACAGCCCTGGGGGTGCTGGCACTGTTGCTAGGACCACAGCACCTGGGGACAATGACACACCCCCAGGGGCCTGATGCACACACCTGCATCCTACGAGGCACCCCGGCACGCACCTTGGGAACAATGGCACATACCCCCTGGCGACAACAACATATCCCCAGGGAACCTCCAACGGTGCCAGGCATGCTGACACACCCTTTGGGGACACTGGCACCTCCCTGGGAACCCAATCACAGGCCCTGGGTGCAGTGAGACACTGGTGGGGAACCCAGCACATTCTACCAGTGTCAAACAAGGGACCTGCAGCTGGCTGCCACAGGCACCAAGGTCATGTCCCCACACACCACACTGAAGCCCCAGCACTTGCCACCACCCACACCTGCACCACAGCATCACCATAACACCAGGTCCTGCTGGTGACACCAGCAGCCCTGCAGCCACTGTAATGGCTGCTAATGAGGCCTCATTAGTTGGACAGGGGACGGGCGGATGGCTAAAGATTAACCTGGGCAGATGGCAATGGCTCAGCCCCGAGGTCGGGGGGTGGGGGGGGGGGGGGGGTTGCACTATATATAGCTGTCCCAGCAGAGGTTGCGGGCTGGGGGGCGCGAGCCGGGGTGGCACAGGAGATCTGTGGCAAAGAGGAATGCTGCCTGCCTGGCGCCACCGCTGTGTGCCACCGGTCTCCCCAGGAAGGAGACGGAGCTTCTGTAGGAGCTGCTGTATGGCTGGGCTGCAGGATGCTGAGCGCACTCCTGCCCCATCCAGTGGACCTGGAGCCCTCCCGGCCCCGTCAGCTTCCGGGGAGGGGTGCGGGTGCCCAGGACTGGGCGAAGACGCAGCCCCATGACGCAGCAGGCGGCCCTGACAGCCCCCGCGACTGGAACTTCCCGCAGCCATGCGGGCGCGCACATGGTGAGGCACGCACGTGGTGGAGGGAGCACACGTAGCCCCCAGGTTCGGCCCCACGCAGTCCCGACACCGCCGCGAGCATCTCACGCTCCGGCCCGAGCACCTCTGCTTCCACCGCGACCCGCAGTCTTCCTGGATCCCCGGGACCGCCCCGCCCCGCCCCGCCGCTCAGGGTCGCTGTCGGGCTCGGGGCACCCGCTACCGGCACGCCCCACCGCCCTCTCGAGCATCCCGGCCGCCGCTCTCCTGGCCCGGCCCGGTTCGGCCCTGCTGGGCGCGGAGCCGCCCGCCCGCATCCGCCGGGAGTGGCATCGCAGCGGCTCCGCCCTTGTTCGGCCCGGCGGGGCGGGGATGCGACCAGCCCGGATGAGGCTGAGCCCCGTGGCCCGGCCCGGCTCGGCTCGTTCCGAGGACTGCACGCTTACCGTCACCTCGGCAGCGCCCGCTCGTCCTTCTAGGCGGGAGGCGGAGCGGAGAAAACTACGCGGCCTCCGGGGCGTCGGCGGGGGCGGGGCGGGCCAGGAACTGCCGGGGGGTCACCGGGACTACGACCCCCGAACTTGGGGTCCATCCTTAGTCGCGTGACCGACCCGCCAGCCCCGTGTCCTTCGCTACCCTCCCTCCCATCCGTCTGTCCGTCCTCCCCCGGTACCACCACCCCCACGGCCCCATTCATCCCTTCACCCGTCCATTCATCCCTGCTGGCAGGCGCTGGCCACCCTGCAACCTGCCACTCAGCTGCACAGCCATCCACCCATCCATCTGCCTGCCTCCTGCCCATCTGTCCCATTCCATCCATCCATCCATCCATCCATCCATCCATCCATCCATCCATCCATCCATCCATCCATCCATCCATCCATCCATCCTTCCATCCTGCTCCTCACCCACCCAACCCTACACCTGCTCAACATCTGCTCATCATCTGGCCTTCACTCTTTCACTGCCACCCTCACATAACCCATGCCTTCACCCCCACCTCCCCATCCATCATTCCTTTTTTTCCATCCATCCATCTCTTTTCCACCACCCTCCACCATCCTTGCTCCCATCTCATCGCCCATCTCTTTCCACCCGCATCTTGGTGCCATTGCCTTCCTAGGACCTGCCAGGGGCTTAAGGGTCTATCCCACACCCCCATGCCATACCCCGGGTGGGTGGATGCAAGTAAAGGACCAACGCTGGAGGTGCCCAGCGCCGCAGGCCCCAGCACCTCTGTCACTTTGCCCAGACCCATTGGACCCATAGAATAGGGACAGCTATGGCACAGTGGGACCGAGGAACATCGCGGGGGACAGCGAGCGGATGGCGGCCCCTGAGTCAGCCCCGTGCCGCCCGCAACGCCCACCGCTCCCCGCCAGCGTCTGTCTCTCCAGCTTGTGATATTTCGCTCGCCGGGAGCCGCGCCGGAGACGGCACCGCAAACACGGCGGGTGCCAGATTGTGCCGCCGCAGCCTGGCACGGCCACGCGAGCCCCTCCCCACCCGCGCTCCGTGGGCTCCCCGCGCCGCCGCTCCCTCCGCGGAGACCCCCCGCCCCCCGCCCCGAGCCCAGCACCGCGGACAGCGCCCGCTCCGGCACCGCGGACAGCGTCGCGGTCCCGCGTGGGTGAGGGGCGAGGGGTGCCGCCTCGGCGCCCACTCGCGATCGCCCCTCTGTCCCATCCACGGGCACGAACGCCCCTGCCGAGGTGTCCGCCACCCGCGAGGACACAGCAACCCCGCGAGGGTCCAGACATGCAAGGAGGGCTTCCCCGCAGCTCGCTCCCCCGGGCTCACGGCCCCACGCGCGAGTCCCCGCGTCCCAAGTGGGAGCTGCTAGGAGGTCTCGCGTCCTCTGCGAGACGCTCCGCCGGTCCCTGGGGACGCGCTGCGGGGCGTCCCCGTGGGTAGACCTCGTTCCCACACATTCCGCAGGAGCGCCGCGATCCTCCGTGGAGTTCCCCCACGCGCGGAGCGGGACGGCCCGGCCCGGCCGAGGAAGGGTTAAGCGGCGGGACCGGCGGCGAGGGGCGGAGCGCGGCCGCCCCGGGATAAGGCGCGGCGCCGGGCAGGGCTCAGCCCCTCCGGGAGCCGCGGGTAGAGCCGAGCCGAGCCCACCCGTGCCATGCCCCGGGGCGGCGGCTGCCGCTCCTCCTCCCGGCGGCGCAGCGGGGGGTAAGGGGCGCGCACCCCCCCCAACCCCGGCACCGGCCATGAGCCGACGTGCAGCGGGCAGCGCCTGAGCGCCCGGCCCGGTCCCGCCATGCGGCCCCCGACGGCTCGGGACCTGCCCCGAGGTAGGCGTGGGGCGGGCCGGGGGCACGGCCCCGAGACCCCCCCGCGGCGGGACGGGGCGGGGCGGGGGTCCCGGCACCCGCGGCGCTGCCTTCGGGACGCAGCGGCTGCCCCGGGGCAGCGCACAGAGCGCTGCGGGGTTAACGGGGCGCGCGGTGCGGGGTGCGCGCTGCCCTCGGGGCGCACAGTGCGGCGCAAAGGGTGCGCGGTGCCACAAAGCCCCGCGGGTGGATGCTCCTTAGGGTCGCTGCAGCGGGGCAAAGGGGAAGCGGGGACGGTGCGGGGCGCTGTAGGAGGTGGGGGGGGGGGGGGGGGAGGGGTGGAGCCGGCAGCGGGACCCTGCGAGTGGGGGGGCGGTTGCGCGGGGAGCGGAGCCCGGGAGCCGGTGACTTCAGCTCCGAACTGAGTCAGCCCGCGGCGAGGGGGGAGTGACAGATGGGGCGCGGGAGGGGGGCGCCGGGGGGCGCACGCCGGCACGGGGCGCCGGGGGAGGGGGGCGGCGCCGAGCAGCTGCGCCGGACGCCTCCGTGCGTCCCCCCCCCCATCCCCATCCCCGCCGCCGAGCATCGGGGGGGGCCGCCTCCCTCCCTCCGCAGCGGGCCGTGGAGCCCGAGCCAGGCCGGGCTGAATTATGGATGAGGCGCTCGGGTTGCAGCGCAGGGCACTGGGAAGGCGGAGGGGGGGGGGGGGGGGGAAGAGATGAGGAAGAAAGAAGGGGGGGGCGGGGGCGCGAACACCCGGAGCGGCGGCGGCGCGTGTCACCGGGGAGCGCGTCAGCCCGCGCCCACGCGCGCACCGCCCCGCACGTGGCCGCTGCACGCGCGCACGTGGCTCCGCCCCGCCCCGCTGTCGGGGACGCGCGTGGGGGGCGCAGCCTTCCCCCTCCCTCCCTTGAGGGGGTCCCATGGGAGTACGGCCCCAGGGGAACACGGGGAGATCACAAGGGGCAAAGCCATGGAAGCTCTTTGGAGCGCAAATCCCCGTGAGGTGCTGGACCCAACGGGGTGGGTAGTGTCATGTGGGGTGTGTGTGTCCCCCGAGGGCTACCATGGGATCCTGGCCTTATAGGATAGGCATGGCCGTGTTGAATGGTGCATTCCCCTACTGGCTTCTTACGGGATCTTTGACCTTATGTCGTAGCCCTAGGGGTCCCTAGGAGAGCGTGACTACATGGGATGTATGTGACCCTGTAGAGCTCTTGGAATGCCTGACCTTAAGGGATGGCCATGGCCATGACCATATGGGGTGGACATAGCCCTGTAGAGCTCCCAGAGCTCCTGGCTCCATGGGAACAGCCAGGTGGGATGAGGATGGTTCTGGGGGGGGTTCCTAGAGCCTGGTGGCAGCCAGTACCCCTTGGGGTGTTCTCCATGGGGTTGCTGGGGAGGGCCTGTGTGGGGCGGTGGGTGCATGGGGCTGGGCCAGGGATGCAGGGGCAATGCCCCAGGTCGAGCCTCGGGCTGACGCCCCGCTGTGCCCGCAGGCGGGCACCTGGCGGCCCTGCTGCTGGCAGCGCTGGCGTGGGTGCCCGGTGGGTCGCCCGCCTGCCCTGCGCTCTGCACCTGCTACGTCTCGCCGCCCACCGTCAGCTGCCAGGCCAACAACTTCTCCTCAGTGCCCGCGGGGCTCCCGCCTGGCGCCCGCCGCCTCTTCCTGCAGAACAACGTCATCAGGGCGCTGCGGGCGGGCACCTTCGGGCCCAGCACTGTCACCCTCTGGCTCTACTCCAACAACATCTCCTCCATCCAGCCGGGCACTTTCCGCCACCTGCCCGCCCTCGAGGAGCTCGACCTGGGTGACAACCCGCACCTCCGTGTCTTGGCACCTGATACCTTCCATGGCCTCCGGCGCCTCCAGGCCCTGCACCTCTACCGGTGCCAGCTGGCCAGCCTTCCCAGCGCCATCTTCCGTGGCCTCCACAGCCTCCAGTACCTCTACCTGCAGGAGAACGGGCTGCTCTACCTCCAGGTCTGACATGGGCTGGACTGGGTCCTAAGACAGCCCTGTGTGGCAGGGCTATGGGGTGTCCCTGGGGAGAATATGGGGGATGCCACTGAGGGTGTGGTGGGCAGTGCTTGCAGGCATGGGCGTGGGACACATCTCAGACAGTAACAGTGCAGGGTGGTGGGTGATATTCAAGGTGCAGAGACACAGGGCAGTGCGGTGGCCATGAGGCAGAGACATGAAAGAGAGCTCTGGTTATACCCATGGAAGAGGTGATGGGTGATGCCCATGGGGCAAGGAAAGGATGATACTGTGGAGCAGGACCGTGAGGCAGGGAGATGTATGCTGCCTGTGGAGCAGGGGCATGAGGCAAGGTGGTGATACCTGTCATACAGAAGAGCTCTTGGTGATGATACCCTTGAGGTCAGGATATGGGGCAGGGTGATGGGTGGCACCAGAAAGACGGGGGCATGGCGGAGGACTCTTGGCACTGTCTGTCCAACAGAGCGATGGACAGTGACGGCCTTAGGGCAGAGGTCAGGGTGACATCCATGAGTTACAGACGTGATACAGGGCGTTAGGTGGCAATATGGAGTTGGGATGGCGATCAAGGTGCTGGGTTATGCCTGCAGGGATGGGATCACCCACCCGGTCCCTTACCTGCTCCCCACAGGACGATCTCTTTGCCGATTTGGCCAACCTGAGCCATCTCTTCCTGCACGGCAACCGGCTGCGAGCTCTGTCCGAGGGCGTTTTCCGTGGGCTGCCCAGCCTGGACCGCCTGCTGCTGCACGCCAACCGCCTGGCCACCGTGCACCGCCGCGCCTTCCACGGCCTGGCCCGCCTCACCATCCTCTACCTGTTCAACAACAGCCTGGTGGCTCTGCCCGGGGACCCGCTGGCCGCGCTGCCCGCCCTGCAGTTCCTCCGCCTCAACGCCAACCCCTGGGCCTGCGACTGCCGTGCGCGCCCGCTCTGGGCCTGGTTTCGCCGCACTCGCGTCTCCAGCTCGCCCGTGCCCTGCGCCAGCCCCCCTCACCGCCGCGGCACCGACCTGCGGCACCTGCGGCCCCGTGACTTCGATGGCTGCCCCGAGGAGGATGAGGAGGAGGATGAAGGCAAAGATGAGGATGACAGCGACGGGGGTGGTGGTGGTGGTGGGGCCGTGGCCGTGGTGGGCACCCCGGGGCGGGCGCTAGGCCGCCCCGGCACCCTGCCTGCCGCACCGCCTTCCGCCTTCTACCGCGACGGGCTGCCGCCTCACGACCTGCGGGGCTCCCAGCCCCGGCCACCCCCTCCATCCCGTGACTCCCGCGGCCCCCCCGGGGACACCCCTGTGGCTGCGGCCCCCCGCCCGGCCCCCACCCTACTGTCCCTGCTGGGCCTGCTCCTACCCCATCTCTGAGCCCGACCGGGGGGCCTCTGGACCCCTCTCAGGTCCTCCCGAGGTGCTCGGGGACAGGAGGTGTCCCCAGGACTCTGCTCCCACCCGTCCCGAGTGAAAAGAACCCACGCAGGCACCGCGCGGTTGGGAATTCTTTATTAAAAATGGTCTTATTTTGGGAGCGTGGGGCCCGGCGGCTGCGGAGCTGGCTTTCCAGGTCACGGCGCTTTTTCCTCGTGAAATATTGATGGCCCCGGCACCGCTGCTGCTGGCTGCAGGGCCCCAGGGCGCACGCACCGCTCGCTGCGGCACCGATGGACGGACACACCGACGTTACACCCGGCAACGCCACCCCGTTGTCACGCCTGCAGCACCTCACACACCCCCTGTTTGCACGACAGGCACACGGTGGGGCGTAATGCGACCCACGAGCTGTGAGGACAGCGAGTGTGCGCACAGCCTGACCCACTTCCAGCCAGCCCCAGGGACGTGCCGGCACAGGCGCACTGCATGTGTACAGATGGATGGACACACAGTGCCCACCCCCAGGCTGGGGTCTCTCTGGGTGTTCCTATTTAGCAACCCTGTGCAGGTCTTCCTTGCCCGGTGTCCCTGCACGCGTGCGTATCTGTATGCACAGCTCCAGGGTTGCCTCCATCCATGTGTCTCCCCCTACGTGTCCCCGTGTGGGTGTCTCTGTGTGGTCCCTTTCCAGGGGTGGAAAGGGCATTGTCCCTCTCCAGCTGTCCATACCAGATATCCTTATGTGACTGTCCCAGTAACAGTCCCTATAGAGGTGTGGTGTTTTCTCACTGTCCCATCTGCAAGTGTTCCTTTGTGGCCATTTCTCCAGGTATTCCCCAATGTCCTCCCAGCAAGCTCTCTCTGAGGGGCACAGCCCTGTCCCCACCCCATAAGGGATAAGGAAGGTCCCAGCCTATCTCTGAGGCTGACGTGGGCATGGCAGGCAGCCCGGGGTGCCCCCCCTCCAGGAGGTGCATATGGCAGCCGGGCCCCATGCAAGGTTGTCCCAGCAGCACATCCAGTGTTGGGGAACACGAGCAGGTTAGCGGGGCAGCCCCTGACACAGCACCACAAATGGGTTTGGGGGACCCAGGGAAACAGACAACTGGCCCAGAGCCTCCTCCAGTTTATTGGTGTGGTGGGAAGGGGGGGTCTGAAAGGAAGGGCTCAGGCGGTGCCAGTGCCCTGCTGCATGCGCTTGAGGAGCTCCTCGTCCTGCAGCGACAACTCCGTCAGCTTCTTGCCCATCCGCTCGTGGACATCCAGGTACTTGGCCACGCAGCGGTCCAGGCACACGCTCTCGCCCTTCGACAGCTCCGCCTCCTTGTAGTGGGGGGGCACGCATTTGAGGTGGCACGCCTGCGTCATCCTGCAGGGCAACACTGTCACACCCCAACAGTTCTGCCCGGCACCCACAGTACCCTCCCCATCCCCAGCATCCGCAAAGCCCCCGCCGCCTCCACCCGCGACACCCCCCCGCCTCTCGCACTCCCAGCACCTCCCGCCCACGGGCACTCCCCCGGGCCCCGCCCCGGCCCCTCACGCCGCGCACCGGTTGTACATGTCGGCCATCATGTCCACCTCCAGCTCGGCCGCCAGCTGCTGGGCCCGCAGCGGGTCCATGGCGCTCCCGGACCGGGCTCCCGCAGGATGCACGTGGGACGCGCGCTTCCGCCCACACGCTCAGCCGCTCCGCCCCGCCGCCGGTCTCGACCAATCGGAGACGGGTGGGGGCGGGACAGCAGCGAGTCCCCGGCGCTGATAGGACGCGGGGGGGGGAGGGGGCGGGGCGGCGAGGAGCGCGGCGCAGAGTGGAGCGGCCGCGCGCTTTGGCCGCAATTCGCCCCAAAGGGGTGGGAGCAGCAGCGGCAATGGGCGGGGACAGCCGAGCTGGGGGCACGGCCTGTAGCGGGTCCGGCCCGGCCCACGCGTGACCTCCGCGTGTCCCCGTGGATCTGCCGGCACGTCTCTGCCCTCGTGTGTCGGTGCCTGCTATGCGTCTGTGTTCCCGTGCCCCTCTGTGTGATCGCGTCTCTTATTTTCCCCCAAGTGTCTCCCCTGGATCAGTGCACCTTGTGTTCCTCATGTCACCCTTCTCTACCATATATAAGTGTCCCTCGTGTTCCTTCGTGTCTCACGCGTGTCACCCATCTCCTCCATGTGCCTGTCTCTCGTGTCCCCCCCCTTGTGTCCCTCCATGTCCCCTTGTGCGCTTGTGTTTCTCACATCCCCCCCACCTGTGACGCCTCCAAGTCCCCCCGTGCCCCCATGTGCACGTGTCCCCCCGTGTCCTACGTGTACCCGAGGTCTCACCTTCCCCCATGTCCCTGTGTCCCCCTTGTGCCCGTGCCATCCTGCAGTCCCCCGTCCCCAGGCCCCGCCCGGCCTCCCACGCCCCCCCCCTCCCGTCCCCTCCCCTCCCTGCGGTGCCCCCCTCCGGCCCCCGGCCCGCCCCGTCAAATCTGACTGAAGGCGGCACCTGCGGCAGTCACACGGCCGCGGGGCGAGCGGAGCGCGGTGAGCCGGGCTGCGGGGCGCCGGAGGGGTGTGGGGGGCGTCGGGGTTTGGGGGTGGGAAACGAGGATAGGACGGGATGGGGGGGAGGGAGGAGGCTCGGAGTTGGGAATAGGGAGCGGGTTGTGGAATTGGGACTGAGCTGGAGAAGCTGGGACGGGGCAGAAGAGAAATCAGGATGGGGAATGGGTTGGGTTGGGGTGTGCAGGGGGGCAGGAGGGGCTGGGGATGGGACAGGGGTGTGGGGAGTGGCTTGGGGTGAATGGGATGGGCTGAGGGGTGGCAGAGAGGGGTCTGGGATACATAATAGGGATGGGATGGGGACTGGGGGCTGTGTTGGGGTGGCTGGGGTGGGCAGGCAGGAGGAACACTGGGGGGCAAAGGAAGGGCAATGAGATTGCATGGGGTGGAGGCACGGGATGAAGGCACAGTGGACACCTCAGTGACAGCCCTGCAGCCCACAGTAGGAGCATGGAGTCCCCAGCAAGTGGTGGAGCCCCCGCCCCGAGTGACACAGCCCTGGGTGACGTCGCACAGACATCAACAGGGCCCACAGAGGGGATGGTGGGGGGGGACAGCAGGGAAAGCGTGGCACAAGAGGGGCAGGGAGAGGCTGGCAGAGCTGAAGGAGGGGCTGGAGGGGAAGCTGCAGGGGATGTGGGGAGTGAGGGCAAGGGGGAGGCAGCAGAGAATGCTGGGAGTGAGGCTAAGGTAGAAGCAGCGAAGGATTATGGGAGTGATGCTAAGGGGGAGGTAACAGGGAATGCTGGGAGTGAGGCCAACATAATGGGAGATGCTGGTAGTGAGGCTAAAGAGGAGGATGCAAGGGATGCTGGGAGTGAGGTTAAGGGGGAGGCTGCAAAGGATGCTGGGAGTGAGGCTGAGGAGGCTGCAAAAGATGCTGAGAGCAAAGCTAAGGAGGAGGCTGCAAAGGATGCTGGGAGCAAGGATAAGGAGGAGGTTGCAAAGGATGCTGGGAGCGAGGTTAAGGGGGAGGCTGCAAAGGATGCTGGGAGCGAAGCTAAGGGGGAGGCTGCAAAGGATGCTGGGAGCGAGGCTAAGGGGGAGGCTGCAAAGGATGCTGGGAGCGAGGCTAAGGGGGAGGCTGCAAAGGATGCTGGGAGCGAGGTTAAAGGGGAGGCTGCAAAGGATGCTGGGAGTGAGGCTAAGGGGGAGGCTGCAAAGGATGCTGGGAGCGAGGTTAAGGGGGAGGCTGCAAAGGATGCTGGGAGCGAGGCTAAGGGGGAGGCTGCAAAGGATGCTGGGAGCGAGGCTAAGGGGGAGGCTGCAAAGGATGCTGGGAGCGAGGCTAAGGGGGAGGCTGCAAAGGATGCTGGGAGCGAGGCTAAGGGGGAGGCTGCAAAGGATGCTGGGAATGAAGCCAAGGCAGCAGGGGTTTCTGGGAGTGAGGCTGAGATTGCAGAGGATGCTGGCAAGGAGCCCGCAGCAGGGCAGGCTGCTGAGCACGAGGCTGAAGGGCAGGCCAGAGGCAGTGCAGTGCCACAGGAGGAGGCCGAGCCCGGGCCCAGGCCGGAGGCAGCGGGCAGCACCCAAGGCCGGCAGGTGAGAGGGGGCACGACTGGGGTGACACTGCCAGGGGCTGGGTACTGGGTGGCACTGGTGGGGTGGGGGTGGCACCGCTGTGGGTTGAGTGGCACAGTTGGGGCTGGGGGTGGCACAGGGTACGGGTGGGTTGGAGTGTAAAGTGGCGGCAGCGGGATGGATGGCAGCAGTGAGATGGTGGTACAGCTGTGCAGCCACCATGCCTGTGTCCACAGGAGCCCACCTGGCTGCAGGATGAGGATGATGAGCTGTGGCCTGAGTTCTCCCCCTGCTCGCCCACGGAGGGGGCCGCCAGCCCCACCACCCCACTCTCCCCTGCCTCCCCTGTGTCTCCCACGTTCCCCGTATCTCCCACATCTCCTTCGCCTCCTGTGTCCCCCACATCCCCCACAGGTAAGGGCTACAGTGGGCACAGGAATCCCCTTCCAGGGCAGGGGAGGCAGGAAAGGGAATGGGATGAGGAACAGGGGGCAAGGTGGGCTCTCTCCCAGAGTCCCCTTACAGATCCCCATATACTCTGTAGAGTCCCTCTGTTCTCAGTCCCATCTGCCCCATTTGGGACTCTCTGCAGTGCCCCCAGGCACTATGGCTGCCCCAGGGAGGTAGTTTTATTCTGGATGCCCCCTTTCATCCTACTGACTCCTCTGTTCTCCCCTGCAGCTGGTAGCACTGAGGGCTCAAGAGGTACTGAGAGGTGAGAACAGAAGAGCAACCAGCACCGGGGCTGCCCCATAGCCCTGCCCCGCTGCTGGCATCCCCATACCCTGTTCTCATAGGTGATATCCACAGTGGTGACCCTATCCCTGCTCACAGCCACCACCCCTGTGTTCCCAGTGGTGTGTCTGCAGTGGGGCCACGAGGACGGGTGCCCCCCCGGGTGGCATCTGTGGGGCGGCCACGAGTGAGCAGCCGGGCATATGGACGGAGTGCCATCCTGGAGAAGTTTGGGGGGTGAGTGGGGCCTGGGGAGGTCAGGGTGCGATGAGGACAGTGGGGAGGCCAGGGGACAACGGGAGGCAGTGGAGGAACATGGTCAGTGGGGTGGCTGGAGGGCATGGGGTGCTGGGGGGAATGGGAAAGCCAAGGGACAATGAGAGATATGGGACAGTGGACAGCTGGGGGCATGGGGCGATGGGGAGACATTGAGAGGGAGATGGGACACTGAGGATAGCGCTGCCCAGTGGTGAGCCCCTGGGGAATATGCACCAATGGGATCACTGACTTGGCTACAGGGCAGCCACAGGCCCAGCCCCACACCTGAAGCGTGTGGGGGCCACGGGCTCGGTGAAGGCCATGCTGCTGGAGTGGTGCCGTGCCAGGACACGTGGCTACCAGGTGAGTAGTGGGGGACTGGAGGCTGGCAGAGGGCCAGCAGTGTCCTGATCCCTCCCCCTTCCTGCTTATCCACCCACACAGCATGTGGACATCCAGAACTTCTCAGGGAGCTGGAGCAGCGGCCTGGCCTTCTGCGCCCTCATCCACAGCTTCTTCCCCGATGCCTTTGACTATGGCAGCCTGGAGCCCCAGGACCGCCGGCGTAACTTCACCCTGGCCTTCAGCACCGCAGAGTGAGTGTGTTCCTGTCCTCATCCCTATGCCCATGTCCACCTGTGGGGCAGCCCTGGTGATGCCAGTCCTGCAGGGAGCGTGTCGACTGTGCCCAGCTGCTGGAGGTGGAAGACATGCTGCGGCTGACGGTGCCGGACGCCAAGTGCATCTATACCTACGTGCAGGAGCTGTACCGCAGCTTGGTGGCCAAGGGGCTAGTGAAGACCAAGAAGCGCTGAGGCCCCGCCAGACCCATTCCCCACTTTGTCCCCCAGCCCCTAGGAGTAAAGGTTTGCAGTGCCATGCCGTGGTGCCTCATCTCTCGTGTGGACAGCATCATGCAGAGGGATCACGGGATTGAGGTGGGAGCTTTATGTACAGGACAAGTGGCACTGAGGTGAGGGCTCAGGGCCCGGGGGTGTCAGGGCGCGGCTCGGCATAGCGACGGGTGTGCTCCTCTGCCTGGTGCAGGAAGGCCTCAGGCCTCTCGCTCAGCTCACGGGCCAGCTCAGGGCGCAGCACCCGCTCGGTGCTGGGGTTGTCGAGCAGCAGCAGCAGGTCCTGCAGCACTGTGGGACACAGGGGAGGCATCAGCAACGGTGCTTGCTGTGCCCCCCACCCCAGCCCCCAGCACCCACCATGCGTGGCACAGGTGATGGGCTTCCACTTCTCGGGGGAAGTGAGGGGCTGGCACACGGTGCCATCACGGCCCACACCGGGGTGGTGGATGCTGGTGAGAAGCTTGACACGAGGAGGCACAAGGGGGTGATGTGGGGAGAAGGCCAGCTCGAAACGAAAGGCACCGGCGTTGTAGGGGGGATTGTTCTGCAGCGGCATTGAGAGTGCTTCAGCCTCCAGCTGCCCTACAGGGGCACACCCTCCCTGGCTGCCCTGCCCCATGCCCTCCCCCAGAGTGAGTCCCTCCACGTCCCTGTCCCACCCTGCACGATGCCTCCTAGGGAAGGCCCCCAAGCTTGCCCCAGCAAGGACTCCCTCCATGTCCCCCAGGGCACCCCCCCACGACCCCTGGGACCTCCCTGTGCCCCTGTACCCCTCCCATCCCCCTTCCCCCAAGGACGCCCCATAGCCCCGTGCCCCAGCCCCCTCGTGCCCACAGGCAGCAGCAGTCCCCTCCAGCGCAGCACGTCACGGTCCACCAAGTGCAGGTCGCTGACGCCGCCCCAGCGCCGCACCTCCTCCAGCTCCTGTGGGCGGGCTCCGGTTAGGGGGCGGAGCCTCAGTGAGGACACGCCTCCAGGCTCAGCCCCGGGGCGGGGCGGTCCGTGGTCCCCTCCAATGGGCTGTGTCAACCACCCGGCCCCGCCCCCAAACGGCCGGTCTCACCCTCCGCTACACGCCGCCTCGCCGCGCGGTCCCCGTCGAGGAAACGAAAGCGGAACCGCCGCACAGGGTGCTGCGCGCCCCGCTGTTGGCATCCGTTCCCGTCGCACGGCGCTACCCGTGCACGTGCACGCGCCCCCCGCCCCGAGTACTGCCGCCCCCACCGGGTCTCCGCGCCCCGACACGCTCACGACTCCGCTGTCCCGGTCCGGCCCCCCGGGCTGGGTGCCGACAGCGGGGTGTCCCCTCCGCTGACCCCGCGCCCCACGCACCATAGCGAGCCGCCTGCTCATGGTCACCGATGTCCGGGGCCCGGTGCCGCCGCTGCTGGTTGGGACGCCCCGGGGCCGCTCTTTCTGGGAGGGGCGGGGCGAGAGGCTGCGGCCCCTCCCCGAGGGCAGAGCGGGTGGGCGGGGGCAGGTTGGGCGGTGAGAGCCGTGGCGATGGGGGGGGGGCAGGCCCTCCAGCGCGGGGCGGGTCGCAGGGCTGGGCCGTATGGTGCCGGGAGCCGCGCTTCAGCCGGGGGCCCCCGCCAAGCCTGGCCCCCAGGCACCTTCCGGCTGATTTACGGGAAGCCTCTATGGCCTCCCGCCCTCCTTAATCTTTAACCAGGCAGGCCTGGCTCCGGCCAGTTCCCCCCTGCGGCCGGCCGGACTCTTGGGGAGCGACCAGACGGGCACCAGGTGGGCCCGGGGTGCTGCCCCTCTATCCCACGGGGCGGGTGGGGGTGTCGTGCAGGGAGCTCCTGGTGCTGAGGGTGTGTAGTTTGTGTGTGTGGGGAAAGGGATGCTGAGTGCCAAGGGGTGTTGGGAGTGAATGGGGGTTACTGGGTGTCCAGCTGATGGTTTGACCAATGCTTGCCCACCAGGTTGCTCACCATGAAGCTCTGCCTGCTGCTGGTGTGCCTGGTGGCCACGGTCACAGCCACTGTCACCCCGGTAAGCGTGGCACGGGGACGTGGACTCCCTGCAGCCAGGTGCCCCCTGCCCACCCTCACCGGTGTCCCCCTGCCCAGGTGTCCATGCTGGATACCACTCCTTCCAGAAGGATGAAGCCAATCAGACTGCAGCCAGCACGCATGGTGATCCTACGTCCTACCACAAGCCCATCAGGGGACACAGGGACACCAACCCAGCCTGTGTCCAGTTCCACATCGGAACCCAGCCTGAATGCTGTGTTGGAGGCCTTGCAGCCTCTGGGCCCTGCGGAATTTGTGGCAGCACCCGAGGAGCCTGACACTGCTGCTGGCGGAAGCACGACCACATCTGAGCCTGGGACCACCACGGGTCCTCCCAGCAGCTCTCCAGGCACAGTCACCCCACCATGCCCTGGGGACGAAGAGCCAAGTGAGACCTGCAGAGCACCAACGAGGGAGCAGAAGGAGGAGGTGGCCAAGGCGCTGGGCACCTTTGCCCTACGCTTCTACAAGCACATGGCGGAGTCTGCCAAACCCGACACCAACCTGCTCTTCTCCCCCCTCAACGTGGCCCTAGGGCTGTCACACCTCCTGCTGGGTGAGGGGCTCTCCATGGGGTGTAGCCCATACACCCACAGCCTTCCCGGCTGCCAGGCCCCTCTAAGCCTCACCATTGTCCTCAGGTGCCCGCGGTGAGACCCAGCAGCGCCTGGCTGCCATCCTGGGGTACCGGCCAGGGCTGACCTGCGTGCACGGCGCCCTGCGGCAGCTTGCCAACGTGCCAGGGCTGCTCTCTGCCACAGAGATCTTCCACCACCCAGGTAAGACAGACACTAGCAGGGAGGAACAGTGGGGTGGGCAAGGGGGTGACATCATCCATACTACCATGCAGACCTCCACCTCCGACCCCGCTTCTTGAATGAGTCATGGCAATTCTACGAGGCCAGGCCACGGGAGCTGAGTGGTAACGAGAGCCTGGACTTGCAACGCATCAATGAATGGGTGCACAAGGCCACACGCGGGCTTGTGCCCCATCTGCTGTCTCAGCTGCCTGATGAGCCTCGCCTAGTGCTGCTCAGTGCTGTCCACTTCCAGGGTATGGCACAGTTCCCAGGGTGTATCCAGGATCTGCCCTGAGATCCACCTTGGGAGCCACCTTGGGATCTACCAACCTCCATTTCTCCATCCCCTGGTGGCCCTCAGCCCCACAACACCCCACCCCATGGGCACTGTGTCCCTGCAGCCCGGTGGCAAAAGCCATTCAAGACCAAGCATACGATGCTGCTGCCCTTCATGCGCCATGGGCACCTGCCAGTGGACGTGCTCACCATGACCAGCAAGAAGTACCCTGTGGCATCCTTCACAGACTCCCACCTGCAGGTCCAGGTACTGCATCCCTGTGCTTGTGGAGCATGATGTCACAGCATGATGTCATTGCTGTGGCATGGAAGGGACGTGTCAGGTGATGATGTCATCCCTGGAGCACTGATGGGAAGCCAGGCTATGGCATCGCTCCCATGGCACTGAATGAGGACGCCAGGCTATGATGTCACACTGCAGGTGGGGCGGCTGGAGCTTAGTGGGGGGCTGAGCTTGGTGGTACTGGTGCCACGGGGACCTCCGGAGGCCCTGGGGGCTGTGGAGCGAGCGCTGGACCCCCCCACCTTCCTGGCACTGCTGCAGAGGGCAGCCAACACCCCCACACGCCCTACTACCGTGGCCCTGCCACGCCTGCACCTCGACCTCGCCATGGATGTGGTGGCCAACGTGCATGACATGGGTAAGGCGTCCCCCCATCCCTGCCTGTGCTGGAGTGATGTCACCTACTGCACATAAGTTGACAGATGATGACATCACTCCCTGCAGTAAGTCACCTGCACCTTTCCCCTGCAACTTCAGTGCCCCCAGTGACATCAGTGTCCCCCGTGTTTCTGGTGTTTTCGTATACCTGTGTCCATTGGTTCTCTGGTGGCCCCAGTGGCTCCAGTATCCTCCATGTCCCCTACATCCCTTTGTATCCCCTGCTGTTTGCCATTCCCCATTTGTTCCTGGTGTCTTTTGGTTTCCCCTTGTTCCCAATGCTCCCACCCCCTGCTGTCTCCATGCCACGGCAATGGCACTGTGTCTGGTTGCTGCAGACTTTGGGCTGTTCCTGGATGCGGAGCTGTGTGGGCTGGCACGGGGCCCGGAGGTGGCAGTGGATGCAGTGCAACACCGGGCTGTGCTGACGCTGGACGAGAAAGGCGTGGAGGCAGCGGGTGCCATGGCCACCTCGGTGGCCCGCACGGCTCTGCAGCTAGAGGCTTTGCAGCCCTTCCTCTTCGTGCTCTGGGATGAAGGCAACGCCATCCCCCTCTTCATGGGACGCCTTAGTGACCCCCAGGCCTGATGCCTGCCCCTTCCTTCACTCCATTTCTTCCCTCCCTCCTTCTCTTGTCCCTATCTGCATTCTCTTCTTCCTCCTTCCACTTCTCTCTCCCTCTTCCCATTCCTCCCTCCCTGCTTCTCTATATCTTCTCAGCCTCTTCTCCCCCCTTCCTTCCCTCTTCACACCATCTTTCCCTCTTCCAACAACCATTCATCCACATCTTTTTCTCCCTTCTCCCTCCCACACCTCTGCCCAAATCCTCCCACACCTCCCAAATCCTCTGCCCCCATTGGGGCATTGGAGCATTGGGTGCTCCTGGCGCCCCAGCAGCTCCTGTGCCTCTGTTTCCTCCATCAGCTCTTGGTCTGAGGCCCCAATAAAAGCTCTGAGTCACTGACTGGCTCCTGTTGGAGGGGGAACACTATTGCTGCTGGTGTGCCAGCTGCTGTCCCCCTGGCGTTGCCACCTCCCCCTGGCACTCCAAAGTGACACTTGACGCCTTCCTACAAAAATCTTTTATTCCACTAGAAAAGCTGCCCGCAGCCTCTGTGTGCTGGTGACGGGCCCCATGCCCTCACCCCAGCAGGTGGCACAGGCTGGCATGGAGTGCCCTCCCTGGAGAGCAAAGTGGGGAGGGCCCATGTCAGTTGTCCAATGCCAGGTGCCTGCCAGGGTAGGTGCCATTGTGGTGTCCCTCCCATGCTGCTCAATCCCAGCCGTTCTCCTTGACCATGTGCGACATCTCGATGATGAACTTCCCCTCCTTGTACTTCTGGCTGCTCTCGAACGCCTGCTCCTGTGGGGATAGCAGCCTGAGCCCCCTCAGGGCCCAGGTCACAGGACATGTGCTACGGATTTGGGGTCCCAGGGCAACTATTGTGGGTTTGGGGTGCCTGCACAGTGGGCTGCAGCAGGGCTTTGGGTAACCAAGTGGGATTTGCGGTGCCGTGGGCTCAGAGTGCCCATATTATGTCTTTGGGATGCCCAGGCCAAGGGATTGGGGTGCCAGTGTGATGCCCAATCCCAGGTTGGGGGTGCCAGGGGCACTCACGTATTTCCAGCCCAGGGTGGTTTTGCAGTTCTCGCAGAAGATGTCAGCCACAGAGTGAAGCCCGGTGAGCAGCAGGCGCTGTTCGGCCGGGCCACAGCCCACATTAACCCTGCACCAGACAGGGTGCTGTGGGCACGTCTGGGGATGTTCCTTCAACCTTCTCCAGGACAAGTGATAGTGATGATAGCTCACCCCACTCCCCCCTCCCAGCATCCCATCCCCCACCGCAGTACTCACACAGAGTTGAACAGGTAGGCACGGCCATGGCTGCCCTGGAAGGACTGCAGGGACACAGCATGACTCAACCCAGCGTCCTCTGTGCCTCCCTTACTCCCCTCCTCCATCACCACCATGCCAGCGCAGGGAAAGACTTTCTGTCATGGGGACACTGTGGGGAGTATGGGCACAGGGGGATACCTGGCACTCTCAGGACACCATGGAGGGGACACTGCAGAGGGGATGCTGTGGAGGAGGAGACAGCATGGGGGGACAGCATAGAGGGGACAACGCAGAAAGGACAGACACAACTACCCTGGGGACACCCTGGGGAGACCCTCACTATTTCCCAGGGACACCGCAGAGGGGAAGATGGCCACACCAGGGCCCCGGGGAGGTGACGCGGGCGCAGAGGGGGCACCTTGGAGATGAGCTCCTCGTGCCTGGCCAGGTGTGCACGGCAGTGTACGCAGCTGTAGGTGCGGTGGGAGCGCGGTAGGTAGCTGTGAAAGGTCCGGGGAGGCAGACGAGTGGTGGCAGGGACCCGGTGGCGGCGGGCGGGGAGTACGGCCGGTGGCAGGGCCCCGGGGGGCCGCGGGGGTGCGGGGGGCATGGTGCAGCCCCCGCACAGCCGCTCGCAGGGGAAGAAGCAGCGCAGCAGCGTGCTGAGAGCCGTTGTCCCTCCGGGACGGGGGGTGGAGCGCGGCTGCCCAAGGGTCCCCCGGACGAGAAGCGGGCGGTAAGGGGGGGCGGCCTGCGAATGGTTAAGCGGGATGGGGTGAGGAGGGGGCAGCGCCGTGCCTCCCGGCACCGCCGTAGTTCCCCCCCCCCCTCCCCCCGCGTCCCTCCGCTCACCGCCTGCCGTTGTCCCCGCTGCCGCTGTCCCCGGTGCCGGTGCCGGTGCGGGGCGGGGGCACCAGGCGGCCGCGGAGGGGGTGGGGGGGAAGGGAGGGGAGCGCCGCACGCCCGGAGACTGCATCACGGCGCCGTGACTCATTGCTCGACGTCACCGCCCGCACCCCGCGCCGAGACGTCACCGCCCGGCAGCACTACGTCACCGCTGCCCCCGGGACCAAGCTGCGGGCGCTCTACCGGCTCCCGCGCGCTGCCGAGGGACCCCGGGGCGGCTGCAGCGAGTCCGGGGCGGGAGGGGAGCGCAGCTCGCGGCGTGCCCGTGGCACGTAGCGGGGCCGGGGGCAGTGAAAGGGGGAGAGGCCGTGGCCACGGTGCCCCAGTAGCTGCTGTGCAGATGAGACGCGGACGAACACCGGGGAGCCCGGGGAGCGGCACACCGCAGCAGGCCCCGACTGCATCTCCCAGCACGCCCCGCGCGGCTGCCACGGCAACGCCCCACGCGCTCCCGCTGATGGAGCGGGCGTGCGGGCAGCGCTCTGACCTCACCTCCGGCGTTTGCCTGACGTTACTTCCGTCGCGCTCCGTGACGTAACGGAAACGCGACAGCCCTGCCGGAGTCCCGGTAGGCGCGCGGAACAGCTGTAGGCGCTGTCAGGTACTGACGGTTGCCAGGCCCCGGGCTCAGGGTCCAGCCCTACCGCGGTGGGCGGTAGGATCGGGCCGGGCCCGCGATGGCGGACGATGGCGGTGATGAGAAGAAGCAGGTGGCGAAGTTCGAGCTGGAGCGGGAGACAGAGCTGCGTTTCGAAGTGGAGGCCTCGCAGACGGTGCAGATGGAGCTGCTCACCGGCATGGCTGAGGTGTTTGGCACCGAGCTGACCCGCAACAAGAAGTTCACCTTTGACGCTGGTGCAAAGGTGGCCGTCTTCACCTGGCACGGCTGCACCGTGCAGCTCAGTGGGCGCACCGAGGTGGCATACGTCTCCAAGGACACGCCTATGCTGCTCTACCTCAACACTCACACGGCCCTGGAGCAGATGCGGAGGCAGGCAGAGCGCGAGGACGAGCGGGGGCCCCGTGTCATGGTGGTGGGCCCCACTGATGTGGGCAAGTCGACTGTGTGCCGCCTGCTGCTGAATTATGCTGTACGCCTGGGGCGCCGGCCCACCTTTGTGGAGCTGGACGTGGGGCAGGGCTCTGTCTCCATCCCTGGCACCATGGGTGCCCTCTACATCGAGCGGCCGGCTGATGTGGAGGAGGGCTTCTCCCTGCAAGCTCCGCTGGTCTACCACTTTGGCTCCACCACACCTGGCACAAACATCAAACTTTACAACAAGGTGAGTGCATGGAGTCCCTATCATCTTGTGGTTGGCCTTGCTTGGAGCAGGGTGGAGCCTCCAAGGAGTCCTGCCTGCCCCTGTAAGTTAGGGATTGCCCAGCTAGTCCTATTGTTCTATAAAACCATGGTGCAGTACTGAGTTAAGCACTGAGGTCCAAAAAAACATGAAGGGTAAAAAGCTGGCCCAAATGCCTCGTGTCCTCTGCCTGCAGTTTGGTGATGGCTAGAAGCCCCTTTTTTGGCTGAAGGTTGCCCTCAGCCCCGATGCACTCATTTAACGTGCTTTATGGACAGCTTCAGCACTGAATGTGGCTGCTGCCCCTTTATGGCTATCACTGAAGGGTGGGCAAGGAAGGATTTCAGCCAAAGTGGCTTCCCATGGCCCAGGCATTGCCTCTGCCTCTTAGCACTAAATAAACCTGCTGAGTGAGTTAGGAGCATTGCCTGTCATTGGACAGGTCCTCATCACATGGCCTCCAGCTGTGTTGATGTCTTTTGGGAACAGAAACATCCCTCTCAACTCCATGTACTTTATCCTCATGTTCCAATATCTGCCTGCAGATCACATCCCGCCTGGCTGATGTCTTCAACCAGCGATGTGAAGTGAACCGCCGTGCATCGGTCAGTGGCTGCGTCATCAACACATGCGGCTGGGTGAAGGGCTCGGGCTACCAGGCTCTGGTGCATGCTGCCTCAGCTTTTGAGGTAGATGTGGTGGTGGTGCTGGACCAGGAGCGGCTCTACAATGAGCTTAAGAGGGACCTGCCCCACTTTGTGCGCACTGTTTTGCTCCCCAAATCTGGCGGGGTGGTGGAGCGCTCCAAGGACTTCCGGCGGGAGTGCCGAGATGACCGCATCAGGGAATATTTCTATGGCTTCCGGGGCTGCTTCTACCCCCACGCCTTTGACGTCAAATTCTCTGATGTTAAGATCTACAAGGTAGGGGCTCCCACCATCCCTGACTCCTGCCTGCCACTGGGCATGTCGCAGGAGGACAACCAGTTGAAGCTGGTGCCGGTGACGCCAGGGCGGGACATGGTGCACCACCTGCTGAGCGTCAGCATGGCCGACAGCCCCGATGACAACATCTCAGAGACCAGTGTGGCTGGCTTCATTGTGGTCACTGGGGTAGACCTGGAACGCCAGGTGTTCACTGTGCTCTCACCTGCCCCTCGCCCACTGCCAAAGAACTTCCTTCTCATCATGGACATCCGCTTCATGGACCTGAAGTAGTTCCAGCAGGGATGGGGCAGGGAGTCCTGGGCAGAGGGGACACATGGGGATGTCCATGCGTGTAGCCCAGCGCTTGCTTTGCCCAGCAGCTTTCAGGCCCTGGGTTTGTGCCCTTGTGCCAGCGGCACAGGAGGCTGCCTCTCGTTTTTATCTTTTTGTAAAGTTTGTTATTAAATCTCACTGCCCTTTGGCTCCGTGGTGCTTCCTGCTTTTTGTCTCGGCTGCAGGATGGAGGGATTGGCCCCGGGTGCCGACCACCCACCCCCGTGGATGCTGAACAGGAACCCCAGGCCTATCACAGGAAGACCATCGGTCAAAGCGAAGCAGGGCGGAAGACGCTCCTTTTCCTCCGCTCCGCGGACACGCACGGGCTGGGCTGGGCTCCTGTCTCGTCCCACGGGTTCGCCCCGCAGCACACAGCGCTCAGATCCCCTCCGGGCGCAGGAAGCGCCGCGCATGCGGTCTGCGGTGCACGTGCGCCCACCCTCCTGATGACGCATGCGCACGGCCACTTCCCGTTTCACGCATGCGCGCCGCGCCCTTCCTCGCTCCTTCCAGGCTGTTCCCCAGACGGCGACCAATGAGGAGCGGCGGGCGGGACGCGCGGCCGACGGGGCGGGGCGCGCAGGCGCAGCTCTGACGTCGTGCCCAGCCGCCGAGCGCCGCCGCCGCTTCGTGCCCGGTAGCGTTGGGCGCCGCCCGGGCCGCGCCGTAGCGTGCCGGTGAGTACCGCGGGGCCTCCTCGCTCCCTCTCCCGTCGCGCCCGCCTCCTCCCAGGGCTGCTGGCCCTTCCCCGCCCCCGGTAGCCGTAGGGCCCCGGAGCCCCGGCTGCGTTCTGCCCCGGGACCGCCTCCGAGCCCCCGCCCGCCGCCTGGCAGCGCGGCCTCTCCGCGGCGCCCGGAGCCCCGCCGGCCCGCGGCCTCCGCCCCGCCGGTGGTGCGGCATGGCGAGGCGAGGCGGGAGCCGCTTCCTCCTGGGCCCGGGCGCAGCGCCGATCCGGCTCCGCGCGGCGTCTCCGTGAGTTCGCCGCGTCCTTCCGTGCCCGTGGGGCCGCGGAGCGATAGCACGGCCGGGGGCAGCGGGCCTTACGGCCCATCCGGTTCCACCCCCTTCATAGGCAGGGACGCTCGGTAGCAGCCTGGTGAGACTGCCCGGGGCCCATCCGGCCCGGCCTGGGGCGCCTCCAGGGATGGGGCACCCACAGCTCTCTGGGTAGCTGTGCCGGTGCATCACTGCCCTGTGAGTAAAGATTTTCCTCCTTATACTTAATTCAGAGCCCCCCTCTTTTAATTTAAAGCTATTACCGTTCATTCACTCTCTGTCCTTGTGAAAGCCCCTCCCCAGCTTTCCCGTAGCCTTTTTGTGTGCTGGAAAGCCACGGCGAGCTCCCCCAGAGCTTTCTCTTCTCCAGGCTGACTGAGCCCATCTCCTCGTAGCTTTCAGCATCCGTGAGGCTTTCCCTCTGACAGCCCCATGTCCTTCTGGTGCTGGGAGCCCAGAGCTGCTTTGGAGGGCTGGATGGTGCTGCTGGGGAATTTAGGCAGGCACGGAGGCTGGACGGTGGGATAACAGAATGCATTCATGCTCCTGAGTGCTGTGAGGGTGGGCAGGGTTTGTGTTTGAGGAGTGGACACCAGCACAGCGGCGGCCTGCAGCACAGAGCCTTCCTGCAGGCTCTCATCTGGAGCTGGGGCTCTCCTTGTGCTGACGGTACTTCTGAGAACATCTCGTCAACTTCAGTTTTAAAAAGCCTGTGTCGGGGTTTGGTTCTTGTGGCCTGTCAGTGAGCAGAAGTTGAAGGCTGCTCTCTGGGTTCAGAGCCCTGGCCCATGTGCTGCTGCCTTATCCAGAGTGAAATTCCTCCTCGAAACACACTTCCACACAACGTTCTCCGGTGTTGGTGATGTAATGGGCTGTGCTGGCAGGTGTTCAGCCTGGCTACTGCTAAGCAGCTCCAAATTATCAATGTGAAATGTGTTAATCCCAAGTTATTGCAGCTGAGGATTCTGTTGCATCTCCTTGAGATGAGAGCAAAATCTCACCGTTGTACCCTGCTCGTCTCGCTGGTTTAGGGGGAGAGATTCTGCCTTCCTGGTGTCGTTTGCTGGTGGCTCCCGAGGATGTGATTTCTCCCCAGCTTCCACGTTTTGATCTGCTACATATCTGAATTGGGTTGTTTGTGGGATCATCCTTCCTGCACTGATCTTTTCTAGGCTATAAAACATGACTACAGCCTTGTCTAGATCGAAGTGAGGAGGTTGATCAACTTAGCGGGCTTAATCTAATCATCACCTCCAGCGAGGCGTTGTTCCTTAGCAGAGGACTTTGTTCTCATGGTTCCTGAGGTCAGGCAGGAGGTAACTGGGTGGAGTAAAGGTCTCCAACGGGAGATTTTAGACAAGGCTTTTTGGGGCGTTCACCCTTCTCCTGCTGCACCCCTTGTTTCTTCTGCTCGCTGCTGCCTGTGGGCACTGGTGGTGGGAGGGCTGGGTTTGTGCATCCAGGAAGGTGCGGACACATTGGATGAGATGCTGTTCTTCCCTGCTTTGTCCGCAAAATGGGGCTAATCCCGTGTAAACCGCTGAGATGGGCAGGGGAGGAACAGGAGCAATGTAAGCAAGGCCAGAGATAAGCACTGAGGGGCTGCCAGCCGTGCTGGCTGCCTGCTCTGATGGTTTTGCTTTCCCTTGTTGCCTGCATCTCAGCAACTGCTGCCTGGGCTGTTGTCTGTGTTTCACGAATACCTCTTGGCTTCTTGCTGTGTGGGGTTTGTGCAGTGAGCCCAGTGCTGAGGGGAGCTGGCTGGGACATGTTTCTCATCCCGTGAATAGAAGGTGCCAAGGCTCCGGACTACAGAGCCAGCCCTGGGGCCACCTGCTCCGTGCAGGTCTTGGGTGCAGGCAGTGAAAACAAGGTGGGAACGGGTAGAGTACATCTTGTCTTTGTGTCGTCCCAGATCTGCCCTGACTGGGACTTGCATCACTCGGAAGGAATTGTTTGTCTGTTTGACCCGTGCAGGGGAAACTCAACAGGACTGGTTTGGGGCAGGGAGGCAGCTGACGCACCGCTGGAGCTCATAACTGAGAGTGAACTCTCTCTGCTCTGTGCCAGCTCCTTTCCCTGCGTGGTGACGAAAGGCAGTGTCGGGGAACCTTGTCACGTTGAGGTGTGCGCTTCCTTCTTCGGGGCTGGGAGAGCTTAGAGGAACTGCTTGTTGGCAGCGTGGAGCATGGTGAGGAGTGTTTCCTTGTCCCATCTGATTCTTTGGAAAGATCAAGCCCCAAAGCAACACAGACTGTTCAGGCTGTATGTGGATGGGTTTCTGGAAAGCGATGAGATGGGGAAATGGTGGGAAGGACAGGAAGAGCACAGCGCTTCAAGGAGTGAGTGCTGGCAGAAGTGGAAACCGGAGTCAGACTCTTCAGGTTCTCAGCTGAAGAAAAGGCAGTGTGCACTGAAAAAGAAGTGGAAGGTGGCAGTGGTGGCATTTAGAAATATCCTGAGGAAAGGAAAGGAGGATTAAGTAAAGTCCTCAGAAACTGAGGCGTGGGGAGATGGAAGTTAGCCCCTCAAGTGAATGGAAGTACGTAAATGGGGAATGAGAATACGGGTGCGGGGAAACTGGGGCAATGGGACAAGCTCAGGGAGCAGCTGAGCCCTTGCCAGGCAGTAAAGCCATCTGTGGGACGGGAGTATCAGTAAGGCAGTGGCTGACTTGTGAACCCTAGACTCTCCTTTGGGAGTGGGAAGCCTGGGGTTGTGCTGGATAAGAGGAACCGGGGGAAAAACAGCACGGCAGAGGAAGAGGTGCTAGGGTTGGGAAAACAGGTAGAAACACCAGAGGAGAGGGAAAATGGAGTAATCTGTGACACACAAGCCTAGTAAAGCTTGACTGGGAGGAGGAAGGAGTAGGGCAGGTCCTGAGAAGTGTGGAAGGGAGGAGCTGCTGGGCTGGAAGCGGCAGAGAAAGGATCAGGATGGGAGTAGAGCACATACGTTCCTCAGGTGAGTTGCAGTGAGGATAAAAGGTTTGGAAGGGGAAAGGAGAGGTTGGGAGTGGGCAGATTGCAGGACTGCTGGAGAAGAGGTATAGTAAGAGATTGTCTGTTTGGGGAAGTTGGTGTGAATGTGGTCTGAATCGGTATAATTTGTGGAAAGGCAGGGTGGATCCTGCAAACAGGTTTGTGTTACTCCAGGATATCAGGGTAAGTGACAGAAACGGTCAAGTGTTGCTATCGTTTAGCCCCGAGAAAAGAGAAGAAGATACTTTAAAATTACACAGCTGAGATACCAGCCTGCAGTGCCATGCCACACAGCATTTCAGATGTCAACCAAATATTCCAGGCTGCAGGAGGGTTGGACCTCTTGCCTGGTGGTCAGGACATGCAGGTGCCCAAGCTGTAGTTTGCACATAAAGAGAAGATTCTTCACCAGTGTGTGTCTGGGCACTGGAACAGACTCCCCGTGGCAGTGCTCATAGACCCAAGCTGCCAGAACTCAAGGAGCCTTTGGACAATACTTTCAAACATAGGGCTTGAGTTTTGGAGCTAGGAGTTGGACTCAGTGATTCTTTTGGGTCCCTTTCAACTCGGGATGTTCTGTATTTCTGTCTTTACTCTTGCACTGATGTGGGGAGCTCGCTCCAGCGCTGCCTGATGTTCCTTTCTGCACTGAGCTGAGCTCTCACGTGGACCTTTGCAAATGCCACCGTGTGCCGACTCTCCCTGTGAGAGGAGTTGGAGCCCTTTAATGTATGCACCTGTCATTAGGAGGTGCCTTGGAAAGGGTTGGAGCTGAGCAGGACCTTGAACTGGGGCAGGCTTCAAGGGGAATGTTTGTGGACAGTGTTTTGGACAAGGAGATGGCTCTGCGTAAGGAATGGGATGGAGAGGTGAGGAGTAGCATGGGGGCAAACTTAAATCTGCGAGTATCTGTTTGGATTTGAGGTGTGGCTGTTCTCATGGCGGAGCCTTTCAAAGGGCTGGGGTGTCCTGTTACAGCTGAGGAGCACGTTAACAGATGGTTTCTGCTAAAGCAATTAGCAGTGATGTCATCTTTCAACTTGGGGGTAGCCTATCTCCAGGACTGCTGCCCGCCCACCCGCAGAGCCGCTGCGGCCGGCTGCCCGGAGGTGAGAGCAGGGCTTTCAGCCAGCAGATTTGGGGCACTGCGCTCCTGTTGTGCTGTGCTGGCTTTCCTCTCTCTCGATCACAAAGCCAAAAAGTTGGTTTCAAAAGTTTCTGCGAAAGAAGGGCCTTTTGCAGTGGGAGTGGTGCCTCGGTTAGTCAGCCCCGCTGGCTGACGCCTTGCATCGGGACTGAGTTATCTAAGCCTAGTAAGTTCTTGTCATTAACTACTTGTGTCCTTAATTTTGTGCCACAGTTCTCTCAGCCTGCGTGAGTGCTTGGTCAGCATTCGGAATTTCCATCTAGCCCTAAGAAAAAGATTTGGGAGGAGGAGAGGGTCATTATGGCTCTGTATCTGGGGGTCAGTGGGGTGATGGAGACCTCATGATGGAACACCGAGGCACTGAGTATGTGACAAATGGCCCAGCAGGGGCTCTAGCAGTAACAGTCAGTGAAATAGAAGCTGTGCCCAGCTCTTCCCTGAGCTGCAGCGGGTTCAAGTGTGCTTGGGGCTGGTTGGTGCCTCCTTCAGTTCTCAGGAAGGTACATTCTCCCCTATGTTTTGCCTCGCAGCAATCTGACACTCCCACCTACACCCTTGCTGTCAATCCGGTGACACTCTTGAGGGCACCATAAAGCCATCAAAGGTGGGAACCTGGCCCTCAGAATCCCTTCCCTAGTGTTCTCCACAGGCTTCTCTGCTTTGTGCCCTCAGGGGGAAGAGGATGAGATTCCAGCTGCCTCTTCCTCCTGCTGTCTCCACCCAAATATTGACTCTGTAAGCCTCTGATTAGCCCCTTCTCCTCGAGGCAGCAGGCGTTTCGCAGCATTAGAACTGGAGTTACAACTGTAGAAAGGTACAAGGCAAGCAGTCTTATGGTCCCTAATCTTGTTCCAGGCTCAGCGTAGATTTCCTGTGCAGTCCTGGGTATGTTGCTTAGTTCGGGTTTCTCTGCAGTGAATGGAGTGCAGAGGGCCTCAGGGCTGGGCTGTGAGGTGGCTGGCTGGATCTTTGCTAATTACAGCCTCCTCTCACTGCAGGTTTGCAGATGTGATGAGGGACGCCGATGCTATGTGACAGGCCTTGGGCTGTGGCATCGGGCTGTGAGAGCTGGGCTTGGAAGTCACCCGCAACAGGGTTGTGCATCTTCCTGATTGTTTCCTTCCTCACATAAATGCATTCTCACTGTTCTGGACAGCTTGGTGGTGTTTCAGTATTTTTACATGATCGTTTTCTTGTTAATTTATTTCTGTCCTCTTTTTCTAGGTGAGGTGTGGCATTCTCAATGCTCCTGAGTTTTTTGAGCGAACAAATGGATTAATGAAGAGCAACTTTACCTCCCCTCCATTCAGTAAAAATGGAGTGGTTTGGAATGTACTGAGACCTGCCCCCACACTGCTTGGGCCATGGGCGGTACAGACTTCTTCAGCATTGCTTCCACCGTCACTTGTCTTTTGGGGGTATAAAAGCCCTCCCTGAAAGCGTTCCTTCAGATCTCTGCTGCTGTGCTGCTCAGGAATGGTTGCCACAGTGAAGATTTGGTGCAATTCCTGTTGATTCGCAACAACTGAGTGGCAGCGAAGCCTGTGGAAAGGCCCAGAGGGTCAGGAGAAAGGAACAAGTAGGAAGAGGGTGAAAACGCACAATCCACTGGACCTTCCCCTCCAGCCCCCCTCTCAAAGAAAGGATTTACAGCTCAACCTTGCACCAGCTGTTCCTCGGCTTTAACAGTCAAAGAGAAATAAATAAAATTAAATGGCCACCGCCAGGCAGCCAGCCTAGATTCTGGTGAAATCAGGGAGAGTGCTTCTGTACCGCCTCCGGGGAGGAGGAGGAGGAGGCACAGCAGCGCTGCAAGGAAGCTGGGCAGATCGCTTGTGAGACAGCGGCCGGAGGGGGCTGTGGATATCAGATTGAAAAGGAGAAGTGGTTTCCCTGAGTGGCTTTTTGCAAGAAGTTTACCGCTATCTTGCTCTTTCCCAGGGTGCTCTCACGCATTGTGCTTCTTGCCTTGCTCCTGTCCCAGCACGGAAAGCTTACCTTCGTGTCTGGTGGCTGCTGCAAGCTGTACGGGGAGCTGCTTTTTGCATGCTCTCAAGGGCTCTCAGCATTCCTGCTCCAACAGCTGTTTTAAATCCAATCCAGTTCTCTGTGCTGAATTTTTTAATGGTTTTAAGTCTCCCTCCCTGCACCCCTGAACTCTCGCAAGGCAGAGAGTAGCGTGGACTCCTCAGGGCCTCTTGCTCCGGAGACCGCAGTGGACTTCTGCAGACAGCCTGCTCTGCTCAGAGCCTGCTCCAGGAGTGACCCAGGAGGCTTGGGTTGTGCTTTGGCCCCTTCCGTCTCCCCTGCCCTTCTCGCCTTGCTTTGACTCCAGCTGGGCCTGGGCTATGCTGCAGGGCAGATTCCCCACCAGAGCTCCAACATGCCAGCAGCATCTGGAAAGAGGTTCAAACCCAGCAAATACGTTCCGGTTTCAGCTGCTGCCATCTTCCTAGTGGGAGCCACCACCCTCTTCTTTGCCTTCACGTGAGTCCCAGTCGCTTGGCCAAAGAGCAACGAGGGCAGGGGGAGGTGTTGGGGGTGTGATGCTGGGCGATGGGAGCAGGGCAGGGACTAAGCAGGGTTTTTCTGGTGGCAGAGCTAGCATAGCGGGTAAGCTGTCACACTGTGGGACAGATGTAGGGTGTGAAAGCACTGCAGCACCCTCTGCAGCAGTCCATTGGAGTGGTTCAATGCCAGCTGAATTTTGCTTGATTTTCCCATGAGGCAAAACAGAGACGGGAGCTGCTGTGGCGGACAGCGAGGCACCTCACCACTGTTCAGCTTCTGCTCCTGGCAGACACTTCACTGCTGCCTTCGGATGTTTGCATAACTCGCTCGTCTCGCTGGCAGTTCTCAGCCCCATCTGGGCTGGGAATTAGCTTGTGACCTGTATGGGGAAAATGACAGAGATAATTTTCTCCTTTGGAGCTCTCCGAAGTGGTTTGTCAGACAAGGGCAGTCTCTGTTATTCTTCAGAGTTTTGTAACCAATTTTTGAGCCACAAAGGAAAGGTTGAAGGAGAAGCACCCTGACCCCTGCGTGCATCTCTTGCCGCTGTTGGTGTCAGCTTGAGGAAATGGGGAGGGTCTGGTGTTTCTGGAGAGAGCCTGGAGGAGCTGGTCTGCCTATGAGCCAGCAGGGCCTGAGGCCAGCACCCGGGGGAAGCCTGTGTTTGTGGCAGTGTCTTTACCCCAGCATGGCATCCTGTTGCCCCATGATTTGCTGCCGCTCCCTCAAACACAGCTCTTAGTGGTTGGAAGGTCACTGCAGCTTTAACACGTGGCAGCAACTGGGCAATAAAAGAGTAATTTGAGGACCAGAGGACAGAGCTGATGTGATTTACTCCTTCCAGGCAGCTGGTGCTGTCATTCAGCAGGGTTTACCCAAGCCAAGACCCAGGACATCCATCAGCCCGGTGCTTTGGCAGCTTGGAGGCTGTCGAGGGAGATTCTGCTACTTTGGGCTGCAAAAAGCAGCAGGTTTTGTGCTACCAATGCAGAGAACTGGAGGAGAAGAGAGAGCGGGTGTGCCTGATGCTGCTCTCGGGGTGACGAGTGCCCTCCTTTCATTGCACTGCCATGAGGACACAACGAACAGGGGCAGCCGTGCCCCACAGACCTGTTCCTGGCTGCTGCCACCCTGCAGTGCCAGCTGCAAGCTATGGGGCTGCTGGGAGCTGCTTATCAGTGTAAGGAACAGCTGCGGTCAGGCTGTGTGCTGCCGAGCAGGTTTGTTCAGAGCAGGAACACCTGGGCAGAGTCGCGTTAATTGTAGGTCAGTGGATGTTATTTAACCTACTTTAAAACACCAATTTAAATCTCCAGCAGAGTGGCAAAGCACAGCATGCTTTCACACAGGTTGTTTGGCAGGGCTGGGAGGGCATTGCTCTGTGCTTGTAGCAGTCACAGGGCTGTTCCTGTGAAACTGCTAGAGCGGGGAAGGAAGGAATGGAGAAAAAGTTTGCACAAAGCTTGAGCTCATGGAACTGGTGGTATTCTGTGCCCTGCTCCTGAAAGGCTCTTCTTGTGTGCCTCTCTCTAGCATTGTTTCTGGTATATCAGCCAGGCTTGTTCCTTCTGGTCCATCCTGACGTAGGGTTGGTGTCTATGGGCCAGGAATGAGCACATTAATTTCATTAGAACGCATAGTGGTTGGACTGAGGTTTGTGTTGTTGAGTGAGATCTGGCAGGGGCAGAGGTGTTCCCATCTCGAAGGATGAGCCTGGCTCGGTGGCTTGGACACTGCTGGTTCCGGACTGGAATTCCCCTGGGGATCAGTTAGTCCATCCCACGCCTCTTCTCTTGCCTGGGTCTGGTTCCTCGTAGCACGCTCTGTTTTAAAGGAGTTGACCTCGTGCAGAACTCACGGGGCTGGGGACGTGTTTGCGGGGTGAGGGGCTACAGATGAGCCTGCAGAGGGGAGGAGCAGCACAGCCTGCTTCAGTTGGGCTGTGACTCAGGTTGTGGCAGGCCGAGACTGCTGGGTTCCCTGAGTTCTCTCATGTGCTGCCAGGGACAAGTCTCAACAGCTCTTTGAGATGGGTGTGCTCCACGCCTGAGCTCTGAGAGCCAGCTCTCTGGGCCCTCTGGGACATGCGTAGAGCAGGGGGCAGCCCTGTGCTGTGATGGGACACGCATTCCTGCCGTGTCTGTTGTGGAGAGCAGAAGGCAGGGACGTGGTGCTGAGATGGCTGCACAGCCTGGGCCTGCTGCTCAGTCCCAAAGTCCACTGGGCACAGCCTCTGGCAGCTCTCCCATTGTGCTGCGGGTATCCAGCAATGCCCGATAAGGCCTGGGGTTGTGGGCTGGTCCCAGGGCGCTCAGCACCTTCTACAGTCACTTCTCCTTCCCAAAGGCTGACATTCAATCTGCCATTGAAGGGCAGCATGGAGCTGGCAGGTCTGCCCTTGGAGTAATGATGCTCCTGCCCGAGAGCTTGGGGCTGCTCAAAATGGAGGCTCCTTCCCTTCCCATGCGCCCTACAGCTTGCCCTCTGCACAGACCCGTCCCACTGGATCTCAGGCTGCACAGCAGGGCCAGCTGCCCCAGGAGACCAGGCCAGTGTGGCTGCTGTTGCGTGGCTGCAGGAGCCGCTCCTTGCCCCCGAGAGCTCCTCGAGCTGCAGTGGCAATGCCATCGCAGATAGGCCAAGGCATGGAGGCATCGCCCAAGGTGAGGCTGCCATCACAGTGCTGTGCTCCCAGACGGCGTTCCTACCAGCCACGCCGTGCAGTGGGACCCACAGTGTGACTGCTTCTCCCAGCTGCGTGGCAGCGTGGTGGCGGAGGAGGGATGGGGCAGCACGTGCACCTTCGCCGCTCCCTGCTGGAGGGCTGTGCTGGATTACAGTGCTGACACCATATGTCGCCCTGCTCGCCCAGCACTGCGCTCTGCCCCCTCTGCACTCACCGCCTAAATCCATCTGTGTTTATCACTGTGGGGGGAAAGAGAGGGACAGATGCTGCCCTAGATCCACGGGATTAAACTCCCAGCAGCAAAGCAGATTAGAGAATTACGCTGGCGCCTCTGAGGGGGAAGCCCACTGCCCTCAGCCTGCACCCAGCCTGGGCAGGGCGGTGGGGATGGTGCTCCTACCCTGCTCCCAGCCCTGTGAAGGAGCTGGGTGCCAGCTGGGGCAGTGGGCGCCTCAGACAGCAGCTCCCGTCTGGGTTCAGGCTCGAGGCTGCTGGTTTTGTGTCCCCTTGTGGGATCCCCAAATGCTACTCATGCTCGCTGATGAGACAAGGGAAGGGTGTCACTAAGGAAGCAAAATCCATCCTGTGTCCCCATGCCAGTGCAGCTTCTTGCAGCCCACGTGGCACTGCCAGTCTGACTGGCTCTGCCTGTTCTTGCCACCACTAAGAAGGGACGTGTGTTGTGCCTCGGTTGACTGCTGGAGCACTTTTTGCATAGATACCCCTGGGCAGGTCCACGGGGATGGCTGATGCACTTGGGGTGCCCCCAAAGCTGGCAGAACGGCCTTGCCATTCCGGAAGCCCCCCTGCAGGAGGGGGCTGTTGTGACCATTCCTGGAGGGCTGTTGTGACCATTGCCAGATGCAGCAGAGAAGCCTGGCCCTGCAGTGCCCAAGGAACTGCCTGTAGGACAGGTGTCACAAAGCCTTTGTGTCTGCAGGTGCCCCTGGCTCAGCCTCTACGTCTCCCCAGTCATTCCCATCTACAATGCTGTCGTCTTCCTCTTCGTGCTGGCCAACTTCAGCATGGCCACCTTCATGGACCCAGGCATATTCCCACGAGGTAAGTGTGACCCAGTTTGTGAATCACCTGAGATAGAACTAGTTCCTTCCTCAGGAGGAAAGAGGATTCCCTGATCCCAGAGTACTTGGGAAGAGCTCTCCTTGCCCTGTCTGGATGGGATCAGATGGTGACAGATGCTGCTAGGAGGTTGCTCTGGGTTCACGGCCCTGCCGGTTGGTAGGATCAAGTGGTGAAAGTTGCATAAGTCCCAGCACCTCATATGGGCTGCCTTGGGCTCAGATGGGTGCTGTGGTTTTGGGGCACGACCTTTTTTACCTTTATTTAATGATCCCTGGGACAGCCTAGGGGGGTTGTGGTGGGACAGAGGAGGGTTTTGCTGGGCATTTCCAGGTGGGGAGGGAAGAAGGCCAGCTGGGATTTGAGGACACATCTCCCCCCTGTCCCAGCATGTGTCTGTGCTTGTGTTCTCCGCTAGCTGAAGAAGATGAGGATAAGGAAGATGACTTCCGAGCTCCGCTTTATAAGACAGTGGAGATCAAGGGCATTCAGGTGCGCATGAAATGGTGTGCGACCTGCCGCTTCTACCGGCCACCGCGCTGCTCCCACTGCAGCGTCTGCGACAACTGTGTGGAGGTGAGCAGCTGCCGGGGTGCCTCTGCATTTTGGCACAGAGCTGAGCCATCAGTCCCAAAAATCCTCGTGCAGGCACAGAGCGCTGCCAGCCAAACCCCTCACTGTCTTCTCCCCACCAACAGGAGTTTGACCATCACTGCCCCTGGGTGAACAACTGCATCGGGCGACGCAATTACCGTTACTTCTTCCTCTTCCTGCTGTCGCTCACTACACACATCATGGGGGTGTTCGGCTTTGGTCTGCTTTATGTCCTCTACCAGGCAGAGCTCTCTGGTGTCCGCATGGCCGTCACGTATCCTCTGCGTTCCCAGAAGGCTCAGGAAGAGGCTGGAGGGGGAACAGTGTTGTGGGGCTGGGGGGTGTATGTGGTGGAGCAGAGCTGTGATATTCGTAGGGTCGTTGGAAGTGGGAGGGATCTTAGAGGTCATCTAGTCCTAGTTCCCTGCAACGAACAGGGACATTTACAGCTACCTGTTTCTCCAGCATATTCCTTAGCTGCCCGCCGGCAGTATGGCTGTGATGTGTGTGGCCAGCTTGTTTTTCATTCCTGTCGCTGGCCTTACTGGGTTCCACGTGGTGCTTGTGGCAAGGGGCCGCACTACCAACGAGCAGGTATGTGTACTAGCTGATGTGGGGTGCTTAGCTGGTGTCAGACCATTGGGATGGCTTCTGGGGATTGCTTCCACAAGATAGACCTAGGGTGGATTGAGCAAGGGATTTCTGGCAAGATAGTTGAGGGAGGAGTGCCATCAGTGTGCGAGAGGAGTTTGAGCTGACCTCATTTGTGCAGCCTGGAGAAATGGGATCCCACTGCTGCTATTTGAGGAGTGGTCATGGGTAAGAAGGAGCCCAGCAGGCCCTTAAGAATGGGCAGTGGAAGTGCAGGAAGCAATGGTGCAGCTTGAACCAAGGCGGTTTCCAATTAGACATTAGGGAAACACCTGTTCCATGAGAATAGTCCCAACACTGGAACAGGGGCCTGGAAATGGGGGAGTCTCCATCCTTGGCACTACTCAACAATTGTGCTGGTCACATCCTGAGCGCCCTGACCCAGTTGGCATTGCTGAGGGTGGGGGGTGGACCGGAGACCTCCTGTGGCTGCCACCCACACCGATGTGATGCTCCCCACCTCGCAGGTGACAGGCAAGTTCCGAGGTGGCGTCAACCCCTTCACTAATGGTTGCTGTAAGAATGTGAGCCGGGTCCTGTGTAGCTCCCCAGCCCCCAGGTAAGTGTGGTGGTGCCTCTCCAGCCCTCCAATACCCAACATAAGCACCCCCAGCTATGGGCCTTCACCACATTCTCTGCCCTCTCTCCCTGGGTTCTGGCAGGTACCTGGGGCGCCCAAGGGCTGAGCAGACGGTGCTGGTGAGACCCCCCTTCCTGCGGCCCGATGTGTCAGATGGCCAAATCACTGTCAAGATCATGGACAATGGTATCCAGACAGAGCTGAAGAGGACGAAGGTGAGGAAGGGGGGAATTAGCACTTCCCACGTTGGGGTCCTGCGTGGAGCCCAGGGGTGCAAGCCTGCATCCGTGAGTAAAGAACCGAGTGAGCCTTGTCATGTTCCACCTCCTCCGTGTTGTCCTGTTCTGTGTCCCCTGGGGATAGAAATTACATCCCTCCCATGTGGCAGTGACCACATGAGGCTTTGCATACTCCATTGCCCTTCCCTATCCCGTTTTTCACCCTTGCAGCATTGTTTGGAGGTTTCCCTTTCCACGGCACTTCCCAGCACATAGGGCATGTGCTGCCCTCGAGCACTCAGGATGTTGGACAGGCCCAGGGGCACCAAGAGACATGACACCACTGCATGCCCCCTGCCTGCTAAGGGGAGGGCTGAGGCCTCGGTGCCCTGCTGACCCTTTGCGCTTTGTCTCTGCAGTCCAAAGGAAGCCTGGAGGTGACGGAGAGCCAGTCTGCTGATGCCGAACCGCCACCCCCACCTAAGCCAGACCTCAGCCGCTACACGGGCCTGAGGACACACTTAACCCTGGCCACCAACGAGGGTAAGGAGGGCATGCAGGGTCCCAGCCAGCCGCTGGGAGGGAAGCCCGGGGCTGTGCCCGGCAGACCAGGAGCCAGGGCCGCAGGAACAGGCTGCAGGGTAGACCTGAAGCACGTCAGCACCGCCGCATTGTGGAGCAGGGTGCACCCACGTCTCCGGGCTGCTACACGCAGCCCTTGTGATTGGAGAAGCCTGTGGGATGCTTCCAGCCGGCTCTAATCTATTGGAAAAGAGCAGGAAGCCAAGCTGAGACCACTGCTTGGCAGCAAGGTGCTTGTCCTGAGCCACTGAGATGCTGTGGGCAGGCTTAAGGGCTGTTGTGCTGTAGATGGGCACAGGAGCGCAGCCAGGATGGAGGAGAAGGAATGGCAGGCTTGGCTTGGTGGCAAAGTTTGTTTGTTGCAGCCTGCGTGACTTGCATGCCCTGCTTCCCTGAGCGCCAGCGAAATGGTGCTCAGAAACACCTGTGTTGGCTTTGCAAGAGAGGTGGGATGTGAACAGGGCCGCTACAGGGACAGAGAAGTGCCTGCCTGAAACACTGTGCTGTGGGGACCCATTTTCCATCCCGCTCCATTTCATCCATTCCTGGAGCGCTCTCCCCCAGCCTGTTCCTCTCACCTCCACCTCCACGGTCTGTCCTCCTAAGGCTCAGAGCCGGTTCTGGGGAAGGGAGGGAGGACTCCGCGCAGCGTTTGCATTAGTGGCCACACGTGTGAGTGTCTTTCTCTCTTCCCCTGCCTGCAGACAGCAGCTTGCTAGGCAAGGACAGCCCCCCGACACCCACCATGTACAACTACCAGCCTGGATACAGCAGCAGCAGCAGCTCAGCTGCCCTGCCCCATTCCACCAGCGCCAAGGTAAAGCTGTGCACGTGGCTGGCTGACAGGCAGCACTCTTACGGGGCTGCTTTTGTGCTCTTTGCTGTGGCTTTCTGGGTGGTGGGTTCGGGGTGGGCGTTAAGAGTTTTGGGGGCCCCTATGTTCCCAGGAGTGACTGCTCTGTTCCTGTCCCACAGCTGAGCCGAGTAAACAGCCTGAAGGAGCCCAACTCCATTGGCGAAGGCGGCCGCAAGCCCAGCTACCGCTCAGAGCCGAGCCTGGAGCCTGAGAGCTTCCGCTCGCCCACCTTTGGCAAAGGCTTTCCCTTCGACCCGCTGTCCAGTGGCTCCCGCTCCTCCAGCCTCAAGTCGGCTCAGGGCACGGGCTTTGAACTGGGCCACCTGCAGTCCATCCGCTCCGAGGGCACCACCTCCACCTCCTACAAGAGCCTGGTGAACCAGACACGCAACGGGAGCCTGTCGTATGACAGCCTGCTCACACCTTCCGACAGCCCCGACTTCGAGTCGGTGCAGGCCGGCCCCGAGCCCGACCCACCGGTGGGCTACACATCACCCTTCCTCTCGGCCCGCATCGCCCAGCAGCGAGAGACCGACCTGCACGGCCGCTTTGCTGCCGCCGTCTCACCCAAGCATGTGCCACCCCGCGAGCCCTCACCCGTGCGCTATGACAATCTCTCCCGCCACATCGTGGCTTCCATCCAGGAGCGGGAGAAACTGCTTCAGCAGCCTCCCGTAGCGGGCAGGGAGGACGATGCTGGGCTGGCAGACTCGGGCATCCAGTCGACGCCAGGCTCCAGCCATGCCCCCCGCACCAGCTCTTCCTCGGACGATTCGAAGCGCTCGCCTCTGGGCAAGAATCCGCTCACCCGCCCGGCCCCTCCCCGCTTTGGCAAGCCTGAGCCCTCCCACGCGCTGCGGGTGCGCTCCCTGGGCTCACCTGAGCAGCCCGCTGCCCCCCACTTGGGCAAATCTGTGTCTTACAGCAGCCAAAAACCAGCAGCGTCTCAGGCCAGCGTCCCCGAGACCGAGGAGGTGGCCTTGCAGCCGTTACTGGCACCAAAGTGAGTTTTGCCACTGTCTGCCCCACAGGGCGTGCACTGCAGCTCCTCGCTGGGGGGGTGCGGGGAGGGCTGGGGGTTGAGTCCTGCTGGCACAGAGCTGGTGCTGTCCCTAGGAGACTTCACGGGCTTCTTGGTGGGCTTGAGGGATGCTTGTCTGCCTTGTATCCTTGGGGAGGGCAGGGCTGCATCTTCGCACAGCTGTGCTGGGATCCTACTCTCCCCTTTCCCACTGCCCTGTGCCCCGTGCTTTGCCACTCCATCCCTGTGCTCACCTGCTCACCCCGTGTGCTTGCTTCCCTCCCCAGAGACGAGATGCAGATGAGAACATCCTACAGCAAGTCCAATGGGCAACCCAAGAGCCTGAGCTCGGCCACCCCCGGCTCGGGATCCGTGCCTGTCAGCAGCCCCACGCGTGGAGGAGTCAAGAAGGTTTCTGGCGTGGGGGGCACCACGTACGAGATCTCAGTATGAGGGGCAGAGCCGCTCGCCCGCTCACCTCCTGGCTGGGCACCCGCTGGCACCAGAGGGCTCCATGGGCACGGACGCTCTGCAGCCCCCAGCCGACGGGGATGAGGAGATGGGCTGGAAGCCCCAGGGCTTTTTTCTCCCTTTTTCCACCCCTCCCTGGGACTCAGGAGCTGACTCACACCCCGGCAGGACTGTGTGGGGCAGGGATGCTGCCCTGGCCAGGTGTGGAGGCCATGGGGGGGCCGTGTCCCGCAGCCTCGCGCCCTGCCACCGTTGGCCGGGCAGCCACTTGTGGGCCTTGTGCAATCAATCGCTCGCCTAGCGTGGTAGGAATGGATTGTTTTTAAACCAGAATAACTTTTTTTTATTATTATTGTTACGGATTCTATTTTTTTTCTCTTTCTGAGTTACCAGGTGTGTGTATATATAAATATCTATATATATAAATATAAATATTAAAAAAAAAAAGAAAAAAAAAAAGAAAAAAAAAAGCAGAAATTATATATCTTACCCAGAGAGAGGAAGAAACCACCCATTCCCCTTCCCCACCTGAGCCACCGTCTTGCAGGATCCATGGCCAGGGCCCCTGTGCTCAAGGGATGAGAAGGGGGATACACTCAGGGGCTCCTGGCGCCTGGGGGTCATGGGGTGCCGATGCCATGTTGGGACTTGGGGGATCCTGAAGCCCCCTGCTAGGATCTATCAGGCCGCAGGCTCCCCTCCTGTGTGCTTGGATTTGGAGCCACTGTGCCTGGCTTCTCCCCAATGGCTACAGAGGTGGTGTGAAGCAGGCGATGGCCGGGGGAGCTGCTGGTGTGCAGGAGCAGGTGAGAGCTGCACCTTTCTGCACCTGCAGATTTTGCTATATATTTTGGTTCTTTTTTTTTTTTTTTTTTTTTTTTTTTTTTTTTTTTTTAAGTGTTTTCCCCAGGGTTTGTTTTTTTATTATTATTATTTTTAATTTTTTTTTTTTTTTAATGGGCGATCAGTTTTTCTGACTGTCAGGTGGTTGTTTTAATTTCCATTTGGGGAAGAGGAAGGCCAGTGAGGCACATCCCCTGTCAAGCAATATTTTCTCATCACATGCCAAAAATGCAGCCAAGGAGCCCAGTGCTGCCCCCCCACCCCCAACCCTGCTGGGGAGCCCACCCTGCACCGGGCCCACGCAACTTCACGCACTACTTGACTCTTTCTCTATGGCAATATCTCTCCTGTGGCCTCCGCAGAGCCATGCCATTGTTTTTTTTTTTTATTATTATTATTATTAGCCATTTTAAAAACGAGGAATAAAAGGATATTTAATGAGCCACCTCAGCGGGCATGCGTGTGCTTTGTGTGGTGTCCAGGGATGGAGGATTCCCTGAAGGCTCCTGTCCTTCATTTTTCTGCTTTACCTTCCTCCTCTGGAGTGGAAAGGAAGGGGGCCGAGGAGAGCTGGGCCCAGCCTCACAGGGCTGCCACAGCGCCTTTGGCCTCGCAGCTGGGATGAGCTTCCTCAGGACACTTTGGGGCACAGCGCTCCTACTGCAGTGTAGGTAAGTGGAGCTATCAGGGCACTAAGCAGGAATATGTCCCAGGACTCAGTGAGGCTCTGGCTCTTCTGTGGGAGCCCCACAGGGGCAGCCCTGGGGAACACAGTGCTGTACCAAGGTCACTTGTGTCCTCCTGCCCCCTTCTCTTCACAGCCCAGAAAGCTGCAAGGGCTGGAGTATGATGGGGCTGAGCCAAGGCCTCTGCTCCTTGCCCTGCCCCGTTGGCCAACAGTCAGAGCCGCCACTGGCACCAGCTCTTCCTCAGAGCAGACTTTAATTAAAAGGTGAATAAAAAAGAGAGATCCCAATGCACCATGTTGTTTAGGTATAAGAGGCCAATGGTAGGAACCCCCATTCCAGCATTGTCCGTGTCAACAGGTCCCCATCGGCCACACAGTGCAGGCAGGGGGGTTGTAGGGCCATGCTCTCTGCAAGTGGGGGCCACGACTGCCCACACTTCCCCGCTGCGCTCTGTGAGAGGGATGAGTCCACAGCAGGCAGCTGGGGCTGGAAGCTCCATTGAGTGGCACAGTGCAGCCTCACCGTAGGCTGCTGCTGCTGCTGGCCTGCGAGCTGCCCACCCCTGGGTGCTCGGGGCTGTGTCGGTTCTGCAGAAGAAGGATAGGCATGAGGCCTTGTGAAACTGCGGTGGTGCCAAGCACTGCTGGAGCCAAATGCATGGAGCTGCCCAACTACAGCCTGGCACAGGGCTGGGGCAGGCAGAGTGGAGCAGCACGCCGGCTCCCAACCTACCTTTTTTTTCTTTTTTTCCTTCTTCTTCCTTTTCCGCTCTGGATCCTCCTCTTTCTTCTTCTTCTTTTTCTTGTGGTCTGAGTCCGAGGGGGTTTCTACAGGAAGCAGAGGCGGGATGAGTGTGGTGCAGAGTTAGCAGGGCATATGGCCTGCAGGGCAGAGTCCTACCTGGAGGGACGGGGTCCTGCGTGCGGCTCTGCTTGTGCTTGTGCTTGTTCTTCTTCTTGGGCGGCTGGATGTGCATCAGGCGGCACTGCTCCGGCAGCTGCAGGGGCTGAGGTCAGAGGGTCCTCACCTTACCCCCAACCCCCCCGGCCCTCCCCAGGCGCTCACCGGGCCAGCGTGCAGGCGGAAGCCGGTCAGCATGGTGCCGGTAAGGGGCGTGAAGGAGCTGCCGCAGATGGGCGGCTTCTCGATGAGGGAGCGTAGGCTGCTGTTGTCGTGGGAGCCGGGCAGGTCGATCATGCCGGGCAAGTCAGGGAGGAAGTTACTGAGCTTCTCCTTCACCTTCTTGCCGCAGAACTTGTTGTAGGCGTGCTCCAGGTTGTAGTGCGTGATCAGGTTGGTGCTGCCCGTCAGCTCCGTGCTGCCTGCGGGCGGACGGGCCCCTCAGCGCCCTGCGCCCCGGCCTCACGCGCCCATTGGCCCCGCGAGCTGTCATTCCGCGCCTCCCGCCCGCACCCTCTCTTCTCATTGGCCCCGCGCGCCACCCGTCACGCCGCGGCCCGCCCCTCCCGCGGCCCGGCCCGCACCTGGCAGCTCCCGCAGCAGATAGAAGGGGCCGGAGGCGGCCTTGCGGGCCGCGTCCTCGCCCGGCGGCGGCACGGCGGCGGCGGGAGGCGGCGCGGCCCCTGCTCCCGCCGCTTTGGCGGGCCCGAAGCCCAGGGCTGCGGCTGCGGTGGCGGGCGGCGGCTCGGCCCCGCCGAACAGCGCCGAGAAGTTCTCCATCTTCCCGGCCTGCCCCGCGTGGGGCCGCCCCGCCCCCGCCGCGCGCCGATTGGCCGGGCACCGCCCCCGTTGCTAAGGGAGACGCGGGTTCAGCCTTTCAATTGGCCGCTTCTCTCTTTCCCCGTCATTGGTCCGCGGCGCTGAGAGTTCTCGCCGCTGCCGCTCACGATTGGCCTGCGGGGAGGACGTCCCGCCCCGCGCAGACGTGCGGGCAGTCCGCCCAATGAGAAGGCGGCGGACGGTCGCCGGAGGACAAGATGGCGGTGCTGGCCCCGCTGCTGGCGCTGCTCTACTCGGTGCCGGGGTTGTGCCGCTGGCTGGCGCGGCCCTACTATCCTCTGTCTGCGTTGCTCGCTACTGCCTTCCTGCTCGTCCGTAAGGTCCCGCCGCTGTGCCGCGGGCTGCCCTCGCAGCGGGAGGATGGCAACCCCTGCGACTTCGACTGGGTGAGCAGTCCTGCCGACGGCGCTGGTCTGCCGGCCGCCTGGCACCGCCCTGCCCGGCCGTCCCGTGCCCGGGGCTCCTCGGGCGTCGCCGGCGCTGGGTGGCGCAGCGGCGGCCCCTCTGTGTGCAGCTCCGGCTCGGTTATGGAGGGGAGGTGGAGGCTGGAGGCCGGCGCGGCCCGGTGTGGCTGCTCGTCCTTGTGCAGAGAGCGCTCCGAACAGGGGAGGGCAGTCCGGCCTTGGCTGTGCTGCGGGGCTGATCGGCTGTCCCCGGGGTGCTGGCCGTGGTTCTCAGGGTACTCTGCTCACAGCATTTCTCTCCTGTGCAGCGGGAGGTGGAGATCCTCATGTTCCTCAGTGCCATCGTGATGATGAAGAACAGGCGCTCCAGTGAGTGGGGGCTGCGCTGAGGGGGTGTGGAGGGAACCTGCAAACTTTGTACTGTGGAGGAACAGAGGAAACGGGTGGGGGCAGGGGATGAGAGAGAGAAAAAGGAGACACGGCCCCATCTCTGACTTCTTTCCTCCTTCCCAGTCACTGTGGAGCAGCACATTGGGAACATCTTCATGTTCAGCAAAGTAGCCAATGCTATCCTCTTCTTCCGTCTTGACATCCGCATGGGCCTGCTCTACCTCACGCTCTGCATTGGTGAGACCTGTGGGGAAGTGGGGGGATCCACAATACAGCAGTGCTCCTGGCAGGCCTTGTCTTGGCCCATCCTGTGCATCAGCTGCCTGAGATGGGGCTGGAACCATCTTGCCTTGTGCTATTGGTGCTCTTTGTAGTCATACAGACTGTACTGGGGAAGGAGGAGCCTCCCCCAGAGTAGGCCTGGGTCTTTTGGATGTTTCAGAAGTGGGGAAAAGGGGGGCAGAGCCTTTCTCTAAGTGGGCACTGGACTCAGGGCTGCTGTTGTTGCAGTGTTCCTGATGACCTGCAAGCCGCCCCTTTACATGGGACCTGAGTATATCAAGTACTTCAGTGATAAGACCATAGACGTGAGTATCATCTGCCCAGTGTGGGTTGGCATGGGGTGCTGGGTTCCCCGCCTACCATCTCTTGTTGATCCACACGGCCCTGTGGCAGGAGGAGCTGGAACGGGACAAGCGGGTGACATGGATTGTTGAGTTCTTTGCCAACTGGTCCAGTGAGTGCCAGTCCTTTGCCCCCATCTTTGCTGACCTCTCTCTCAAGTGAGTGATGCCTGTTCGAGGCCTTGGTGAGTCGTCCCCAGCCCAGCAGTCACTCACGGCACTCAGAGTCGTGTTCTACCTCCCAGGTACAACTGCTCGGGGCTGCATTTTGGGAAGGTGGATGTCGGCCGATACACAGATGTCAGCACCAGGTCTGTGGGGTCGAGATGGTAGGGTAGCACCAGGCCTTCCAAATGCATTGGTGTCATTGTCTGCCTCTTGCCCTACTCCTGCAGGTACAAGGTGAGCACCTCACCCCTCACCAAGCAGCTGCCCACCCTCATCCTCTTCCAGGGTGGGACAGAGATCATGCGTCGCCCACAGATTGACAAGAAGGGCCGGGCCGTTTCCTGGACCTTCTCTGAGGTATGTAAGGGGCAGAAGGATGTTCCAGCCCACACCCAGAGGATAAGGATGTGCTCAGCGTCTCCTCACAGGCACCATGGAAAATGGGGGCTAGCAGGAGGTCATTGCTGTTACTAATGCTGTGCTCTGGCTGCAGGAGAATGTGATCCGGGAGTTCAACCTCAATGAGCTCTACCAGAAAGCCAAGAAGCAGTCAAAGCCACGGGATGAAGGCTCCGAGGAGCTACCCGAGGGGCAAGCAGCAGCTGGCCTTGCCAATGGGGAGACTAAGAAAGAGAAGTAGGAACTGCCCACATTCTCACCTGTCACCACTCCACCATACCCTGCGGCTGGGGACCAGGCAGTGCCGGCGGGGGGCCCTGCACGTAGCACTGAGCCCGGGGGCCGCCGCTCCCTCTGCTCGTTCTGGCCGGGGCCCATGCTAGTCTTCGGCCCCGCCGGTTCCTGGGAAGGGTAGAGCCAGGAGCCGGGCCTGCGCTTTGCGCGTATTCTTTGGCTGACAATAAACGTTCTGTGCGCGCCCCCGTGTCCGCTCCGTGCCTCTGCCCGCGGGTTGGCCACCAGGCGGGGGGCGGGGCTGCCTCCAGCGTCCTGTGTGCTGATTGGCTCCCTCGGCGGAAGCGCCGGGGAACGGAGCCCGCGCGCAGCACCGTTGCGGCACCCCGCAGCGCGGCGGCGGAGAGCGGCACGTGGCGGCGGGAGCGGGACGCGGAATGGCTCCGGGCGGCAGGAAACGCGCCAAGCGGCGCCCGGCCGAGCCGGAGGCGCAGGCGGATCCCCCCGAGAAGCGGCCCCGCGGCAAGGCCGAGAGCAGCCCCGGGGACGCCGGCGGCCCCCGCGTCGTCATCGAACACTGGTAGGTGAGCGCCGGTAGGTGAGTCCCCCTCCCCGGGACTGCGGCTTCGCGCGCCCCTCTGATTTCCGCCTCCCGCAGCCGTAGCTGACGCGTGTACGGGCGCAACGCGGCGGCGCTGAGCGAGGCCCTGCGCGGGGCCGTGGCCGCCCTGGCCGTAGAGATCAACCCGCGGCAGCCCCGCAGGAACAGCTTCGAGGTGTCCCTGGTGAAGGAAGACGGCAGCAGTAAGTAGGCGGGGCCGTGAGGAGGAGGTGGTGGTGGTGGTGGTGCATCCCGGCGGCCCTGACCCCTGCCCGCGTCCACCCGCAGCCGTGCAGCTGTGGAGCGGCATCGGGAAGGGGCCGCCCCGCAAGCTGAAGTTCCCCGAGCCCGCGGCCGTGGTGGAGGCTCTGCGGAGCAGCCTGGCCTAGAGGCGGCGGGCACAGAGCGCGAGCGGCACGGACAACGGCACGCCGGGAGCGGCCTCACGGAGCGAGCGCCTATGAAGAGGCGGCACCAAGTGGGGGCACCGCCCCCAGTATCGCCTCCGACCCCGCAGCTCCTCCGCTGAAACGCCGGAGTCCGGCGGCCCGCAGACGCTAACCAGCGCTATTTCCCCAATAAAGCTCTGCGACTCCGTCATGCAGCTCTAGTGCTTTATTTCAGCGACAACCGACGCAGGATGCTGCGATCTTTTGGTCTGGGGGAGGCAGGCGTTAGCAGCTCCCCTAGCCAATGACATCCACCTCCCCATCTGACTCGGAAGAGGGGCTTGGATAGACATACGCGGTGCCGGGGGGCAAACACGGCTGCTCTGTCCCCACATCCACCTCCTCCAGGTTGTCTTCCGGCAGCCCACCGGCAGCCTGTGGCAGCCACGGCTCTGTTACCGTTCGGGTCTCCACGGTGAGGGGCTCCAGAGAGAACTGCCCGTCCTGCACCACCTCCCAGCCGCGTCGGCCTTCCATCCTCCTCAGTTTCAGCCGCCCCACGGGGCGGGCCGGACCCACAGTGTCTGGAGGGAGCGGCCGTTCTCGGGGAGCGTCCCCTAGGGGAACGCCGCCGGACCCGAGGCCGCGCAGACAGCTGCGGTCGAGCTGCCAGCGGCGCCCGGGCTGCACCAGGTCGTCCTCCCGAAGCTGCAGCGACTCGAGCACGGCCACGCGAAGCCGGCGGGCGGCCGCCAGCACGTCCCGCACCTCCTCCCGGGAGGCCTCCAGCTCGGCCGTGTACAGGAAGCGTACCACTTTGCGCAGCGTCGCGATCTTCAGCCCCCCGAGCTCCAGCACCACGCGGCGCCCCGCGTGGGGCGGCTGGCGGGCCAGGCGCTCCATGAAGAACGGGCTCCACACCGCCAGCACGCAGCAGTGCGCGGCCACCACCTCCCCTGCAAGGAACGCGTGGCTGCGGCCGGCCCGGCCTTCCTCGGGGACGGCGAGGGAGTCCTCGGGGCGGCTCTCGCAGCCACAGAGGGAGCCGCTCGCTCACCTTCGGCCCGCAGGAGCACGTCGCAGAAGACGTCCGCTCGCTGCTGCTGCTGGTGCAGGCGCAGGAAGGCGGCGCGGAGCAAGCGGGAGCTGCGGTACTGCAGCCTGGGAGCGGCCGGCGAACAGCCCGACGGCATCCCTGCGGCGGCGGTGACGGCGCCGCACCTCCCACGTGCTCTCGGCCGGCAGGGGGCGCCCGCCGCGCCGACTCTGAGGCGAAGCCGCACGGCCTTCTCCCAACCGGGCCCGGGGTGTCGGGACGACCGCTGCGCCGCTTACCTGCCCCTGTGGGTGCTGGAGGTCGTCGCCGGGGTCCGGCGTCGCGGAGAGAGGGAACGGGGCGCGAGGCTTCGCGTGCGGAGCCGCTGGGCTTGGCCTAGCGCGCCCGCACGCGACGGTAAGGGCGACAGCTCACTCATGCGATTCGGTCCTGCCGCACATGCGCGCCTCCCGCCTTGACGCTTCGCTCCTCCGTGTTCTGCCCAGCAACATCTCCGCTATTGGCCAATCCTGACCAATCGCAGCGCGGCGGGAAATTAGGCGGGAAGGTCGCGCAGGAGGTGCTGGTGGCCGCTGAGGGTGAGTGGGGAAAATGGCGGGGGCCGGGCTGTGGTGGGCTGTGTTCCGGGCGAGCTGGGGCTGAAGGGACGGGTTGCGGAGATTCCGGGGTGTGAAGACTGGACGCAGGGAAAGCGCCCGTCCCAGACTGCGCCATCTTAAAGCTACCACTGCGATGTGGCACCTTGTACCGCTCCCACACTGGTGTTGGTTACCTGAGTTAGCCCGTCCTGCCTCCCCAGGAAGAGCGGGGTTTGGGTACACAAGCAACAGGTCAGCGAGCAGGATGTGTGCTGGCTGCAAAGAAGCTGCCACTGTCGTGGTGACACTTGAGTCCATCGGCTCACGGCCTTGTTTTGGGTGTGTGTGTGAGAAACAGCACTGGCACGGCCTGCTGATGCCTCCGGGGGAGACAGGCGTACAGATAAACACTGGGCTGAAAGGGGAGGATTGAGGATGGGTGTTTTGGAAAGTGGCCTTCGTGCAAACGATGCTGTCTGCTTAGAGAATTGGAAATGCTTTTTGCTGTTTTATAAAGCATCCATTGTAAAAACATCTGCGTCAATCACTCCACACACACACGCTACCAAGAGCTGTAATGATCCTAGCCCATAGCCTGGAGATACTGCCTGTCCTCACAAACAACCAAAGTGGGTGGAAGTTTCAAGGGCTGCAGAAGAACAAGAATCAAAATGGTGCTGTAGATTTTAAACCTACAAAGCTTTCTGCAACTAGTTAAACGTGGTATCATCCCCTGTGGCTTTACAGATGGGTTTTCCTGTGTTTCGACATGTAAGGGTGCAGAACTGGAACAAACCATAAAAGAAAGTAATTATGGGTCTAAGCCAGAGGCTCTGAGGTTGGTGGCAGTCTTTCCACTGACCTCGGGTGGCTTTGTGTCCAGCTGTACATACCAAGGGAAACAGTAAAACACGTAATTTCATATCAGAGTGCTATCATATGCTCATAAAAATAGAAAAAAGAGAACTGTACTCCTCTGCCCACTGCAATCTTTTGAAATTATAGTAATTGAAGCTGTAACTTGAAAAGCTTGAATTCACTGGGGACAGATGGATACGGTTATTGATTTAGGGGCCTATATGAATTTTAGAATATGCTCTTAGCCTTCCCTGCTGCTCTGCGATGCTTTGTACTGTGCCTGGACCATGCTAGAGCTGTGGCAGTGAGAAAGAGACTCCTCAGCAGGCAAGCCTAAGGTGTAAGCAGAGAGAGCCTGCAAGTGGGAGGACATCAGCTGTGGAAAGTGCTTTTCAGCTGGCTGAGCCGACCGGGGCACAGAAGTCAAAGGAAAGCCATGGAGCCAGGACAAAGCTAAATTAAAAAATTCCAAGACGCTGATATCAGAGGACTTCCTCTTGTGACCAGGCAGCTGATCAGCAGGTGAGGCAAAATCCCAGTTACAGGAGAAGGCTGTATCTTCACTGCATGCTTCTTGCTGACTCAGAGGCAGGACTTGATATCACCTGTCTCCTTTGCTGGAGGAACAAGCTGGTGGTGCTGCGGTGCTTGCTCATCAGGGCGGTGGCCAAGGCAAAGCTGGGCTCTTCCCTCTCTGTCACTCAGTGCGGAGCACTCTTCCCTCTCCTGAGGCCATCCCAGGAGCAGGAGTGATAAAAGGGCAAGTGATCTGGATCTGTCCCAGTCCTTGGACACACTCAAAGTGAAAGGTAAGAATGCATCCTGGCATTCTGCTGGCTGGCAGACAGCTTTGAAGGCTCTCCGGGCTCATGAGCTGACAAGGATCAGGCTGCAGGTGACGCAGGATGGACAAAGAGGCATTCACGGGCATTAGTTACAGTGTGCAAAACAGCTCTTGTGCGTTCTACTACTGGTGCAGGACAGGGAGGAGGAAAGCAAAGCGTTAAAGGGCAAAGTCCACTCTTACCGTGTGATCTGTTCCAGCCCACAGAAAGTGCTTTTCATGCAGAGCGTGGCACAAACAGCCCTCTGCCTCTTGGGCCCACTGTGGGAGATGGGAAGCCAATGTTTTGAACAGGCAGTCCCGTTCAGACCACAGCGATCTTACAAACTGCTGTGTGTCTTGTGACAGTGGCTGAGACAGGGAGCCCAGCAGCAGCTCTGGGAAAGAGTGGAAATCACATTTCCTGGAAACAAAGGAGAGTACGTGAGTGGTCTGGGTGGTGGAAAAGCTGATGCAGGCCTCTTTAGTTGCACTCGTTCCCTGTGTGTCAGAAGGATTCTCTGTCCTGATAGACCCACAGAACTAGCAACACAAAGCCCTGGACCTGGCCCAGGTGGCAGGCCCTTTGCTTTGAGGCATTTTTAGTGTTTTGCAGGGGCAACACTGATCCCTGTCATGCAGAAGTCCTCTCCTCAGCCCCAGCAGCCCCTAGTGCTGCCTCCCCCGCCCCTCCTCCTACCATGGCCTTGTCTGCCCTTGAAAAGTTACTGATACTGGTGATAGATACTGGATCTGGTGATACCAGCAAACACTTCCACTGCAGATAGAGTCTGCACACAAAAGAGGCATTTTATTAGTGCAATTCTTACTCGTACTCAAAGCCAAATAGCCCGCACTGGAAAAAAGCACCAACACCCTTTTGTCCCATTGACAGGATCCTCTCTTTCTATACCAGCATCCACATTCACTGCCAGAATTTGCTGGCTGCATCTTGCCAGCAAACTGCGAGAGCGTGGTTCTCTCCTTTAGGTGCTCAGAAATTGCTGGCTGGGGCTGTATCTGTGCAGAAGTGACCTTCACCACTGGCAGCAGTCACTCCATTTATGCCCAAAGCCAGACTAGGATGAGGTCCCAGCATGCACCTGCACCTTCCTTCCTTCTCAAACCTTATTCTCTGTGGATAGAGACCTGCAGAAACAGGGTCCTAAAAAGCACGGTGTTGTGCCCCAGCCTGGCCCTTGCTTTGCCTTCTCCTGTGCTTGTCCCAGTGGATAGCTGTGCGCAGACCTGGAAGGGCTCAGTGAATCAGTCTGGCAAGGTTCATCTCCCTGTAGGTCTCACTGTAGAAGGAAGGCGAGGTCAGCCTGTCTGACACAGTCTAAGTGCAAGTTGGTTATCCTGGTTTGCTCCACAGTTTATAGGAAGAGAGATCCTGCCGCTGAGCTAGTCATATCCTTTCTCGAGTCTCCCAGTCAGCAGATTCTGAGCTGATTTCTTACAGAGAAGGGAAATTCCTATCTTGGGTCTTAATCAGAGCTGCAATTGTTTTCCATTAACGTCCCCTTTTACTTCTGTTACTAAATTGCAGCGTTGAGCTGTCTCATTTCTCTATTCTTAGGAGGTATCTTGCATGTTGCTTGCATCTACCATGGAAGGGAAAGCTGAAGAGGTGAAGGCTGGCACCCAAGACTAGGAAAAGCACCAAAGGTGAAGAGAAGAACATACTGCTTAGTGCAGACATCTGACAGATGGGATGTTTCAGCCCCCTGGTGCTACGCTTCCCTTCCTGCAGGGGGAGGACAACAACCTGTTGGGATTCCCACAGGAAAGGGGCTGCGGAAGTGCCTTGTTATCCTGATGTAGAACAATGCAGACCATCTCTGAACTGCCCACGCTGGGCCTGCAGACGGCAGCTCCCTCTTCCTCCTGCCCCGTGCTGCTGAGGAGCATTCCTCTGTCTGATAAACAAGTTGTCTTACTCTGTTCCGGTGGTAGCTGCCTTGTTTGGGCGTTTTGTCTGGAGAAGGCATCAACAGCACTGTAGGATGAAAGGGGATGCATAAGATGTTATTACGCCCAATTACTGTAAAAGGGCAAATTTACCCATGTTAGTAACCCATCTTTCTTCCCGGGAAGCAGCAGGACGGACTCATCCGCCACAATACTTACATTTAAACAAGAGCACTGTCTGCTGCCCGAGCCCAGGGATCAGGGTACAATCCTCCTTCAGAAGCGAGCACACATTACTGGGTGTCCTGGCTGCTGCCGGGCACTGCTGAATGAGGAGCTGGAGCTGACAGCATGCTTTTAGACCCTGCCCAGCTCAGCCCCGTAGCCCTCGGGACATGAGGCGCTCACCCGGCTTCAAAGCGACACGACTCCAGCTCCAATTCAGAGCTGGCATAGGCGTGTTCGCAGCAGCGCATTTCATCTTTGAAGAAACTCACTAAAGACTTTAAAGGCTGTAAAATCTCTGGGCTGATCGGAATACGGGATTGGAATGCAGCAACATATCAGGCACGCCGGAAGTCTGCCCCAGGCTGTAGTACTGGTGACCACCTACCTTCTGTCCGTGCGATGGCAGCCACCCGGCCAGTGCCGAGCGTGCTGCCTGGCTCCCCTGCTCCTCCAGAGGGCAAAGGCTCGGTTCTTAAGTCACACGGCTAAGGGGCCCCGCCCGGGCTGAGCAAAGGTGTCTGCGCTGGGAGCAGAGGAGCCTCCCGCTCGTTGCAGAGGCAGGAGCTGCTGTCCCGTGCCTGCTGCGCTCCTTGCAGCCAGCGAACCGAATGATCTGTTTACTGATCCAGCGACAGGGAGGGTCTGGGGGTCTGCCGCCCCGTAATCTCACTAAACGCGTCCCTCTCACTCGTTTAATCCCATTGCTCTTCATTATGCTTTTTTTGCTCTGAGCAAACCCCGCCCCCGGCTGGGGGATTACCTTCCCCAAACATCTGCAGGCGGTTATCGGCTCCCCCACCTCTCCTTGCCCAACCGCGCCGTGCATATTTACCCCTGAAATCACCTGTCCCCACCCAAACCATTCGGCAATCCTTTTCCTCTTGTCATTATCTCGCTTAGCAATTCGGCAGTCGGGAGCGGGCAGATCCTCCCCAGCGCCCCAGTCCCGCCGGTCCCAGACCAGAGGCGAGGCAGAGGACCCCCAGTCTCCATCCCGGCTTCTCGCAGGTGAGCGGCGTTTCCTCCCGTAGCGAGGACGGGCGGCTCCCCGGCACGGCGGGGGCAGAGTCCCCGCAGCCGTGGCTCGGCCGGGACGGGAGCTCAGGCCGGGGGAACGCGACCCCGCGGCAGCCGGAAGCTTTACCGGGAGGATCGGCCTCCGGAAGCCTTCCCAGGCGGCGCGCTCACGGGGCTGTGCCGCGGACCCCCACCCCGAGCCGCTTCCTCCGTGCCGCTCCGTCCCGCCCCCCCTCGCACGGCCGCCATTACCGCGCCGGGCGCCGCTCCGCGCTACCGCCATTGGCCGCGGCGCGCCGACGCCGGGGGCGGTACCCGGAGCCCGGCCCGCCCCCGCCCCGCCGGACCAACTTCCATTTTAGGTGCGGGAGCGGTGCGGGGCGCACGGAGCGGCGGTGGCGAAGCCCGGCCCGACCCTCTGCTGCCCCGCTTGCGCTGCGTTCTCTCGACCCGGACGGCCGCTGCTCCGGGTCGCCCCTCGGCGGGGCTCCTCGCGTCTCGAGCCCTTCGTCCCGCCGCTCCTCTCCCGCCGGAGCGGGCCGGGCGGCCGCGGGGCGGGACCGCCCCCTGTCCCCGAGGAGCCCGGCCACGGTGAGTCCCGCTCGCGGCGTCCCGTCGTTTACTGAGGGAGGGGGACCGAGGTGGGGCCCGGCCGTGCCTCGCGGGGCGTGGGCCGGTGCCGGGCGAGGGCCACGCCGTCGGTGCCGGGGAGCGCCCCGAGGTGCGCGGCGGGGGGAGGACGAAGGAGATAGTCGCGGCGCGGCCCCGCGCTGCTGCCCCGCGCCCCGCCGGGGGCCGGGCCGAGCCGCGCGTGTCGCCGATGCCGGGGCCGCACAACAAAGGGCGCCGGCGTGCCAGCGGCGCGGGGAGCTGGCCCGACAGGCGCGGCGGGTTGGCGGCCGATGCAAACGAGATCCGCGGCCCTCGCCCTGCCTTTGTGCGGGAGGAGGGCGGGCTGGGGCAGGGCGCGGGGCCCGAGCCGCCCCCCCGCGTGCTGGCAGCGGAGTCTTGCCGTGTCCTTCTCCTCGTCTGCGCCTTTGTTCTAGCGGGAGGGGACTCCGGTGGCTGGGGAGGGTAAGGGCGCGGGGCGGGTGCGGCAGTTCCCTTCTTCCAGGCGGCTCCGTTCGGCAGCGCGCCTCTGCTCTCCCGACGACGAAAAGCGACGTGCGGCGGAGCCGCGGGCTGGCAGGTGGCACCGAGCCGCTGCCGAACGGGGACGGCCTTCCTGCAGCCTGGTCCGGGCCCTGCGGGCAGCCCCGCGATTCCTGTCAGCTGGCCGTCTCGTGCCTTTGTGCGAGAGGCCGCCGACCTTCCGCGGTGCCGCTCCTCGGAGCGCTGCGGAGCGGAGTCTGAACTTGGGGTGACTGCACTCAAGTCCGGGTGCTTGTCCGTGGGAGGACTGCCAGTGGTTCTGTTGTATCCTCTGAGCCTCCAGTGAGGGAGTGGGAACGGCTGAGCTTCCTCTGATTGTTGAGGAGGGGTGGGTCTCCGAGTGGTGGCTCCTGCTCTGGGAAGGTCCTGCTGCCTAGCTGGGCTGTGTGGTTGGTGCTATGGGGACAGACCTTTCCCTGCCCTGCTGGGTGATCCCCTCCCGGGTCAGTTGTGCCTTGTGGAGGGCTCTCCTGCTCAGCTGCTGGGCATTTAGGGGCAGCACCTGGTGCATGGAGCCGAGTACAGCTGCTGATGTGGTGGTTCCTTTTGTGTCCTCTCTCACTGTGGAACTGGAAGTAAGACTGTCCTCAGCTTGGTGTGGGGAAGGAGCTGAAACTTGGCACTAACTTGGTCTAGGATTGCAGTGGGCCGGGGACTGCAGTTCATGTGCCAGCCTCTTTTGTCCGTGCCTTGTCCTGGACGTGGTGATACAGGATGAGGGTTGGTCTGTGTTGGCTGTGGGCCTTGCTGTTGTTCTGCTCCTGTTCCTGGTACCTGCTGCACGCTGCTGTCTGACAGTACAGGGCTTGCTGTTGACAACAGGGAAGGACAGCACCCACATTTCCCAGAGGCTCTCTGGCTTGTCCAGATTTACTCACACACTTTAATAGGGGGAAAAAAAAGAAGGGGGCAGCTGGTTTTTTTTTTTTTTTTTTTTTTAAAGCTGTTCTTAAACTGAATTTGACTGAACCTGTGTTGTGTGCAGACAACTGTCTTGTGGTATGTAGCCCTTGCTGGGACTGTGTGTTTTGCCTTCCTGAAAGGGTGGGAGGGTGGAGAGGCTCAGTGCTGTGTAGCTTTGGGTTTGCCTTGGCCACAGTGGGGTCAGTACCTCTCATCCAACAAGGCTACCCTGCATCACTGCATTCAAGAGTCTTCATGGTCCTTTTTTTCCTGGGGTGGGCTGGGAGTTGGGAGGAAGGCCCAGCTCTGTTGCTGGATTGCCTCTTACTGTTTCTGCTCTTGAGATTAGGCCTTGATCCAAGGGGTGTGTTTAGGGCACCCAGAAGGATTGGCTTGGACTATGCCTGGAAGGTTGTTGGGTTCTCTGAGTGGCATCTGCAACTTTAGAGGACAGTGCTATTTGAGCATTCCTGTTTCTCTCCCCAGCTGCCCTGCAATGATCATGCTGCCTGCCTGTCCTTTTCAGGCTGGATGCACAGAGCTCCCTCCTTTCCCTACAGACACAGGTCACTGCACTGTGCTATTCTCGCTGCCTCAGCTCTGTTTCTGACAAGGAGCAGAACCGCAGAATTGATTTGGGTCCATAAAAAGCAACAGGTGTTGCCTGGTTGTGGTGACAAAATCTAAACCTGTCGAGTGATTCAGGCAGCCTCAGAGTTCTGTATGTGACACAGGGCTTGGCTGGTGGAGGAAGTTGTCCTCTGGCACAGCATGCAGGAATGTGCCTCGATGTGAGGCTGCTGGGAAGGGGCTGGATCTGCAGGCTGCAGAACAAAGTGCTGGAGTTCCCCGAGGTGACTTGAGCCTTCTGTTGGCTCCTGCTCTTGTGCAGGGGGCTGCTGAGGGTGGGAAGGACACAGCACTGTTTCTTCAGGCTTGGCCTTTTCCTGTCCTGGGGGCTCGTGGCAGCTGGTTGACGAGTGTTGGATCATGAGTGTGTCTGTCTCCTGTGTGTCTCATGTCTATTGCTGTGCTGCCCACCTTCCAGTCAGGAGAGCTGCTGTGTCCCACTGCCTTCCTTGTCCACTAACTGGTACATAGGAATGGACCAATGTGGGGTGACTGCTGTACTCATGCTTCTATGTCACCTGGGTGTGGAGAGGTCCTCCTGCACCGAAGTATAGTGCAGTATATCTCCCTGCTTTATTTCTTTACAGAGGAAGCAGTTTTCCCAGCATGTGGTACTACTTCCTCATTGTGGCCCATATCTAAACCACCCGGCACGGTGGGGTGAGATGGCTGGTGGGGTGCGGAGGGAAGCTGGTGACTAAGCACCGCAAGATGCCAGGTGTGGTGCTGGGATCTACAGCCCTTACTGGAATGCCTGTCTTTTCCCTCTGTGTTCTTGTTAAGGTAGAGGCTGGTGGTGCAATGCCTGATGTGCTTCTGGTGCACGTGGCTCAGGGAGGTGGTAGTGAGCTGGCAGCAGGTTCCACGCTTCCTTTCCCTTCTGAGAGACCAGCCACCCTCCAGGGGTTGGAGGCAGAGGGGCTGACACCTGGATGGTTTGTCCTCTGGCCTCTACCTTGTGTGCTGCAGCTCCACGCTGACCTCATGCCACAGCACTCTGGCCTCTATCCACTGCAGAAATGTTTGTGGCTGTGTGGGTTGGGGTCTGGTCTGGGCTGAGCACTTCTTTCCTCTGTACGTGTGATTCTAAACAGTTGGTTACTCAGATGCTTGTGCTGATGAGAGCAGGATTTCTTCTGCTTGCGTGGCCTAAACAGGTTGTGAAACCACAGCCTGGCCTGTTGGTGAGGCAGAAGGAGGGGGTGGCTCTGTGGTTGTGGGGTGCTGGAGTTGTGTCAGGAGGCATGTGGGTGCCCTAGCTCAGCAATGTGGGCTGGAGGTTTCTTTCTAAGCTCGGCCAAGGAAGTCAGAGGCTGAAGGGAGCTGAGCAAGCAGGATGGAAGAGTGAGCCCTTGGACTGGCTCTCCTGCAGCCTAGTTGAGTGCTGCTGTGGATCTCTGTGCTCTTCTAGAATGTAGGTGACCTCAGGATGGGTTGGTGGCAGCAGCAGCTTGCTGGGCTCCTATGCAAGGGCATGAGCTGCTATCATGTCTCTGTTCTGGCTCTGATGGCTCCTATTCCTATGGGCGTTGGCCCCAGTTGCAGTGAACACTGCACAAAGTTCACTGCCTTCCTGCTACTGGCCTGGCCCTGGTGTGGGCAGCCTGGAAGGTATGGGCCTCACCTGTGTCAGCTTCTGAGCGAGGGCTGGAGAGCAGCTGGGGGATGAGCTGCTCTCATGCCACTTATGCAAGTGCAGAATTGCTGGTAGAGACCAATTATTTGGGGTGAGGCAGGTAGGATCTCTCCTACGAGCACGGTAGTCTCAGAGGAAATGAATATGGAGAACTGATTCCACCCAGGCCAAGAGGAGGAAGGTGTCTCTCTGTCCTCAGATGATGAATGTTCTTCTCGCTCCCTTTTACGCGGTGCCTGGGCTTCAGATTTGCTCTTGTATCTGGGCTGCCTCCTCAGCAATGCTCCCAGCACTGGCCTGGCAAGCCAGGGAAGCGGTGCTGGCTCTCACCGGGCAGCGTGGGTAGCTGCACCAGGCGGGAGGGAGCGTGGTGAACTGCAAAGACGAGTTTTTCCGACCTAGGAGGGTGGGTCACCATGTTTGCGTGTTCCTGGCAGGCCCCTTGCCCAGTGGAGTAACGCATTCTTCCAAGCATGTTGCTGCACGCGCAGCTGTTTGCCGTGCCTGGCTCCAGGCAGGCTGAGTTGCTTCAAGGTGTGCGTGTGGGGAGTGGTGGGGGGGAGATGGCCTTGCCTGATGCTCACAGGAGCTGCTAGGGGAGCAGGGGACGGCCTGGATGCGCTGCAGAGTCTCGGCAAACAGGTGTCCTGCAGGGTTATGGTGCTGTTGCCTCCTCAGCTCTGCAAATACTGAGCCCATCTTCAGAGCCTTCTGGGCACGGTTGTGTCCCCATGGGAGGATCCTTGAGGCTGGGACGTGGCACCTGCTGCCTTTTGCTTGTGAGATGCTCGCTGCCCCAGGCGGGAGTGTGTAGCCGCTATGTTTGATAGGTGAGGACATGGTCCCTGGAGGTAGGATGCATCCCGTGGGGAGTGGGCCCGTTTACGCTGAGCTGGCTGTTGGGATGTCTGTGCCCGTGCCTTGTCCCAGCCTGTGTGATATGTCAGGGTAGTGGGGAGCAGCCCTTGGCAGGACGTGGTGTTTAGAAGCTTACGGGAAAGGGAAGCCACGATGTCATTTCCCGTCTGACCAGGAAATGCAAGTTTCCTTCCCCTTGGATGGTGCAGGAGCCTGGGATGCTGCCTCTCGGCAAGCGGGCTAAGGGGATCTGCAGCCAAATGTAGTGCTGGGGAGCAGCTTGAGCTGCGGGCTGGGGTAGGATGCTTCCCCCGTGGTTTTCCTTCACCCATTTATTACTTCTCTTGGCAGGGTCCTCTAAATTCACTTGGAGTTGATGCATACATGCAATTAGGGAGCGGGGGCATCTGATGAGGTCATGCTGAATGGAGCTGGGCTTTTGTTGGCTGCATCCTCCTGCCCAGCCCCGGCTGATGGGTGCTGTGACTCAGCCCACTGCCTGCCCAGGAGCTGAGGCTGTTCAGAGTGAGGGGAGGACGTCCTGCTGCTGCTATGGGGCCATCTTGGAGATACCCTGCATGCCGCTCCCTCCCCAAGTATGAGCTCACTGCCTGCTTGTTTGCTCTCTGTGGGGAGAGGTGTGTGACCGACCTGGCTGTGGATTTGTGTGTGGGATGGGCAGAAAAGAAAGGAGGCTGCCTTTGCGTCTGGGTGTCTGTTAGGGTGGACAGGGAGACTGTTTATGAGTCTGGGTGGGGGATTTTGTGCTCCTGTTCTTCTCCATCTTCTTTGTTCCTTCGTGACTTTGGAATTCCTGGTGGGGCTGGCACTCTCTGGACAAGCCAGATGCAGTACCCTTCTGGTGTGCAGTGCTGTCAGGGCAGTTCTGTGTTAGTCCCAGCCCCCTGTGCCTTTGTGCCCTGGTCAGCCCTCAGGCATGAGTAAGCCATGTGGAGGCTGCAGGTGTTGGAAGAGGAAATGATCTCAAGTGGCTTTGTTGGGAAGGGGAAAGGATGGCTGTAGAGAGAGCTCTGCCTTAGGAAAGGAGTGAAATCCCCCTGTCTAATTGCTGGTCTGGTACTGAGGTGTGCTGTTTGCTCTGGGCTTTGCTGACCGTGGATGCTTGTGCCTGCAGCTGGATGGGAGGGTTCCTGATGCTGCTGCTCTCTCTGCTGCATCTTCCTGCTTGGAGGCAGCCAGCAGTAGATGTGAGCTCCCAGGTGGGTGCTGTGCCCTTGCCCATCTGTTTGGGTTTGGTGGGGGCAGCTCCTGCCATGCTGCAACCTCAGATTTAATTGAGAAGGGACTTTGCTCCCTCAGCTCTGTAGTACAGCTCTTATCTGAGCAGTGCCAGGCTGGTGTTTGCTTTGCCTGTGGGAGAGAGGCGGCTGAATGTGAAAGTTCAGCCTGGTGGTGGGTGTAGGGAGAGGTGGAGTGAAGGCCAGAGATGTGGTGGCATGGAGCAGGGTGGCTGGAGCTGGGGTGCAGAACTTGAGGTTTGGGAGCAACCTGCTTGTCTGGGGGCTTCTGTGTCCTTTATCTTGGTGGCTGCTGTCCCTAGAGCAAGGCACGGAGCCTGGGAGCTGCCCTGGTGGGGAGCTGGGGACTACCCCTTCCCTGCGGGGCCCAGGAGCCTGCTGGCCGCCGGGAGTGCAGCCTGCCCCAGGAATGCTCTGGCCCCGTTCCCAGAATCCGGCACTTGGTGTTTGTTTGTTGCTGTGCCCCTGAGGTCTGGTGCTACTGTGACAGGAAGCGGGAACGCCGGGGGGAGGGAGGCTGGCCGGCTGTGGATGTGCCTGTGAAATCCCTTTGTCCCTGTGGAGCGCTCAGCTGCAAATTCCCACAGAGAGGAGAGAGCTGCCTTTGTGCTGCTAAAGGGCTCCCAACATGTGAAACCCCTGGGCCGGGGGGCTGGGATGGGAGCTCAGCACAGGGGCTGCAGGCCCCTGCCTTCCTGCTGTCCTTGGGCACGTGGGGGACGTGTGGGAGGGGGGCCCTTAGGGTGATGTGCTGGGTGTTGCTGACAGGAAGGGGCTCCCTGGGCCCACCTTTCTGAGCCTACCTAAAGGTCTTACCCTGCCTGGGTGGGACAGTGGCTTTAGAGTGTGGCAGCCCCCACCCTGTGGAGCACCCCCGGACAGCTGCCCCGGGGCTGGATTGCTGACATACCAACAGAACAAGCCTTGCTCTCTGTGGCCAGCCCTTTCTTTCTGTGGCCAGTCTCGTGCTGTTCCTTTCTCCTTCCCCGGGGGCAACCCTGATTTGCCTGTGTGTGCTGAGCCCAGCTCTTTGCTCCCTTGGGCAGCAGAAGTCACTGAACGTCTGCCCTGTTCCTGGTGGGGCCTGTCTCCTGCCAGAGGGTAGCCCACTGCATTTCCCAACCTCTTTGTCCAGGCTGGTCCTTGGAACTTGATCTATATCGTGCATTCCTGCCCTTTTCTTTTGGGGGGGTGATAGTGGGGGTGTGTGCCACGTCTGCTTCCTCACTCCAGCCTGGTGTGCAGGCCCCACCCTGCTCTTATCTCTCCCCTCTTATCATCCTGCCTTGGCTGCTGGCCCTTTCCCTTATACGGCCTGCTATTGTGTCTGCTTGCATCCCTACAGGTAACTCCCTCTGCAAGGGAAGCTTTCCTAACAGGGACTGCAGCCCTTGTGGCAGTTAAGCGAGGCAGTCTGGGCTGCCATCATGCTGCTGGTTGGACAAGCTGTGTGCTATGAGTATTGAGTGGCTCTCTTCATCTTGGCTGCTCCTCGTGTCGTGGTTCCTCCTTCCCCAACTCTTGCCAGGGCCTGGTGGTGTGGGCTGGGCTGCCCATGGGGCAGGGAGTGGCCCTGTCAGCACAAGTAGCTCCTGGGATGGTGACTGGGCTTCTTGCATGGGTAGCAGCCTGTCCAAAGTCCCTTCCGTGTCCTCTGCAACCTCCAGGCTGCTGGATAAGATCTGCTTTGGACGAGGCACTCCTCACGTGTGGGAGCTGTAGGTCAGCCATACTGCTTGCCTGTGCCTATTCTCAGGGTGGGCTATGGGCTATTATGGTTTTGGAAGTGCATCCAGAAGGTTGTGTTCTCCTGATAGTGATCCCCTTCCACGTGTTTGAGGTAGAGAAGCCATGAGCTGAACCTCAAACAGTGCTGCCCTACTGCACCTTGACTGGCGTTGGTGCTTGCCTCCCTGTGCAGTGTGAGGGCTGCACGTGGCTCTCTGAGCCTGGGTGTGGAAAGAATCCAGAGATATTGGTTCATTTATTTTTTAGCTAATTGAGACTGACCGGGAGCCTGTGGTGAATTAGTAGGGATGTGAACCAGTGCAGAGCATCAAATGTAATGCACTGTGAGAGCTCAGGCAATTGCAGGCTTCAATTATTGATGGGGCTTCTGTTTTTACTAGGTACATTGCAATAGGTAGATGGAACCCGGAGAGTTTGTTTCTTCCTCCCCAGAGAGGGCAGGGTCCTGGTACTGAGAGTTGTCCGTGTTCCCTGCTGAAGGGCAGGCAGCCAGCTGGCTCTGAGCCCCTCAAATGGATAGGGCAAGGCTAATTACTGGGGCGATGTTGCCATTTTTCTTGTCTAGTAGTTGAGGCAGCGTGCCTGGCAGGCCTGCCTGCCCTCAGCCCTGCTGTCCCTGCCACGTCTCCTCCAGCCCTGTGACCCAGCACTGGGCAAGGGACTGTCCTGCTGGAGGGGGAGGCAGCTCTGCTTCTGCCTGAAGCTGCAGGCAGTGTCGTGTGATGAGAACAAACCTTGTCCTGTGGAACAGGTGCGTGAGGAGCGCCAACAGCCAGGAAAGCTGCTGTGGGTGGGGAATGGCAGCCCGAGCTGCTGTGACGCTGACTCCCTCTGTGCTGTAATGAGGGCTGTACGTGCACCTCCTAGCAGGGAGCTGTGCAGGGCTGACATGGTGCAGGTGGCTTCTGGCTTTGCAGGTGCCTGGCTTGTGCTTTGCCCAAAAAATCCACAGTGTTGAGGGAGTGGGCTTAACTGCATCCATCCTGGAAGAGGGGGAACAGGTCCTTGTGAAAACCCAGCAGAGGGGCTTTATGCTTGAGTTGCTTTATGCACTGCAGCAGGTGGTGCTTGTCAAGCCTGCTGTGTGTTATCTGTAGGATCTTGTCTGTGCTCTGCCCGTGGTGTCCTGTTCTGTCTGCCAGCTCAGGGTCAGTCTCCCTGGCCGACAGGAGCCTTTGCTGGTGAGGAGCCCTCAAAGCTTGAACTCCCTCCTCCAGCAGAGTAGGATACAGGTGAACTCCATGTGGGTATGGCTGTGATTGGGCCCTCAGAGTTATTTTCACAGGTGAAGTATTTGGTCTTGGGGCAGGTAACCATCCCAAGAGTTGGGAGCAGAAGCGTTTAGGAAGAATATCCAGCGTTCTTCCACTGGGCTCTTCAGCACTGTGCATCTCTGTTGAAGATTGATTTCAGGAGCTCAGAGTGCAGCACAGATCTGGCCCAGCACTGGGAAGTGGGAAAACGAGGCCAGAAGGACCGGGATGTCAGGCTTTCTGGGTGCATGCATTGGTCCCTGGGGGCTGTGAGGTGAGTACTGTGGTGTTCCTTGTGCCCTGGGGTAGGAGCTGCTTGGGGATGTGCTTTGTCTTCAGGCTTTTTAGCTTTGCCCTGAATCAAACTAGCTGAAATATTTTTGGCTTGCTGGGTTTTTTAAGTAATGGGTGTGTCAGAAAGTGCCTCTCATGATGAAAAGGCTTTCATGCAGCCGTCCTCAAAGATGGTCATGGTCTGGCTTCGGAAAAATGCTCTGTGTAGTTGTATCTTCAGAGGCGGGGCATGAGGAGGGGGAGATGGGTGCAAAGCAATCCCTGGAATTTCATCCTTTGTTTTGTGGGATGCAGCTTACTCAGCTTGGAGCTGTCACAGGCAGCTTGCTTCCTCCTCTTCCCTCCTGCTCCATGTCTCAAACTGAAGATGGCTGTAGCCCTGAATTGCCGTGGATAGCAAGCAAAGGGTTGTGCTGTGCCCAGGGAGCTGCTCCCCAAGATTGCGGTATGGGAGTCAGCAGGAAGTTGGCGGAAGGCAGAGATCTGGGACTGACCCTCAGCAGCTGGGAAGGCGTGTGGCTGGGTTGCTGTTTGGGGTGTGTGAGTGGCAGCCGGTGGTGGGGAAGGGCTGTGCTGTAGCTTCTGCTGGGGTGGATGTTTGTGAGTGCAAGGGAGCAAAGAGAGTGGGTGAGGGACCAGTCCTGTGTTCCTTCCCCCGCTGCTGTGTGTTTACTCCCTGTGGAAGGGACAGGAAGGAAACAGCCTCATGGCTGCTCCAGCCCCTTATCTGGCTCACTTAATGGCCCTTCGAGTTCCATTGTTAGCATCCACATTCTCTTGGCTGTGCACCCAGGGGATGTGTGGAGGTGGGGACGTGGGCCTGAGTGGCATTGCTGGCTGTGTGGGGCCTTACCTTCCTGTAATGGCAAACTCCTCCGGCACGGTTGCCTGAGGGAGGTTGTACTGTGCAGGAGACCTTTTTCTGTCGGGGCTGTTTCTCCCTTCTAAATAGCTTAGTGAGATGCTGTGCTGGAAATGAGTGCTCTTCCACCTGCCAGCGGTCGTTCTGGCTGAGGTCTTGGGTACTCTGTATAGGCATAGGGTGTGTGATATGACCTTCCCATGCTCCTGGGGAAGCCTAGGCACCTGCTGGCTGAGTCTCCTGGGACTGCAAGCACTGTCCTGCTACAGCCTCTGTAGCATGGCTGTGGGGTTGGGTCCTGCAGCCTTGTTCTGTGACTGAGGGAGCTGTCACTGAGATCCAGTGTGGTGGCCCTGGAGGCTGTGGAGCTGCATCCCCCATCAATTCAGATGGATGCCAACCATGGATGGAGGGGTGTTTGATTTGAGGGTGAGAGCTGAGTTCTTACGGGGCAGAGACAGGGAGGCAAGGTGATCTAGAGCCTCATCTCTGCTGGGCACTGCACATACACAAGTAGAAGAACTGGATTTTTTTTTTTTTTATTGATGAAGGCATTACAGAATGGAGGCAACCAGATGTTGGGATATGCTGCAGGCAGCCTTTGAAGCACGTGGAAAAAATCCAGCCTGCTTTGCTGGATTTGGTCACAGTGGTGTCTGTCTGATAGTGCTGGGGCAGATGGGCTCCTCGGGTGTCTGTGGGAAGCTCTGGGGCAGCCAGAGCCACAGGAGGGATTTGGGCTTGCTGGCAGTGGGGGAGGCATTTCAGGAAGTGTTTAATCTAAATACTCTTGAGTTAATTCTTACTTATTTTCCACATTAAAAATGATGCAAAAAAAACAAACAAACGAAAGAACACCCACTCTACTCTTGGTGCCTCTGACCCACCATCTGCGTCAGACTGAAACTGGAGGGACTGGGCTGCCAGAGGGAGCGAGGGCCTGGAGGAGATAGGTACTGTGTGAGGGTGGCGGTGCCCATGTTCCTGGCCCTGGGTTGGTGCTGGGAGAGCGGGCAAAGCTGCTGCTGTGCTGGAGACCGTGGGAAAGCAGTTCCTGCCTCGGCTGCCTGGCTCGAGCGAGTCCCCACATGCCTGCTGTGACTGTATGGGTTTGGGAAAACCTCTTGTGGGCCTGCCGGGGCTTGGCTGGGGAGGTGGAGGGCCGGGCCCATGGTGTTCCTCGTCAGCGGGGAGCTGTTTGAGGGGCTGCAGTATCTGAGGGAGCTGTCGCAGAGATGGTGCGAGCCTGCAGCTGACCCAGCTCCATCCTTCAGAAGGAGAGGAGACCCTCAGCCTGTGTTCCCTTCCCTGCCTTCTGATTTAAGTTTGCTCGTGGTTTGACCCCGTTCTCCTGCTGTCCCTGCAGCTCTCTTCCTCCTGCTTCCTCCCTGTGGTGGCTGGGCTATTTCTCCCATGACTCTCTACGTCTAGACCTGGCTGTCCCGTGCCTTTGCCAATCACACCCGAGCTTCCTCCTCTAACAGGTCTGTATGGAAGAAAATGATTTCTCTGTCAAAATGTGTTCATTGTGATGTGCTAATTCACTGTTTTCCTTTGGGAGGGGATGTTGATGGTTCTCAGCCGATGCCCGTCCCATATCAGTGGGCTGAGGACCTCCTAGGATGGCCGCAGGTCTGGGAACCCTGACGAGGACCTGAGGGTGGTGGTGGAGTGGCAGCTCTCAGAGGGGTTTGTGCAGCCCCCTCCTGGGGGTCCTGTCCCACTGTGCTCCTTTTTGTGGATTGGAAGGAGCTGTGAATGTCTTGTTATTGTTTTTCCCCTGTTCTGAAAATCTGTCATAATGAAATCAGTCTCTTCTGACCTTTTTTTTTCTCTCCTCCTTTCCTCCCTCAAATCATGCGCAGTGAAGAGCGGGGCTCCTCCCCTTCTGGGTCACTTTTCCTCCTCTCACCTTGACACCAAGCCAACTCTGCTTGTGCCTCCCTGTGCCCTTCGCCCCTTCCCCGCCCGTCCTGGGTAACCGTCACCCATGGACGACTCGGAAGTGGAGTCAACCGCCAGCATCCTTGCCTCTGTCAAGGAGCAGGAGGCGCAGTTTGAGAAGCTGACACGGGCGCTGGAGGAGGAGCGGCGCCATGTCTCAGCCCAGCTGGAAAGAGTGCGGGTCTCCCCACAGGACGCCGGCCCGGGCTTGGCCAACGGCACACTCTCCCGGCGGCACCAGGTAAAAAAGGCAGAGGTGGGCACGGAGGCTCCCGGAGCCCCTGTCCCTGTCAGCTCCGTCTCAGTGGGGATGGCCCTGGGCCTGGCTCCCTCTGGCCTTCCTTAGAGATGAGGTAGAAGAGGGCTATGCTGGTCTCATAATGCTGGCAGTGTTGTATGTGGCCGGGGCTGATGTTTGCACATCCTCTGCTCACCTATCTGGGTCTTTCTGGACAGAAGGTATTGGCCTGGAAGGTCTTGCTGCCACGTCAGCTCTGGTTTTGTTCTTCCGTGAGCAGTTAAGGTTGGCTGTGTTCAGTACCTGGATATCCCTGCATGTTCCACCTGGCTTGTCAGAATATGGAACGTGAGTTGGTGTATTAGCTGTGAGGGTGTGTCTTTGTCTCCTCTCATGTGGCAATGGGCACGTTGCTGGCATCTTGGTTTATCCCTGGAGTAGCCGAGCCAGGACTGTGAGAGATCTCTACAGGGCTTGAAGTGTGGTTTAAAACGCCCTGGCTCAAGGTCTCTGTCCTGCTCTCGCTTTCCTGGGCTGTTCTGGGGAGGGTGTCCTCAGGGCTGGTGGCACAGTGTCATGTAAAAGGCACCCACCTTTCTGACTGTGTGAAAGTTGGTGCTGCCAAGAGAAATGTGGGATAGGAAAGGGCAACTGGAGGGACAGTGTGAGCAGATAAAGCTGCAACACCCAGCAGTCAGCTCCCTTGCAATCCTTGTTAGCCTCAGGGCTTGTAGCTCCTGCTTCAGGAGATAGGAAAGGTCTCCAGGGCAACTGGGGGGAGTTGGGAGGCTTTTGGCTTCTCCATAAGGGTATTTGAGTGAGATGCAAGTAGTGTGGGGGAGGTAGGCTTAGTGCCATGTCCTGTAACTTCTCTCAGCTCGACTGGGCTGGGTGCTGGCTTTCTGTGTGCTGCACAGAGCTGAGGAGTGATGTATGGCATGTGCTATGGCTGTCGGAGCCAGCTTGGGACCTGGGGCTGGCAGGAAAGTGGGGATAGCTGCAATCCAGGCAGGGACAGGGGAGTGGTTGGGTAACAGGCTTGCAATGGTGATATGCATTTCAGAACGGCCGTTTCTTGGGTGATGCTGACCTGGAAAGACAGAAGTTCCCAGATCTGAAGCTCAACGGACCACAGGTGAGAGGAATGAAGCTGTGGGCAGCCTCCTTGCTGGATGGGGTTGTGGGGAGACCTAGCTGGCTGAGGGGAACTTGTGTTTCTAATGTGACCACCTTGGCTGAGAGGACTCGGGGCATGTTTGGTGAGTACACCCTCTTGTGCAAGGGGATGTTGGGGCTCCTTGGGGTGTAAGATCTCCTCTTCTGGCTCTGTGTCAGTTGTGCTGATGACTTTGTGTTCCTGCTCCTCCCAGGACCACAGCCACCTCTTGTACAGCACAATTCCCAGAATGCAGGACCCGGGCCAAATCGTAGAGGAGACGTACACCATGGAGGAGGACCCAGAAGGGGCCATGTCTGTTGTGTCTGTGGAGACATCAGATGATGGGACAACCCGACGCACAGAGACCACGGTATGTGCCTGGGGAGGGAGGGAGTAGATGGATTGGATGCCAGCTAGGGACTCAGTGGTCGGTGTCACAGCTGTGATCGTTGCCAGCTCATTGTTTATGTGAAACCTGCCTAGAGGGAGGTGCTGGACTGAAAGGGGCCTCAGAGGTCACAGGGCTGTGGGGTGAGACAGTTTCCTGATGAGAATATACCCTATGTCCATCTCTCTAGGTGAAGAAAGTGGTGAAGACTGTGACCACCCGAACGGTGCAGCAGGTCCCCATGGGGCCTGACGGGTTACCCTTGGAAACTTCACCTGTCACAAGCAACTACGTCCAGACGATGGACAGGAACTTCCGCAAGAACGGCAACGGTGGCCCTGGCGGCTACCTGAACCACCCAGGCACGGCCACACTTCCTCGCAACTACCATTACCCCGATGGCTACGGTCGCCCCTATGACGACAGCTACCCGGGCAGCGATCACAGCTATGGCAGCCTGTCCCGTGTCACCCGCATTGATGAGCGCTATCGCCCATCTATGGACGCTTACCGGGCCCCCAGCCGCCAGGACATCTATGGCCCTCAACCTCAAGTACGTGTTGGGGGCAGTAACATGGACCTCAACCACTTCCACCCTGAGCCATATGGCCTGGAAGATGACCAGCGCAGTGTGGGCTTTGATGATGTGGACTACGGGCTTATGTCTGACTATGGCACAGCCAGGAGAGCAGGGACGCCATCTGATGCTCGACGTCGGCTCAGGTATTGGGGTATTGAGTGCGTGGCAGCACGCGCTGGGGGCAGAGGGTTGCATTAGGGTTCCTTCAACTCATTCTTTTCAAAGGAACCATAGAATCACTTATGTTAGAAAAGACCCACGAGATTAAGTCCAGCCTTGCTGTAACAAGATGTAACATAATAGGTAACTGAACATAATTTGAGTTGTACTGCTTTAAAATTCTTCATGTTCTCTGCAGCAGCTTATACCCTCCAGTCCTTCAGGTGTTCACTGCAGTGCGAATAGAAGGAGGGACAGCACCACAAGCTGAGTCAGGCGTGGCTCGTGCGGGAGAAATCTTGTATCTGTTTCAAATTAATTGTGTGCTTAATTGGTGGTTAATACTCAGTGCTAATTGACAGTTGTCCTGCAGCGAGGAGTTCCGTGAGGTGGCTGGACATGGCTCTGGGCTTTTTCCTCTGCACTACCTGTTCTATTAGCATGGTGAGAAAGATCCAGCTGCTCTGTCACTGGCTGAGGTTGGGTGCTGCAGTATTCATCCTATGCCCCAGTCTGGTTTATCTGCTGGGAAATGTGCCTGATGTCTGCTGGAAGCGGCAGCAACCTCACCATTGCATTCTTGCCAAGCTGAGAGTGGCATGCAGCCCTGAAGGAATTGTGCTGAGCCTGGGGCTGAAGCAAACAAGGCTTAGCGCTGCACTGCCCTAGGGAATGCTCTTGCAGGGTGGGACAGGCTGCTCGACCTGTTTGACAGTTGCAGCTTCTCCCCTTCATTCTGCTATGGGTGATCAGCAGCTCTTCCAGCCTGACTCCTGTGCAGCTGCCTTGGACAAGTAGAAGAGGGGTTGGGTGGTCCTAAACTACCTTCCAAGATGCTTGCAGGCATCTTGGAACGTTACCTGCCAACGACAGCTGTTTTGCACAGTTCACTCATACTAGTGAACGTGGCTGCTGGCTGGCTAAACCTCTCAGCTTGCTCTACTTGCTGTTTGTGCTGCCAAGTGGAGATTGAGGAGGTGCTGGAGTGAATTTGAACAGTACTGAGATAGGACTGGAGTGAGAAGCTGAGCCTGAACCCCAGCAATGGGGAGGAGTTGCTGGTGGGCTGGAATGTACATCCATTCCTGCTATGGGGATAGTCAGAGGGCTGACAACAGGCTCCTTAGGTTCCTAGGACAAGTAGCAGAGGCTTGAGAGGAAGAGAAGAGGAGGTATTTGCCAGCCCCTGTCAGAGATCCACCCATTTCTCAGGGTGCATCCTGTAAATCCCCAGTAGCTCTTGGCTGCTGCAGAGACTGAAGGAGGAGCTTTGTCCTTCTGGCTTGTGCCAGCACGAGCGTTTCTGTTGCTGTGTTGAACCAGTTGGGGCAGTTGTTCTCCCAGGTTGATTTCCCCAGCCTTGTTGTGAAGTGTGTGCTGGTTAAAGGAGAGCCGGTGAGGCTGACTTGAGAAGGCTGTGAGAAGCCAGCTTTGGCAGTCCTGAGCCCCCGTCTGGCCTCTCAGCATGCCCCTTGGACAAAAGGGGTGAGGCAGAGTCCAGAAGACAGGGCATGTGTGCAGCCCTTTCCTACGGCCCCATGAGCAGGCTCTCCCTCCCCATGCAGGCCGATAAAGATCACAGCAATCTGTGGAATCCAGGCACTGTTGAGCTTGGCTTGTCCCCTGCCTTCTCAGTTACCATCTTGCTCAGCTGACTGGCTCACCGAGATGGCAACAAGCAAGAGCAGCATCCCACCCCCTGCCTCCAAGATGTTTGTCTTGAGCAGGGGCCTGGTGTTTAATGACTTCTTTCAGAGAGGCAGCTTGCCAGGCACGTGGGGGACAAGGGAGCGTGTTAGGCAGAGAGTGTGGTGTGTGTGCTAGCGGTATGTGGCCTTGTACCCTCTGCGTGACTCTGCTCGGAGCTCCCTGCCTGCAGGAAGGCTCAGCAGCGGCACAGGAGTGCTTTCCTTGCCTTCCCCTGCCTTTGCTACTCCATCCCATACCCCTTCTGGGATGCTAAAGGCATCTTACAGGGGTGAGGCCAGCTGCAGGCTGTGCTGGAAAGAGTTGAGATGTCTCTTGCAGTGTTGGCATTGGGCAGCTGTCTTGCTCCTGTTTTGTTCTGCTGCAAAGGCATTGTTGGTGGCCAAGGTGATGTTCTCAGTTGCCAGACTGAGCAGCATTCTTTGGTTGCCAGCCCTTGTGACTTTGTGCCCCTGGAGCTTCTGGTTTTGGCAAGTTCTATTTAGGGGAGATTGTGTAGGGAGCAGAACTGCTCACCGTCCTTTCTTGCATCTTTATGTACCCACTCAGTCAGTGACGGGGATCCTTCCTACATCAGATTTAGGAGCTTTAGAAGTAGGATCTGAAAGTGGCTGAGCAGATGTGAGCCGGGGGACACAGCCTCATCTTGGACCTGGGTTGTGCAACCACAGTGTGTAACACGATAGTCCCAATGGATGTAGCAGTCAGTAATACAACCCCCTGCTCCTCCTGTCCCTTTCTGCTGGAGACTGCCAAATTCCTTTGCCCAGGTGGAGGGAAGATTCTGTTTGCCACGGAGGCTTAACAGTGACCTAAAAATAGGGTTGGAATCAGGGATTCTGTATGCTTTGGGTGTGTGTGCACTACTGTCAGATAGAGGACTTGCTTGTACCAAGACTGGGCGTGGAGGGCTGGAGAACTTCTGTGTGGTTTGCACTCACCAGCAGTATGTTGTGGGATGAACTTGCCCTCTAGTGGCCGTGGGCCTGAGTAGTTGTTGGTGCTGTTACGTGGGCTGGCTCAGCCTAAGGGCTGGGCCTTGCCACTATAAAAGTTATGCAGAGAGCGACACTCTATGTCTGACCCAGAAGAAATCTGTTGGGTGGGAAGTGGCCCTACTTGCTACTGGGGCTGCCCAGTCCATTTCGGAGATGCCTGGGGCTGGCCTCCAGGCTCCTGCTGGGCCTTGTGTAGCTCTATGGGGAGAAGGAAGATACCACAGTGCTGCTCTGCAGCCTGGTTCCTTCCCTTTGCGGGTATGCTGCAGCAAGTAGTGGTGACTGCGTACTGTACGTGTTTTTCCCCATCCTCTACTGAATTGGACAGGGTGTAGGGCTCACACTGATGCTTGCTGTCTCCTAGGAGTTACGAAGACATGCTGGTGGATGAAGTGGCTCCCGACCGGTACTACTGGGCCCCCCTGGCTCAGCATGAGCGCGGCAGCTTGGCCAGTCTGGACAGCCTGCGGAAAGGAGCACCGGCCCCGGGCAACTGGCGTCAGCCAGAGCTGCCAGAGGTGATAGCGATGCTGAGCTTCCGCTTGGATGCTGTCAAGTCCAATGCAGCTGCTTACCTGCAGCACCTGTGTTACCGTAATGACAAGGTGAAGACAGAGGTGCGCAAGCTGAAAGGCATTCCAGTGCTGGTGGGATTGTTGGACCACCCCAAGAAAGAGGTGCATTATGGTGCCTGCGGGGCTCTCAAGAACATCTCCTTCGGCAAGGACCAAGACAACAAGATTGCCATCAAGAACTGTGACGGGGTGCCTGCTTTGGTGCGCCTGTTACGGAAGACCCATGATATGGACCTTACAGAGGTCATCACAGGTAACGGCTCCGGGGAGGTGAGGAGGTGCTAACCTGTTGGATGAGATGTAGGGTGCAGGCATTTAAAGCCCGCGTGCCCTGACCAAGCGTGTGTGGCTTTGCAGGAACACTGTGGAACCTGTCTTCACATGACTCCATCAAGATGGCCATTGTGGATCATGCACTGCATGCCCTGACTGATGAGGTCATCATCCCCCGCTCAGGCTGGGAGCGAGAACCCAACGAGGACTCAAAACCCCGCCACATTGAGTGGGAATCAGTGCTCACCAACACTGCCGGCTGCCTTAGGTAAGGGAGAAGGGTTACAAACAGCTGGCAGAGAGCTGTAGTGTGCTGGGGCTGCTGTAACACTCCATGCTGGAGTGGGAAGGGACTGCTTTGCTGTTGACCACTATTGACAATGTGGTGATGCTTCTTGGCACTGGAGGAGTTTCTCTGTCAAGAGAAGCCAGAGAGGAGTCTCCCTTTGATTTGAGCTCTTTTGGGTGTGGACTGCTCCTTGCTTGCCCTCAGCTGTCTCCCCCATGCTGTATTTCTCTTGATTGACAGGAATGTGAGCTCAGAGCGGAGTGAAGCCCGTCGGAAGCTGCGAGAATGTGATGGGTTGGTGGATGCCCTGATATACATCATCCAGTCTGAGATTGGCCAAAAGGACTCAGATAGCAAGGTACTACAGAGGGGATGCTACCTGGGCCAGCAGAGCTGGGAAGGATACACAGTGCTCTGCTATTTATGGATTGTTCCTGGGTTCATTCTGATAAGGGCAAAAGATGGAGGGGAATCAAGGAATTTGAGCTGACAGGGCTATTTGAGGAACACCTAAACCAGGCACCTGCCTTTCCATACTTGGGAGGAGAGCCTCCGTGGGGTATGATTCATGTACTGTGTGACCAGATGTTGGGCTCTCAGCCAGCAGTTGGCAGTAGGAGTACTTGACCCTACAGTTGGGCTGTGACTAAGTTAGTGACTGCAGCTTTTGCCCAGAGATGTGGACTGGGCACGTGCTGCTCTGAGTAGAACTGTCTGGCTTTCTGTAGCTGGTGGAGAATTGCGTGTGCCTGCTGAGAAACTTGTCTTACCAAGTCCATCGTGAGATCCCCCATGCTGAGCGCTACCAGGAGACTCCTCTGGTCACCACCAACAATGCTGGGCCCCATGCTGCAAGCTGCTTCGGTGCCAAGAAGGGCAAAGGTTCGTTGGCTTGTGACATAAAGACATACTTGCTTCAGTGGGGCTTGAGGGTGGTCTGGGATCTTTGTGATTCATTCTCTCATCTCTCGTGTGAAGGCTAAATTGTGGCTTTCTCTGGAAACACGGTGGCTTGTGCCTTCCCTTGCTTTGGGAAGTTACTGCTTGACTCATTCAAAGCGTTTGACACGAGCTAACGGTGCCCTGGTGGGTTTCTGTGGTGATGGGATGGTGGTGGATGGACAACCACTAACTTCACATCTTCCCTTTTCTTATGTGTTGTCCTTTCCCCCTCCCTTTGCTTTCTTGCCAAACGATCTGCCCCATGATGCTGTCGGCACTTCTCTCCTCCTGCCTCCCCTCTCTCCTGTCCTCCTCTCCGCTTCGCCAATAGACGAATGGTTCTCCAGAGGTGAGTGTGCTCTTGATTTTAATTTTTCCCTGGTGAAAATGATTGGGTGCCTTCCTGAGCTCTTTGTTCCCCTGCAGCTGGCCTTGTGCTGCCTGCGATGTGACTAATGTCCTTGGTGGCATGTAGCTTCTGCTCACCTCTCGGCTTGTTCTTGTAGCAAGTGGCAAAAAGCTGCTGGGCTGATGTGGAAAATGAGGCGTCTTATGCCTCTGTGCTTGCTTTTTAAAGGTAAAAAGCTTCCTGAAGACCCTGGTGCAGATACAGTGGATTTTCCCAAAAGAACAACTCCAGCCAAAGGTATGTTATCTAGTGTATTCAGGACTCGAATGCATGGGGCTGCCTTCCCACGAGCAGTTTGGGAAGGGGTGGCATTGATGGATTTTCTTTCTCCCCACTGAAAAGAGCCTCCTAAATGGGCAGAGGTTTGTCTTGAAAGTAGTTTGTGGTTGCGCAGGCTCACAAGCTGTGCTGCAGGCAGCCCTGTGGAGGCCTGCTGGTCTGGTGGTACTCACAGAAATTATGAGTAAGTTCTTCCTCTCTGTGCCTCTCTGGCAGGCTATGAGCTCCTCTTCCAGCCAGAAGTGGTCCGGATATACATCTCCCTGTTAAAGGAAAGCAAGACTCCACCCATCCTAGAGGCTTCAGCAGGAGCAATTCAGAATCTGTGTGCTGGCAGTTGGACGGTGAGTGCCTTGTAGAGCTGGACCTGTTGGTGCTCATCAGTGTTTAAGGGAAGGGGGATTTGGGGCACGTCACTTTTTGGTGTCAACAGAGCTGCGAAGTGTCAAAGCTCTGGCATTCCAGGCTGTTGCACTTCAAGTGACTTGCTCTGAAGAAGGCATAATTCAGCAGCACAGCTCAAATGTGGACCAAATCTCTCCTGTGCTGTTAAGGGTTCTCTGCTCTTTGCCATCTGTTTCTTTCCAAGGGCTACCTGTTGTCTCTTCCTGCAGCCTGTTCCCTGCCACTTCTTCCCTTCTGCACTCTGGAAGAAAGGAGTGTAGATTTGGGCCCACTCTGTGGTCCTACCGTGCCTTTGCTCTGTGTTCTTTGTGTATATAGAAAGATCAAACAAAAGCATGCTTAACTGGCAGGGAGGGCTTTGACACCTGTAAATCAGCCCTCTCCCATTCACAGGCGTTGCCTGGGGTTACTTGGAGATGGGTCTGGGACCTTCACAGCACCTCTCCCTACGGGTGAACCCGGGGCCCTTGGTTTCTGAGGTGGGTGGGTGTTAAAGCTCCCAGTAGTGCCCCCGTGCTCAGGAGCAGTGCGAAGCTTTGCCTCCCTGGGTTCCACCGTGGCGTTCTGCTCTCCCTGCAGTACGGCCGCTACATCCGCTCAGCACTCCGCCAAGAGAAGGGACTCTCAGCCATTGCTGACCTCCTGACCCATGACAGTGAGCGTGTGGTGAAAGCAGCATCTGGAGCCCTCCGCAACCTGGCTGTTGACTTACGTAACAAAGAGCTGATAGGTGAGAGCTGTGGGCATGCTTCACGTCCGTTTGCCTTAAAACTTCCTCTAGACTAGGTGGCTGAGGACATGCGTGGGCACAGTGGCTGCCCAGGGGCTTTCTGCTGTCCATTTCCCAGATAAACATATACTGGGCTCCTTGGGAGATGCATTAGAGTTGGTGACCTATCTCTGATCTTTCAGTAGTGACTTTTTTCTTTTAGTCACTGTCCTCCTTGCTCGCTCACGCCCAACTGTTTGCCCTTATTAGGTAAACACGCCATCCCCAACCTAGTGAAGAACCTGCCTGGAGGCCAGCAGACTCCAGCCAAAAACCTCTCTGAGGATACAGTGGTGTCCATCCTCAATACCATCAACGAAGTCATTGTAGACAACCTGGAGGCTGCCAAGAAGTTGCGGGAAACGCAGGGGATTGAGAAGTTGGTGCTCATCAACAAAACTGGGTAGGCTCTGCTTGAAGGGCAGTGCAGGGGTGGAGAGCAGCTTTTTCCCAAGGGGGCTTTGAGGCTGTGGATATTGCCAAACATCTTTTCCTTCACTGCTTTCTAGGAACCGCTCAGAGAGAGAAGTGCGAGCAGCTGCCCTCGTCTTGCAGACAATCTGGGGATATAAAGAGCTGCGGAAGCCCCTGGAGAAGGAAGGCTGGAAGAAGTCAGATTTCCAGGTACGGGGAGTGGTGGAACAGTACCCTGTTCTAGCTTGGGTCCTGCTGCAGGGAAGAAGTGCTCCAGGAACTCAGCAGTGTTTGATTTCAGCTCTTCTCTTGCTCCTGTCACTAGAGACCCTTGAAGGTGTCCCCTCTTCCACTTCTTAGTGGGTAGATGGCAGTGGAGCAGAAACACTCTGCAAAGTATTAAGCCTTGAACATCAAATCTACCAGCAGGGAGAGTCTGCAGCACTAAAGCCATTGTGTGTGTGTGTGGGGGGGGGGGGGGGGGGGGGGAGGGGAAATGGAAATGGTCTTCTGGTATTTGCTTTCCCTCCTAAAAGCTGCAGCTGCCTCTTCAAGACTGGGTGCTGCCCTGACCCAGCCTAGGTAGACTGCCTCCATCCTTGTTTGTGGGTACACCACCAGGGGCTTTGGAGCACCTTCAGGTCCTTTGCTCAAGGACTGTGGGAGAGAAGCGCTGCTGGGGCTGCCAGGGCCGGAGGGTTGCTATGTGCTTGGTGTATGGAGTATGAGTGGTTGTTTTCTGGTGCTCCAGGTGAACCTTAGCAATGCCTCTCGGACACAAGGAGGAAACTCATTTGATGACAGCACCTTGCCTCTCATTGACAGGAACCAAAAAACAGGTATGTGCCCTCCCTCCTGCTGGCACTTGTCTCCATGTTGACTGCCTTGTGGGTACCCGTGCTCCCTCTGTACTTTTCACCCCCAGCTTCCTTGGGTTCTCCAGGGGTTCCTGCAAAACCATGAGCTGGGGGGGTTATTTTTCTTTTTCTCAGAGCTTACGTAGAGTTTACAGTACTATAGTATCCTTGGGCCAACAGTGCTGAGGCTGGAGCTCCATCTGGCCTTATCCAGCAGTGATTACATTGCTGCTTGTGGCTGCAGAGGCTATGCCTGATCTGTTTTCTCATCCTTCTAGACAAGAAATCCTCCCGGGAGGAGATCCAGATGAGCAACATGGGACCAGGTAGGAAAGGGACTGGAGGAAGGGCGTCTTCTCTGATGTGCTGGGAATGCCTTGCCTCCTATGGAGAGGATGCTGCCTCACAAAAAGGTGGTGCAACTGATGGTCTCCTGTCTTCCTCCAGACAACTATTCCACACTTAACGAGATGGACCACAGCAGGACACTGGACCGATCTGGTGATCTTGGAGACACGGAGCCAGTGAAGGCAGCACCGTTGATGGTGAGCAGCCTTTCTCAATGAAGCTGGAGTGGGCAGAGGTGCAGGGAATGGCACTGGGAGAACTGGGCTCCTGTGACTAACCCCCGCCTGCTCCTTCGCCCCTACTAACCCCGTGTGTCTGCAGCAGGAGGAGGGGCAGGAATCCCAGCCTGAGGCAGAGGAAGATCCTGCTGAGTTTTCCTCTGTGTCGGTATGTCCTGCAGCGCCCTGTCCAATCTGAGTAACGGTGGCAAATCCTGCTGTGCTGTTAGGGGTGCTTTGGGCAGCCAAATCGCGCTCTGATCGCTGCAGTCTACAATCACTGTCTGATCCTGATCCACAGGGGCTGTAAACACACCTTCACTGATTGTTCCTGCTCCGGATGTGCTAACGTTTCTCCCCTCTCTCTCCACAGCAGAAGATCTAGCTGCTACCCCTGCCTCCGCTCAGTTTGGTTGATAATATATTTTATATATATAAATATATATAACTCTTCGTGGTGGAATGGACCGAATTTTTTTCAACTTTTTTTTTTTTTTTTTTTTTTGCTGGACTGTTTGTGCCAACTAGCCAGCCAAATGACTGGGCCTGGTCCCACAGGAGGCAGCCCAGGCTGCTCTGCCTCCTCTCGGTGGCTGCATCTCCCTGTTCTGGGACAACTATCAATAACTCTTCCTCCCTGTCCTCCACCACTTCCCTTCCTTCAGAGAGGAGGCCCTTCTGCCTGACTGCCTGCGCCAACCGGCAAGGATGCTGCAAAACAATTCCAGACCTCTGCCTTGACCAGGAACTGCCTTCTCTGCCTCACCTTCCTTCTGCTTGGAGTCTACTGTGGGGACAGCAACCAAGACCTTACTTGCCACCTTCCTTTGTTGCCTATAGGATATTTTTCTGTGTGTGGGATCACTCTTGTGCTGAGGCTGCAGGGATAAGAGCATCCCTCCCTGGCAGCAGCAGGACTGGGATGCGAAGGAGGCTAGAATCACGGGGGTGTTGGTGGAAAGGAGAAGCAGCAATAACTCTTCTTGCTTTGCTCTAGATGAGGCTTTGGGGGTGTGGGAAGAGGGATCTATCCTAGCTTTGACTGTTTGGCCTGGCTCTGGATCCTGCTGCGGGGAACAGGGGTCTGGATGGGGCAATTGAAAAGAGGAGGGATCCTTATGTAGGGGAAGGGTCTGTGTGGTGCATGTGGGGCAGGCCTCTGTCCTGGGGGTGATCTTTCCCTGGGGAAGGAGTAGGGTAGGAGGAGTAGCAGCAGGGCTTTCGGGGCCGGATTTCTTTGGGAACTGGCTGAAGTAGCGGTGGGTCTGCGAGGGCATGCACAGCAGGTAGGGCCTGGATCCCAGCCACCCCCATACATCAGCTGCCTGTGGCAGTGCTCCCTCAGACTTCTCTTGACATGTGCCTTTCTTTTGCCACTGTGAAATAGCTCTTTGAATTGTACTGTTTGGCTTCGCTAGGGGAAGCGGTGTTCCAGGCTGCTGGTGGGGCTGAGCTGGAAGCCCAGCAGGGAGGATCGCAGCCCTGCTGCCTTTGGCTGCCACTGCTGAATAGGGAGCAGGGCTCTCCCCTCTCTCCTGTCCTGGGGAGCCCAGGCTGTCCTGGGAGCATCTCTGTGGTGGTGGGGGTGTGTTTGGTGCTGTGATATTCTGGGTGAATAGGGGGAGGCTTAGGCTCACTGTGCAACTGGAAGCCTCTTTGCAAGGCTGCAAACTGGAGATGGAGCCCTCCCCAGTACGCACACTTGTGCCTCGCTCTTCCAGCTCCAGCCACACCTCAGCTCCGTTTGGTTTTGTTCTGGGGGTCTAACTTCTCTTTTTCCTTTAAATATGTAAAACACTAATTCCTTTTAATTTTTTAATTCCAGATGAACCAAAAAAAAAAAAGAAACAAAAAAAAAACCCACAAAACCAAGCTTCCCCCTTCCCTCCTCTCCTGTGCAGGGCAGGGGAGCTGGCTGCAGGGTGAGGGTGGAGGGGGCAGGAGCACCCCACTGTTCCTTGTCTGATTCCTGTGCACACTCTTGTAACGCTTTTCAAACAAAATGATTTTTTTATATAAATAAAGTTTTTAAAGTGTGTCCTTCTGTTGGTATGTGTTGGATGTGAGGCTGCCACCTTTCTTTACAGCCTTTCTTTACAGCTCGGGCTGTCCTACTCAGCTGGACATCAGCCACTGCGGTTGGTGTCTGCTGAAAGACAGTAATGGGAGGAGCTGAAGCACTGCGTAGCCCCAGAGTACAGCTTTCTCCTGCTGTGCCTCTTCCTGGATTTCAGCTCTACACAGTCTAGCACGTAGTTGGCTTATATTTATTTGCACAACTTGAGAAATAGAAATTTCTTCTTAAACAATTTTTTTTAAACTGGCACCAACACGGTAAGAGAAGTGGCTGAGGGAAGCCTGCTCAAGTGAAAGCTGGGGTTTTGTGGGTGTAAGGCCAGGACTGTCGCGTACGAAAGGAACAATGCTGTGGTTGTGGAGGGGTGGGACAAGAGGCAGTGCTTGCTTCAGCTGGGGCAGCGCTGGGGATGCTGAGAGGGGTACAATCCTAGGGATCTTTGGCTCCCCAGGGGCAATGCTCTTGGTGCTGATGACAGGGAAGCCAAGCAAAGCAGCAGCTCCTAGAAGCACAGAACTCGGAGCTCAAAGGAAGAGCTTGTCGTGGCAGGCCTGGCAGTACATCTTGTCCCCGTGCTCACGGAAGGTGCCTTTGTGCAGCTGGCTCAGGCAGTAGGCGCAGATGAAGTGCTCGGGGTGGTACTTGCGCCCGGCGGCTGTGATGCAGCGGCCGGTGATGGGGTGCCCGCAGCCATGGCACACGCTGCCCTGCCGCTGGTGGAAGTGCAGCTCGCAGTAGGGCCGGCCCTCCAGTTCGAAGAAGGAGCCGTTGGTGAAGCTGCTCAAGCAGTCCTGTGGGGGAGAGAGCCTTTAAGGTTGGTAAAGACCTCTAAAATCGCCTAGTCCTACTGCCGCCTCATTGCCACTATGCATACTCAGGCATGTCCCTCAGTGCCATATCTACATGCTTCCTGAACATTTCTAGCGATGGCGACTCCATCACCTCTCTGGGCTGCCTGTGCCACTGCATCACCACTTTCTGAGAATAAATTTTTCCTAATAGCCAGCTTGAGCCTTCCCTGGTGCAACTTCAGGCTATTCCCCCTCATCCTTTCAATGTTACCTGAGAAAAGAGGCCAACCCCTCTCTCCTCACTACCTCTCTTCAGGTCGATGTAGAGAGCAATAAAGTCTCCCCTGAGCCTCTTCCAGACTGAACCACCACAGCTCCCTCAGCCATGCCCCATCAGAGCTGTGCTCCAGACCCCTCACAGCTTCACTGTCCTTCTCTGAACATGCTCTGTGTCCTCAATGTCCTTCTGGTAAGGGGCCCCAAACTGACCATAGCACTGGAGGTGCAGCCCCACCAGAGCCGAGTAAACAGGGTGAGGATCAGCTCCCTGCTCCTGCTGGCTGCGCTGTCGCTGATACAAGCCAGAATCCTGACGGCCACCTGGGCACGCTGCTGACTTGCGTTCAGCCATCTCTCAGCCAAGTAGTTAAAGGGAGAAGGCTGGCATGGCTTTGAGGATGTGCCTGCCCTGCATCCCTCTGTCCTGCTGCCCACTCACCGCACATACGAAGCACTCAGGATGCCAGACGCCCTGCAGGGCCGACAGGTAGTTGTCCGTCAGCGGCCGCTCACAGCCCTGGCACTTGGGGGCAAAGAGGACCACAAAGTCCTGGAAGCAGTAGGGTTTCCCACCACGCTCATGGAACCCTGCGAAGAAGGCAGTGGGATGGACTAAAGAAGGACTGAGATGGAGAGATGCAGGTGCCAGGCGGGGTGATGGGGTGGGGAGCAGGGGGATGTCCCCTGGATACAAACCGTCATCTCCAAACACCTTCCCGCAGTGGGCACAGAAGAAGTGCTCAGGGTGCCAGGTCTGGTCCATGGCGGTGAGGACTTTCTGTGGGCACAGGAGAGGTGAGGCGCTGGGTACCGGGGCGCAGAGGTGGGCAGGGTGGTGCTTACCTCGCGGATGGGTCCAGCGCAGTAGGCGCAGCGTGGGGAGAAGGCCTGGTGGTAGTCCTCCTCGCAGTACGCCTGCCCCCCACGCTCAAAGAAGGGCCGCCCGCCCAGCTCCTGCCCACAACAGGCACAGGTGAAGTGCTCGGGGTGCCAGGTTTCACCTAGGGCCGTGAACATCTGCACGATAGAGATGAGTGAGGGACCTGGGGCTGCTGTGAGCCCCACGCTCCACCCCATGGCTCACCTTGCCGGCGATGGGCTTGTGGCAGGCGGCACAGGCAGCGGCAGGAGCAGCGGTGATGCCCAGCTCCTGCAGGTCCCGCGTCAGGCCACCCAGCATGTGGTCCAGCGAGTGTTCAGGGGCTGCCGGCGCTCCGGCTCCTTGCCCCACCGCTGCCAGCTGCTGAGATGGGGTAGGTGAGGGATGGGCTTCAGTCTACCCCGTGCTGCCTGCCCCAGGATGCCGCTCACCTTGCTTTGCATCTGGCCCAGGTCAGCCAGGAGCTCATCCAGCTGCCGGGCGGCCGCTGTGGGTTCTGGCGAAGCAGGCAGTGCTTGTGGGGTCGGCATGGGGCTGCTGGGCACAGCAGAGAACAATAGGTACTGCAGTTTCACCCCTAAGACTGAGGAGCATGTGGGACAGAGCATCTTCCCTTCACCCCAAAAAAGGTGCTCTGTCCCCATGAGCCATGGTAGGGGACATACTGGAAGCCCACCCCTTACCCTGGCAGCAGGCACAGCAGGATGTGACCCCCTCACCCCGGCTCACAGAAGGACTTGGTTTTTGTGGAGACATTGAGGAAGCCAGGTGAGTGTGTCTGAACTAAGGAAGGGGTAACCCCAATGGCTCTGCCATCTCATGGCTGTATTTTACCTGTACACAGATTCCAAACTTTTGCCTGAAGGCTGAGACCGAGGTGGCAGTGGCACCTGAAAGGACAAATCCCTGTGGCTGAGCCTCCAGCACCTTTCAGCACTCACCCAGCACTCCCACCCTTTTCGTGGGCTGAGCAGGGCCTTCCCAGGCTCCAGGCATTACCTTTGGGACTGCTGATGTAAGTGGCTTCTGGTTGCTAGGAGCTGGGGGCTTGCCTGGAGGTGCGTCCTGCTGCCTGCTGCTGGGGGTCAGCAACATGTAGCTCGTTGCGGCCGGCTTGGAGCTCTGCTCCAGCTCTGCGAGCAACGCATCTGCATGGAGAGATGCAAATAGGAATCCGTTGCCCCTCTCTGTGCCCCAGGCGTAAGCTGCTTCTAGCTTACAAAGGGACATCTATCACCCTGTAGTTTTTTCAAGCACAACCCTGGCACAGGAAAGTTCACCCTTGGTGCTTCCTGTGCCCCAGAGTGGTGGGATATCCATATGGATAAAGCCCTTTCTCTTTCTACTTTCAGCTTGCCACTGTCACGACAGGACATGGTGACAGGCACCCTTGGCAGCTGCACCCTGGGCCCCGTCTCCCTGCCTGGGGCCAGGGCACCCCTGTTCATGGTGCTGCCTTTCTCAGCAGGCTGTTGGGCCCCACTGTGCACAGACAGGATTGCACCGTCACTGAAGCCTGCTTCCTGCCTTTGAGCAGTCTCCATTTTTGGCAAAGTTCAACCGCCCATCTGTCCCCCGAGATGGAGGAGCAGCCCTGCTGCCGTCCCCTTTGTGCCATCCCCACCTGCCCCAGCAATGCAAGAAAGATGAAGCTCTCCAGCCCACCAGGACAGGACCCAGCAGCGAGCTTGGCCACGGGGCCAGCTCAGCCTTCCCCAGCACCAGAGCGACCCAACTTACCCAAATCTTCCATCCTGCCTCTGCAGGGCAGTGCGAGCAGCAGGCTGGGCTGCACCAGTGCTCAGTTCCGCTCCCAGCCTTGCCTCCACCCCTGACGCTAGGGTTCATCGCTGGGCTTCTTCCTTTGTGGGTTGCGCATCACATGCAACAAGTAACAAGTGATGAAGGCTGGGGCCAGAAAGGAAACAAAGTGAGCAGTGGCTGACAAAGGGGCTCCTGACTTGACAAGGAACCTGGCTTCCTTTTGGTCGTCTGCTGGGATCCACCAGCACTACACGGCAGAGATGGCATCCGCATGTGCAGCAGGCACCCCTGCATCCCCCCAGCACATCTGTGCCTTCATGGAGAGGGCACCCACACTGCATCCTTGCTAGCCCCCTTTGGATGGTTCCAAGGCTGCTGCAAAGCTATGGGAGCAAATGATACTCGCCATTCTGGCAGAGCCCATGGCTCCCTGCTACTTCTCCTGCAGTAACACATCTCGTCCTGCTACAGCCTCATTCTGCCATCCCTCCCATGCCATGGGGATCTCTTTGATCTCCCTCCCACATTCGCTGGCATCACATCTCTGCTGCCACCTCCTCCATTTCAGCCCCAGCATTTGGAACCAGCAACCATTTGTAACCAGCTCAGCCACCGGTGCTGAATTAAGCCCTTTTGTACCAAGCTAGCACACCAAGGTTCATTTAGTTACTGACATTCTCCACGCTGGTGACAGCTCTTTTGTTACCGTCCCACAGCAAGGACATTCAGCAGGGTGCTGTCTCAGGAAAAGCTGCACGGGAGCCAAACCCCAGGCTCCGCAGCTTGTTTCAGGACAAGCATTACAAGAGCCACCCAAAGGCAAGAGGAGTGTGGGTGGTTACACTCTTACTGTGGTTCAGAAGCAGCGTGGCTGTCAGACACTTCCCTTTTTGAAAGAAAAGAACCTTCCTGTCTGCAGAAGGTCTTGGGTTATTTGTAGGCATCTCAGTGATTTGACTGTCCCCACAGTGCAGATACGGCCTCTATTGCAATGAAGCACCTGAAGCTGTAATGTTATAAAACTCAGGCTCGGTGGATGCAGATGGCTGAGCCGTCCTGAGCTGAACTGTATGTTCACAGTGCTTTAACCAAGCCATTTTGATGAGTATTAAGCAATCTCATGCCCTGCCTACAAAGGAGCAATTAACCCAGAGAAGCTCTGGCATCAGGACAGGCACCTCCTCCCCACAGCTTGGGGTCTTGCCAGAAGGAATCAGGCTGTGGTTCTCCACAGAACAACAGGTTACTGAGCACTCTCACAGCCCCTCTGTCGACTGACAGACCGGAATTAAACGCCAAAGGCCAACCCAGGCCTGCTTTAGGCAGGACGGTTCGACACACCCCCGCAGGCAGGCGCGGCGGACAGCCCGCAGCCCCCAGCGTGCCCCGCGCCCACTTCCGGCCTGGCCGCGCCAGCGCCCAGCTGGACTACAATTCCCGGCAGGCCGAGCGCATGCGCGGAGACCCGACGGAAGTGGGCGGAGCTCATCGCGCTGGCCCCGCCCCCCTTGCGCCGGCCGCCATTTTGTCACCGACTTTCACCCGCCGCCCGACGGGGCGTTTTTTTTTTTCTTAAAGGAGAAGCGACAGCCCCCGACCAGGGCTCGCCACCGGGCCCCACCGCGCCCGCGAGCGGCGCCGCATCCCGTCTGCAGGGAGCGGCCGCGCGGGGCGAGGGGCGAGAGAACGGTTCCCCCTGCCCGGTCCCGCCCGCCGGGCGAGGGGACTCGGGGGCAGCCGGAGGGGAGCGGGCAGCGGCGGCGGTAGGAAGCCCGGCGAGGGCCGAGGACCGGGCGACGGCAGCCGGGCCGGGCGGGCGGCCGGGCGGGCCGGGCGACGGGACGGCAGAGCGGGAGCCGGAGGGGCCGCGCTCGGGCGGGCGGCACGGCGGGGCAGGCCGGAGGGGGGGGAGGGAAGGTGGAGGCGGGAGAGAGAGTGCGGCCGCGCCTGCGCGGGGAGCCGCACGCCGATTGGCCGCGCGGCAGAGTGGGGGCGGGCCCTGCCGCAAACAGAGCGTCTATTGGCTGGGCAGCGCGCGAGCGGCGGAGAAAGGCGGGAGGGCCGCGGGAGGCGGAGCCGCGGGGCGGGGAGTTCTCGCTTGGGCCTTGCGGATTGGTGGGTGCCGGGAGGGGGCGGGGCGCTGGGCGGCCCCGCGTGAACGCGGAGGCCGGGCTGTGATTGGGTGAGAGCCCGGAGTGGGGCGGCGTGAGGTTTGCGGGGCGGGCGGGAGCGGCGCGGAGACGCTGCCCGTCCGCTCGCCGTCCCGATGCCGGCGGGCGCCGAGCAGCCGGCGGGCGCCGAGCAGCAGCAGGAGCAGCCGCAGCAACAGCCGCAGCAACAGCCCGCCCAGGGTCCGCCGCCCGCGGCTGAGAAACCCGCGCCGCCGTCGGGACGCCGTCGCCCGTCTGCAGCTGCCGCCGAGCAGGGGGAGGAGAGTGGCGGCGGCGGCGGCCGGGTGCTGAGGGGCGGCCGGGAGCGGAGCCGGGCCGCGGGGGGAGCCGCCGCCTCCCGCCGCCGTAAGGCCGAGTATCCCCGGCGCCGGCGGAGCAGCCCCGGGGCCCGACCCGCCGCCGCGGAGCAGCCCGCCGCCGAGGCGCCGCCCGCCGCCAGGAAGGGAGCGCCCCGTGCCGGGTGAGTGCGGCCTTCCCCGTCCTATGCCCCGGGCGGCCCCGCTCCGGTTCGGGGGCGCGGTGGGGCGGCTGCGTTCCGGGGCTGTGCCTGGGGTGGTCCCGCAGGTGCAGCACGGAGCGTTGGGAGCTGGCTCTTACGCCCTACTTTTGTTTTCCCCAGGTGCACGGATAAAGCTGCTGGCAAAGGTAAGAGCCCGGTGTGTCCTGTGTGCTGTGCTAAAAGCAGGGCTCTCCCATGCAGGCAGCCACATGTCTGCTGGAGCTTCCTTTAGGAGAAAGCCCCGGTGTGTGGGGACATGCAGTTCCTTTCCAAGGTTTCTCTCAGAGCTGTGGAACTGCCGTAAGCTTCCTGTGCTGCTCACGTGCGTCCAACTTGCAAAAACTTTGTTCTCCCAAATAACCACTAGGGTATCCCTCTGCTAGCAGAAGTGCAGCCTGCTGCGCTGCGGTCTGCCAGCCCCTGAGCAGCTGCTGGGTCGCCTGGGCTCACATCTGCACTGGGCTGTTCAGAGTAGAGGTGTAGGTGTGCAGGGACACGTGCTAGATGTGTGCAGGTGGTATGCAGATACTTACCTTCTCTGGCCTTGCGGTGTGTAGCAGTGGTGAATCTTGTGCCTTGCTGCTTCCCCAGGGATCATAGAATTGTTGAATATTCTGAGCTGGAGGCGACCCGTAAGGATCATCAAGTGCAACTTGTTGAGATTTTGGAGGGAGAGATAACAGTGTCTTAATGACTGCTGTGAAGCAGGTCTTGGCAGCAGCATGATCAGTGGCAGAATATCTGTCCCTCCACATGATCTGGCACAGGAGAATTATAACAGGAAGAAAAAACAAGGAATGTTGTGTTGCTGTGAGAATGGGTTCACTTTTCCTACTGGAGCTTTTCAGTTCTTGTTTGCAGTTTGTACTTAGAATTTGAAGTCTGCCCTTATAGTTCTATAAATCTTACAGCATTACAACTTTATTCCTCTTGGGTGGAATCTGTCACAATTCTAGCTGACAAGGCATGGTTTTGCAGAACTAACTAAAGTGTGCTGAGCACAGAGCCCATGTGTGTTTACTGCTCATGATGCTCTGCTCATCCTTTCATGCAGTAAAAACTTCATCCTCTTCATCCTTCTGGGTGAAAAAAAGTTGCTGTGACATATAACAGTGTCATGGCACTGCCACTTGGTGTGTGCAGGGAAGTGCTAACAACATATTTTGATGGTTCTTCCCAGTGTTTTGAATACACCAAAGCATACAAAATGGGGTAGTCCCGTTCTTACCCCAGTTCTTGGGATGTTCTTGGAAGGGACACATTTCACAGGTTTGCTGTCTCTCTGATGGAGTACCTTCTTAAAGCTGAGGCTCCAGGAGTCCTAACTGACCTTGGATGTGAGAGCGGAAGAAGGATTTATTACATTTCTTTTGTGTCCTTCTCTGGAAAGGCATGAAAACGGAGTGGTGAAGGTGCATTCCTTGCAGACAGGTCATGTGTGTGCAGGAGGGGAGCTCTACCCTGGTCCCCTCTTTTCGCCTTCAGCATAAAATGTGTGAAGGAGCCCAATGAGGTACGAGCAGACAGCAGTTCTCCCTGCATGGCAAGGCTTCTGGCAGTGAGGAGCCTCTGGATTCTGGCAGGTGAAGTGCTGTGTGTTGTTTCCAAAGGTCCATCTCTGTGGGTCTGATGGGGAGATTGCAGGAGGGTAAAGTCAATGCTGTGGTGTGCCACAGTGCGTGGTTGTTGCCATGCCCGTATGCATGAGAGCAGCTGTGCTGCCAGCCACAGCAGTTGTGTTTCCTGGCTGCTTAGTCACGCAATTGCAATATTTCCCTAATGTGTTTCTATAGAGATATTACTTTTAGAAGGAGTACATTTAATCTCAGCTTAAAAATGGACTTGTATAGTTGTGCAGTGTATGCCACATTGGGTGCTCTGTGACACGTGTGCTCTTGTGGAAATAATTCTCAATTCTGTTTGGCCTGAACAACTTGAATTATCGGAATATGTATTTTATGAATGAACTCCATGCCCTTCTATTACCAAACTGTGAGCTGAGCACTTCCTGTGGTTCTTTGAGCCATGGCAGCAGGTGATGGAACCCACTTCTGAGATGCTGTGGTGGAGTATCAGAGAAAGATGAGCCTTCCATGGCTGTGGCCACCCGCTTGTCTCTCCCCATGCAGGGAGCAGCGTGGCCACCGTGTCATCGAGTCCTCAGGAGGCGGCTGGAAGCTCTCCGAGGAAAGAGCTGTTGGTGGGTGTTAAGGGAGTGCAGTTTGTTTGGACTTTCTGCTCTTGACAGCGAGTGTTTGGTACGTGCCCGGGACTTTGTTTTTCTTCAGTTGTTGGCTGTGGGATGTGTGTTTACTGCTCCAGCCCTTGTCACCTCTGTGTCAGTCACAGACATGCTTATGGTGCTTACTGCTTCATTTCTTATATTGCTGGATGCAGCAGGTGCTCTGTTCTCGCAGAAGCCTCCTATAAAGAAAACGCTGTGGGTTCTCAGGGAGTGACACAGAAGCAAGGCACCTGAAGGTGTGAGCATTCTGATTTATGATTTAGGGTAAGGACAAGTTTGTCTGCGGGACTTTGGGATTTATACCTTTTGTTTGTGACAGTGCTGTTACACATCAAACAAACTGATACAGGTTCTGAGATAGAGATGCTTTCTTTGATTGGATATCCCTGTGTGTTGTGCCCTAGGGATGTAATTACTGAGTGTGCAAGAGGCTGTGCTTATTCCCAAGAGTGCCATGGGCTGTGATGGCCAGCGTGTTGAGTGAGGATAGATGTTCTTGGCGTAAGCTCCTCCCCACAGTGTTTTCATTTGCTTCTCCAAACCACTACAGCAGAGCTCCATCTCTGCATCTCATTGCCTCTCAGCTTTCCCTTCTGTCACTGTCTAATGTTTTCTTAAGAGATCATATCATGGAAGGATGGTTGATGCCTGCTAAATTAAGGTCCGTTGCTAATCTGTGTGTTTTGCACCCTAGATGCTGTTAGTTGAAAGGCAGTTGGGGAGGATCAGCAGAATGGTGAAAGCACCTCAGAATACAGCTGCTTGTCACAGAGTTACTGTTTAAGGGGAGTTCAAGGTAGGAAAAAACTCCCAAGATTAGATGAGAAGGACTGGTAGGACTTTAAGAAGAGGATTTTCCCCATATCTCTCGAATGATTTTCTGTAAGATGCTGGCGCCCACCCAGTTCCTGCAGCTGATTTTTGCAGAGACTACTGAAGGAGGTAGATAGATAGCATCGGTACTGGGGAGTTGCAGGGAGTGAGCGCAGGAGCATTCCTTGGCACAGCAGCTTGGCCAGGTCACAGCTTCTGATGCCCACTGTCCTGTGAAATGGAATTTGGGAAAGTGACAGCAGTGCTGGGTCTTAATCTGGAGTTGCTGCCAGAAGGGAGGCCCATCATTTGCTTTGTGACAGCTGATCTGAGAAGCAGTGCTCCCTGCGTTTTTTGTTTCTCACCAGAGGTGCTTTGATATCCATCACCTCATGCTCTTATTTGTCCTCTGGATTTGCAGTTCTTGTGACCTGGTGTCCGTCACTGCTGTTGCCACTTGCAAGGAAATAACAGGATGCTGGTGTACAATCCATTTTCCAGGTGCCTTATTGGGAGGGCAGGGACCTACTGCAGAAGCTGCTGTTAGCCAGAGCTGATGGTGTTAACAAGTTTATGCACATCAAACGCAGAGTCAACAGCAGCCTTTTCATTTAAACTTCTCCCTCTGTTTCAGTCTGGAGAGATTAGAGCAGCAACCTTTTTGGTTGAAAGAACAGAGCCTGATTATCTGTAATAGCAACATGTGTTCCATTTATCTTGCTTCTTGCTCTAATTAGCCAAAACCTGTTAACTGAGGAGCATGTGGCTTTCTGCAAAGGTGCATTGGTAGGAGGAGAGGGATTTCACCAGGTTAAGTGTGGTGTCCGAGGAGGAATGTTAATTACTGTAAGGTGTAATCAGTGAAGGGAGCACCTCTTACTGCGTTTTCTCAGAGGCACAGAAGTATTCACAGTGTGTATAAAAAAGCAGCAAATCTGCTAGACGGTGCTGAAGTGGGGGTGAAAGTGTCACAGGAAAAGGCTCGTTCACACCTTCAGAGAAGTGGAGCAAAACTGCTGGGTGAGCTGTGTCTGTGGTGTACTTTGTAGCATCGTGTTCTGATAGAGGTCTGCTTCAACTCTATATATAATGTAGAAAATATGAGCTCTTACCAAGAAATCAGCCAAATTCCTGATCTGCCTAGGGAGTAAATGTCTTTCGAGGGCAGCAGTGTGTGTGTAGAATAGTGGTGCTCTATGGCAAGAATGCTAGAGAATGGTTTCCACGTGTCTCTGAATTTGATCTGGTGTTCAGAAAACTAAGGATGTTCAGAATTAGGATTAAAAGCATAAAGTAAGTGTAGTTGGTGCTGAGGTCCACGCAACCAGGAAGGCAGAGAGAAGGCATAGTTCATGTTTTGTGATGAAGGTGGCTTTGTGTATATAAAGCATCAGACTTAGTTGCTGTTTTGAGGCTTTATATTCTGTATTCCAATCATATTTTTTCAGTCAAAGGTTGGTCGCTCCACCTCTGTTAATGAGGGCCTGGAGAGGGGCCCCAAACAAGCAGCTTACCAGAAGTGCTATCACAAAGATTTGGTAGTAAATGAGAGAAGAGCTGATTGGGCAGGGGACATCAGGGGGCCTCTGTTCCCTGCTGAGTGTGGGTTCAGCGTGGAGCTCACGTCCAGAAGCCCTCTGGGGAAGCACAGCAACACGGCTTGGCATCCAGCCCCTCTCCCCGTGCCTGGCTGCCCTCTGGGGAAGGCCACACAGCCATGCAAATGGATGTCAGTGAGAGGAGTGTCTCAGAGCTGAGCCTGGCTCAGGCCCTGTGCCAGTGTGCTAACGCAGTGGCAGAGCTGGAGAGAGCTGGAGCACAGAGCCTGGCTGGCTCCTCAGGATGGATTCCTTTAGCACGTTGTTGGTGAAATGTCAAAAAGCATTTGAGTGTGTTAAGGCCCGGTGTTCCAGCAACCACCAGGAAGTGAGATCAGGTGAACTGTACTTGGAATTTTAATTTTTAAAGAGATGAACTTGCTCGCATGCACATTTTAGTTGGTTCTGTTGTCCTGCCAAAATGTATTTGGAGGTGAGCCATCAGCCAAAGAGAAACCACCTGTAGAAGCAATAAATGAGCAGGCAGACCTGACGGCGCTTGTGATGCTTTTCGCTCCAGCGTGAGACCAGAAGCATCCAGCTGAGGTTCCTCAGGATTGTTACCAAACGTACACTTCAGATTAAGCGTGTGCGTAGGGGTTTCTCCAAACGAGACCTTAACTATGGGGAGATTCTGAAACTGCTCGTTGATTAACAGTGAGATTTCAATGGTGTTTCAGATCCCAAAGAAGAGAAGGAGGAGGAGGAGGTTTCCCCTGCCCTCAGCCAGGGCTCTCCAGTCAGCACAGCCCGGCCCAGCAGGAGCTGGCGCAGCAGCAGGTCGGCCACTGCCGCCCGCCAGCGTGAAGCCGAGAACTCGCGTGCCTCCAGGTCCAAGACTGGCTCCCTGCAGCTCGTCTGCAAGTCGGAACCGAACGCCGACCAGCTGGAATACGGTATGTGGGAAGCGGTGGTGTGAGGCGCCTGAAGATGGGCAGCTGGTGGGAACCTGTGAAGGGAGCTGCGTGTGGGTGCAGCTCGGTGAGCTGTGCGCTGACTGTGGCTGCTCCAGGCGTGGTGCTGCTTTGTCACGAGTGCCTTCTGCCACCAGCACTCCTGGCGCTGAATGTCGGCGGAGGTATCTTGAGACAGATGAGCTCACTGCAGCGAACGCAGGTTGAAACCTAATGGTGACTTTTCCTTTCAGAGGTCACAGAAGAGCATCAGTCTCCAGCTGGAATCAGGTAGGAAACTTTATTTTTGCGACAGTTCTTTGCGTTTAGTGTCAAGAAAGCAACATATGAACAGTTATTCAAATGCTTGTGGCACGGTCTGTGGAGGGGTGGCAGCTGTGTTCTCGTGCAGTCCTGGCCCTTCACATTTTCAGCTTGGATTGCTGATGGGCTGCAGGTGTCAGGAGATACTGGAGAATTGGGTTTGGTCAGTGTGGAGCTTTGGAAGCTTTGTTCCCTGTGCAGCGGGTGCTGTAGCTGTTCTCAACAGGATGCTGCTCTGCCTACCTGTGCTCCTTAGTGCAAACAAGGGATGAAAATTGCTGCGTGTCTTTCCCATTCTATGGGAAATTGCATATATATTCTTGCAGTAGTGCTTCAGTTGTCTCTGCTTAACTCCTCTGTTCTCCTTTTCTCCTGGCAGTGATGATGAGGAGGAGATCCTTGCCAGTGAGGAAGAAGTTCCTTTCAAAGATGATCCAAGAGATGAAACCTACAAGCCCCATCTCGAAAAGTATAATAGATTACCTACTTATTGTGTCTTTAGATTAAAAACATAACTGTGATCTCTTAGTTGAACTAGCTTAATGTGACCCGGAGAAACCATGCTAGTTGCTGACATGGAGTAGCTCCCACTGAGTTCAGTGTGTTCCCTATCTCCCTCACCTCTTGGGAACGTTTTTTCTCAGGTGGTCTGAAGCTTTTAGAGCCCTGTTGACAGTCAGGTGCATCCTTAGACCTCCATCCCACTTCTGCTTAGAAGCGGGATTTGATTAAAACATGAACTCCTATCCAGGTTTTGCCTGTTTGTAAGGAGTGGACAGTGCTTTTTAAAGAGTGTGGAAGGAGAGACAGCCCTTGGTGCTAATATGGTGGAGAACCAGTTACAGCAAGCCAGAGGTGTAGAGGCTCAGAGGAAGACAGAGGCATGAAGGTATCTTTAAATAGATACCAATTAATATTGGAGTAATACATTGTGTTTGTGTCTTTGTAGGGAAGCTCCAAAGCAAAGGAGAAAAGCTGGCAAGGGAAAAGAAGAAAAAGAGAAACAGAAGGAGATTAAAGTAGAGGTAAAAGAAGAGAGTGAGTTTCGGGAAGATGAAGAACCACCAAGGAAGTGAGTAAAAATTCTGCAGTTATATGTACCAGCATGTACAGTGTATGTTGCATTCTTGCTAGCATACAACAGTGTTGTTGTTGTTGTTTTTCCCCTCTGGGCCTGAAAGATAATAGGGCAGAGCCTCTTGCTCTGACTGAAGCACTGTTTCCTAGTGGCCTGCTCATGATTGGCAAGGGAAAGTAAGAAGTGATGTTTTCATTTAGTTGAGGCAGTGTTTTTCCATGCTGGGGCTTTGTCAGCCTGCCTGGATACGGCCACACTGTGTGAAATACTGTAGAGATTTTAAAACTCAGCAGTCTGAAGTGTGTTAGAAAGCTAGTCTGGGAAGGCCAGAGCTCTTCCAGTGTGTGCCCAGAGGTAGAGTACTTCATACATGTCATGTGGGAAACCTCCTCTTGGTACACTGGGGATTAATGCACCAGAGCTCAGGAAAACCAGCTGTGTTATCCCTCCTTTTGGAGAAACAGAGAGAACCGACTGAAGCTGCCTGGTCATCACTGGTGCTTGGAGTGGAGCCTCAGAATACCTACCTGGGCGTGCTTCAGTGCTGCATTTATGCGTTTGGGTCAAAGCCATTGTTTGGGATAGAGGAAAAAAAACAGCTTTTGCACTTGATCTCCTCTATGAGAATTGGGAACAAAAGGAGCTCCCTCTGCTGGCAGCGGCGTGGGGCTTTGCACACTTTTGTTTCAATTTCTCATGCTGCTTCTAAGCTGCAGCAAGGCTGATTGACATTGGAGAGAAGTATTTTTGCGAAGATTTTGTTGTTTTTGTTTTTTTTTTTAATGCCACGTGAGGCTTTCTGAGGCTTGTGGTTGTGTTGTTTGGATCAGACACTTTTTTTTACATGTAAGAAAACCTGTGCTGCTCCTGAAGGCTTGGCTTGAATGCCGAGTGCCTGCTCAGCTTGTTTACTAGCATGGTCTCACCATCAGTAAAATGTCTCAGTATGGGCTAGAAAAGAATTAATCAATCTGCACTAAGTGTCTTGGAGCAGCAGTGTGATCAAGCAGGCGCAACCTTCTGGGCAGAGGTGTTGCTTGGGAAGATATATTGTACATGTAAACACAGGTCTGATCAGGGCATAGATTTGTCTTGACAGGTGTGCAAGCTGCTCTAGTTAGTTCAGAGGGCTGAAAAATAGCTGCTAGGTCATCAGTGCCCTCCTTCCTAGCCACGCAGGCTGATGTTTTTCACATGGCATGAAATGTTACCCAACAGAGCAGAGGAAATAGAGGGCACCATCAGTTCTGGACTGTGTTGGCAAAATTATATGTTTATTAAAAATGCATTAGGAAATGGGAGGTCTTGTGAGAGCAAACCACACAAAGCACTTATTTCTTGAGAACATTGCCTTCCTTTGAATCTGCATCAAACTTATTCTTGATTGATTTTTCTTGGGCTTGCAGTTAATGAGGCAATAACTCGCTAACTGTCTACAGCAGGAACTTAGGAGAGCAGAATCTTGTGTGCTCATGTGCGGCTTGGAAAGGCCTGAATGTAATCAAGGGCTGCAAATAACGTGGACATTGACAGATGTAAAAGAAAAATGTGAAGCGTGTGATGTCTGCTTGAGGGAAACCTGCCCATCTATTGCGCAGGCTTTCCTTTGAAACTCTTCAGGCATTTTGATCCACAGTGGGTGGTGGTTGATTTTGAGTTGCTGGGTGCAATGTTACTTTTCAGCCCAAAACTGTAGAGGAGTTCTGTAGTATTATGGCACTCAGCTGAAAACCTCTGCCTAGTGCCAGTGTGAAGAAGCCTCCTACAATTTTGTCTGTAACTCTGTTATATGCTATAGGAGAGGACGGAGAAGAAAAGATGACAAGAGCCCAAGATTGCCCAAGAGAAGGTAAGTGGTCCCCTCTACTCAGTTCAGTTCCTTTGTGTCATGCACAGAGCTGTCAATTGTTTCAAAAGGCACCTCTCTCACACAATACAAAAATCAGCCTTAAAGAAAAGAAGGAAATAGTGACATATGTTGGCTCCCCTGCTTTCATTCCTCTTTTTCCCTATGGATGTTGGGTTTGCTTTCTTCCCAGCTGTTTTTCCCCATCTGGCTTGATTCCTGCCATGGCGGTGTGCAGGGGTTTTGGGGAGCCTGGCATCCTCTGGGGTTTTCTTAGTCCTTGTGTGAGCCCCCATGTCTTGCTAGAAGCAGAGGGGGCTCTTGGCCAAAGTCTGTCAGCACAGCTCATTGGGAATACTGGAGCAATAATCCCTTGCTCTCACATTACTGAGCTGCGCTCACATTCACTCATCTGGCTGCTGTCCTCCCCTCAGATGTGTCAGCTGATCACTGCTCATTTTCTTACTGACCTCCTAGGAAGAAGCCTCCAATACAGTACGTCCGCTGTGAGATGGAAGGCTGTGGCACAGTCCTGGCCCACCCGCGTTACCTGCAGGTATTTGGGATTTTCTACTTCTTGAATGCTATCTGTGTGAGGGCAGGGAATGGCAGTTTGCATCAGGCCACATGTCTCTGTGTCTGTCCTGTTACTGGATGTCTACATTCATTGGGCTTTCTCCTCCGCATGTAAGGGTGTCTTGTTAGCGACTGGAGTTTGATGCCCTGCCAAGGGGCCACCTGGGATCAGTGTGCCTCAGCCTCCTCCTTAGCCGATCAAAAAGAGAGCTTACAACCTTTCGCTTTTCTTTCTCAGCATCACATCAAGTACCAACACTTGCTGAAGAAAAAGTATGTGTGTCCCCATCCCTCCTGTGGTCGGCTCTTCCGACTGCAGAAGCAGCTCCTGCGGCATGCCAAGCACCACACAGGTATGGGGAGGAGGAGGAGAAGGATCTTGGCTTCTTGCTGGGTTGGTGAACAGTGCAGGGGGGCAAAAAGAAAAATGCCCACGGCTTGAGGTGGGAGTGAAGGTGAGGCAGACGGTAGGGATGTGCAGCAATGGCAGGGTAATATTCCCTTCTGTGTTACCATCTTCTAAGGGAATGACAGAAATGGGCTATAGAGTTCCTAATTCACCCACTGGCAAGTATCGTTGCAAGTATTGCCAACAATCAAACAAGCCAAGCTTTATCCTAATTTACCACTCCTTCAGTATTGGTCAGAATGGATTAAGACTCTTCTGTCACGCCTTAGCTCTCCAGATCAAGCTACTGTGGTGTCCTGTGGGATGCCACTTCCTTTGCTGTGTCTGCAGGCCTCCCAGCATTTCTGCTTCTGCTGCTTTGTGGGCGGCTTTACCTGCAGCACATGAGAGCAGGGAGAGGGAGCAGGTCTGCAGGAGAGTAATGCTCTGGCTGGTGTTGCTTTTCAGATCAAAGGGACTACATCTGTGAGTACTGTGCCCGGGCGTTTAAGAGCTCTCATAACTTGGCGGTGCACCGAATGATCCATACAGGCGAGAAGCCCTTGCAGTGAGTACCTTTTTGCTCTCCTCCTTTGAGCGACCCCTAGATACATGCACACCGAGCTCAGGGGCAGCTCTGAAGTCAGGGCTGGAACCTACTCGTGCAGTCCTGGCCCTCTTGAAACGCACCTCTGTGGGAGCGTTTGAAGTGCTGCTTGGTCCTCGAGGCAGTGCCTCGGCAGAGATCTGAGGAGCATGAGTGATATAACAGGAAGAGCTGGCACTACGGTGACAGCCCGCGTTGATCAGAGCCCATTCTTTTCCTGGGCTGCCTCGTTACTCCAGCAGTTTCCACAGACGTGTGCCGATGTTGCTGTGTTGTGACCTCCCCTTCTCCCTTCCCCAGGTGTGAGATCTGTGGATTCACATGCCGGCAGAAAGCTTCCCTCAACTGGCACATGAAGAAACACGATGCGGACTCCTTCTACCAGTTCTCCTGCAACATTTGCGGCAAGAAATTTGAGAAGAAGGACAGTGTCGTGGCCCACAAAGCCAAAAGCCACCCAGAAGTGCTTATTGCTGAAGCACTGGCGGCCAACGCGGGTGCCCTGATCACCAGCACTGACATTCTGGGCACTAACCCCGAGGCCATCGCGCCGCCCACCGATGGCCAAGGCCTCCCTCTTCTTCCTGACCCCCTGGGCAGCACTGCCCCAACCGATTGCCTGCTGCTGAACCCCGATGGGATGCCGAAGACGTACTGCGGCGGGGCGGAGCGTGTGAGCCTGGTGGCTGACGGCAAGCTCTTTGTAGGCAGCGGCAGCAGCGCCAACCCTGAAGGGCTGGTGATGAACACAGAGATCCTGGGAGCCACCACGGAGGTGCTCATCGAAGATTCAGACTCCACTGGACCCTAGTGGGTGGGGAGCACGTGGGTGCTGGGACTGTTTGGACTCTATTTAAAAGGAAAAAAAAAAAAAAATGGAGACGCATTGAAAGAGAGAAAAGTTAAACAAAACTTAAAATACTAGTAAGTAACCGAAGGGTCTGCTCCCCTCAGCGTGGATCACAGCACATCCTCTTTCTCCCAACCACTTCTGTCTCCCACAGCTCCTTTGCAGAAAAGGGGCGCGCGCTGCCATTACCAGAGCGAGTCGGACTGAGTGACAGATTTCTCCGAGGGAGGGGGAAGGCTGAAACCCTTGGCTCTACCCCGAAGTAGATGCCTTTCTGGCTCTTTGACCTGGCCCTGTTTGCAAGCTAGGAAGCATTTGGTGTGCTCTGGACAAGTTTCTTAGGACTCCCTTTTTGCCCCGTGGTCCCACTTCTATGCATTTCTGCAACTCTAGTCCTCGCAGCCTCACTCTTCATCCCGGGGCTGGGAGTTTGGCTCGGCACTTTAGGCCCCCTCGGCGGGGCAGGCTGCGAAGGAGTCCCTGTCCCCCACCACACTTGGCCCCATCCCTGGCAGGAAGCAGAGGGAACGCCCTGGCTCATAGATCATGTTTGCTTGGAGAGGCCCGGGGGCTACGGGAGCCCTGCGTGGGAGAGGCAAGGAGGAGCATCCCGGTTTGACGACAGTAATTTGCACTTTGAACATGTTTCGTTTTTGTGTTGTGGTAACGAGATTCCTTATTTATTGATAAAAGGGTCGGTATTTTTTAGTTATGTTCTTGGCGGGTGGGGTGGCAGGGGTTCAGGTTGCTTCCCAGCAGGCTCCTTCCCACCAGAGAGCCGTAGGGAGTGTGCATGCCATGTAACAGCAGCTCGGAGAGCTGGGGTGAAAGCAGCGTGCTGCAGTCAGACCTCATGGCTTTCCAGAGCAGAGGGAGAGCCCCAGAGAAGAGCAGTGGAGTCCTTGCAGCAGCGTTTTAGCAGGAGGATGAGGTGAGTGATGGCACAACCGCCTCTCATCTCCCTCCTTCCCTCCTAGCTCAGCTCTTTTTGCTCCCCTTATTCCCTCACCTTGCCAGGAAGGACAGCATTAGTCAGGATACTTGTTCTCATGGCCCAGGACAGTGGTGCTCCTCTGCAGAGATCGGGTATGGTTGTCTTTAGCTCATCTATCCAAGGCTGACGCGGGAGTAGAGGCTGTCCGGTTTGTCCGTGCCTCTGCAATGGGGTGTGCTGTGCTGAGCCCCTCGCTTGTGCTCAGCCATCTCTGCTCCCTGGGGTGGTCATTGCCTGCTGATGTGTTAGGACAGCTCAGAGCCTGTGGAAGAATTTGCATAGGAAATGACGTCTGGTCTTTAGGCTCGAATCTTTTTGCTCTGTTATCTGAAGCTGTGTGTGGAGACTAGGTGGCCTTGAATTCTTTGTGTGTTTGGAAGAGGTGACCAATAACCTGGGCTTTCTGTCAGTTTACTTGTTTTTTCAGTTGTGTTTATGTGCTGGGAACAGAGCTGAAGTGCTTTGTCCAAGCCTGAGTTCAGCAGAACCGGTCTGTAACAGCAGCCAGGCAAAGTCAAGTATCTGGGGTCTGGAGATCAGCAATAAAACATGGAATTGAATTGGAAAGTTTTGACAGGAAACTGACTCCAAACGCCCACTCTGTCGCCTGTGCTGCCTGGAAATCCAGCTGTAGCCCAAAGTCTGACAGCACTTACTGGGCCACTTGTCCTGATTTCCCCTTTCCCTTCCCACTGACATTGAAGTCTGTGTTGGAGCAAGGCAGAGCGCTGCTGTTGCAGGGATGCTCTATGTTGGTCTGTGCCCTGGGTGTGGGCGTTCGCTGGTCCTGTACTGTGGCTCCTGTGTGTGTGAGCTGGAGGGTGAGTGGAAGGCTGAGCACAGCACTCCTGGCACGGTGGTGTGGGAGTACACTAAACAAAGCAGTTGCTTTAGCTGGCATGGCCTGCTTCTTGCTTGGATCAAGTTGGAATTCCCTTTGTGAAGCACTGCTAACTGAAGAGGCACCATGCAGTGCACAGAGGTGGGTTCATCCCCAGCAGTGTGGCTCTTCTATCCAGGGGAATTAAGGAGGGGAGCACGCAGCTTGCACTGTGCCATGCCCGCTGGCAGCTGCAGATCAATCCCCCAAGTTAGGAGCTGCTTCACGTGCCCTGCCACCACTCCAGGGAGCATTGCGTGGCAGGCAGAGCCTTGCACAGAACACTAAATGAAATGGGAGAGATTGGGGTTTGCTCTCTGACACTAAAATGAATGCTTTTGGGTCAGGAGCTTGCTTGCAGCTGGTGATGCAATGCCGGGCTTGGCCAGGAGGCGAGGCCTCGTCCTTCCCCTGCCCCAAGCACTGCTACGTGCTGTGGGGTGCAGGACTGAGCGGCTCGTTTGCCTCCTGTGTTGCTCCTGGCCTGAACCCCTCTGGTCCCTGCCTTACCCTCCCATGCCCTCATTGCTTCCCTTTTTTTTTTTTCTGTCTCAGCAAGTTGCCTGTCTGTCTTCTAACCACAGCCTGCTCGCCCTCAGTGCGGCAGAGTCTGATGTAACTCCTTTCTCTCTCTCTCAAACCCTACAACTGACACAGCCCTCCTGCAGCTCCTCCTCTGCGTGTCTCTCCTTCACTCGCATGCAGTTTGCTTCAATAAATTATTGTAGTAGTTTGCAATAAACTTTTTTTGTATTTTTTTTCCCCTGTATTTATTTTATTGTTCTCCTTCCTGGAAAGGAAGCCGGGGCCCTGACCCCAATAAAAACCCTGAGATGTAGGAGGAGATGGGTGCAGATTATGGGGGCCCTGTGGGGGCTGTGGGGCCTGGTGCTGGGTGCTGCTGTGGTGGCCAAGGGAAGCTGCTTTTCTACTCTGTTTTTCTTTTCATCTGGGTAACACGTAACCAAAATAAATGTATTGAGGAAAACAAACCAACCCCAAGGGCTGTTTGTGTGTGGTACTCGTGCTGAGGGGCTGCTGCTGTGGGACATACCTCTGGGGTAGGGGTGTCCGGGGGCTCCCACCGCCTTGAGGAAAAGGGAGGGAGGCGGCTGCTGGGGTCAGGCTGTAGAGTGAGGGGTATCCTAGCCCCCGGCTGGGCCTCGCTCTGTCCCCAGCGCTGCGCCTTGCTCCGGCCCCAGCCTGCTGCCTGGGCTGAGCTGTTGAGCAATGTCCCGGCTCTGCTCACCTCTTCCCGGCAGCGGTTTCCCGTGCTCCGGCCTGAGCCAGGGATTAGAGCAGGGCTCGTTGTGCCGTGGGGAAGGAGCCTGTCGCTGCCGGGTGAGAGCGTTTTGGGCAACGAGCTTAGAGTGGCAAAGCGTGGGGAATTAGGGAAATAATCTGTTGCTGTTGATCCCAGAGGCGGGAATCTGCAGCGTCGTGCCAGGCCCCAGGCGCGGAAGAGGGGGAGAGCCGGGCCAGCGGACGCGTGAGCAGAGCTCCCAGCTGGAATGCACCAGCTCAGCAAGGGATTGTCCTCCCGGGGCTGTGTGGGCACTGCGCCGTGAGTCCGGGACGGCCGCCTGGGTCATGGCGGCAGCAGACACCCCTTCAGCCACTCTTCGGCACCACGACCTGTGCAGCCGCGGCATCCGCCTGGCCAGGAAGATGCGCTCAGATGTCACCGACCTCCTGGACATCTACGTGAGTTCGTCCTGCTCTCGGGGCTGGGAGTGCAGGCGGGAGGCTGCTGCCGTGAGAGTCCTCGGGGCGGGATGCTGGAGGCCCCCCTTGTGCCGGCATCCATCCCAGCTGTCTGTCCCGCAGGTGGAGCGGCAGGGCCTGGACGCCTCCATCAGCGTGGCGGCGGTGGATGGGGTGCCGGCGGCGGCGGCGGAGCGCTGGGCAGAGCAGACCGGCACCCAGCGCCTCCTGGACAACCTGGCAGCCTACCGGGCCTTCCGCACGCTGCTGGCACAGATGCTGGAGGAGCAGCGGGAGCAGCTGGGAGACGCCGATGCTGAGCTGGGCCCGGCGCTGGCGGCCGTGCTGCTGCAGGTCTCGGCCTTTGCCTACCACCTGGAGGAGCTGCTGGAGCTGGAGAGCCGCGGGGCCCCTGCTGAGGAGGGCTCCGAGCCCCCTGCACCCCCACGCCTCAGTCTCTTTGAGCAGAAGCTGCGGGGCCTGGGGGTGCTGCGGGAGCTGGCCCAGTGGGCCGTCAGGTCGGTGCGGGACCTGCGGCAGCTCGCCAAGCACGGCCCAGGCGGTGGCACAGCGCTGGGTCTGCCTGAGAGCCAGTGATGAAGGTGTGGGGAGCCCCGGCCCAGACAGGGCTTAGCTGGGGGCCCGTCTCTGTGCGGGGCTGCTGACAGGCGTGGGAGCTTCCGGGAGCGAAGGGGCCAAGCTACTAACCAGGGCCCTTCCGCTTCCTAATGGGCCCCTTTCCCCGTGGTGGAAACTTAGGCACAGGGAGGGAACTCCTGGCGAGGTGGGCCTTGTGGACGACCCGCAACCCCACCATGGCCTGGAAGCCATGACTCCTGGTGTGCTGTGCAGGGCCATCCTGTTCTGTGGGACCGGGTTGCTGCTGTCTCCTGATGGCCGGGTGATGCTTCTGGAGGAGGGGAGCTGCCTCGGGGTTATTGCAAGGGTGAGAGGGATGTGGAGGCACCACCTGGTGAAAGGCGGCTCAGGAATTGTCCCCCTCTTTGCAAGGTCGGAGGCTTTGCCTCGTTCAGGTGCTCCCTTTTCTCTCCGCTCCTGCACAGCTCCCACCCTGCCTGCGTGTTCTGCGTGCTGAATTTCTGCTCTGACTGCTTGGGGCCGTTCTCAGGAGGGGAGTGGGATTTGAGCTGGATGGCATTTCTTAGCTGGTCGGACAGGGTATAGAGAAGGTATTTATATAGAAGGCTGACTGGAAAGACCCTCTGCCAGAGGCTTCTTGCCTCTGGGAGCTGTTATAAGACTGGAGAGGGAGAAGCGAACAGCCACTGTTGGCCACTGTTTTCTTCCAGGGTGGCTGTGGTGGATGCTGAGCAAATAAAGCATGTGGAGAGCCACTGGGGTGCTGTGACTTCTTGGGGGCCGGACTGGCTGGGCTGCCTTATTCCTAATGAAGTACATTTCTTTGTGGCAGGAGAGTGAGAGGTCTGGGAGGAGTGTGAAGGAATGGTGCGGGTGAGAAGGACGCGAGAGAGAGCTGCAGAGGGCTCACAGGGGAGGTACAGCTGCAATGTTATCCCCTGTCCCTGTGTGGCTCTGCCTTCTCCTCGACCCCAAGAGCAACACGCTGTAGGGGGTTCCTGTTCCCTGGGGCACAGCGTGAGGCACAGCCATGCCACTGGCCCTGCACAAAGTGCCTTTGTCCCAGCGGGTGCTGGAAGCTCCTGGCACAGTGCCGCCCCAGCACCAGCAGTGTCTGTACAGCCGGAGGGGGCTGGAGGGTGAGGCTGTTGTGGTGTTTGTTGGGCATGTAGGACAGGGGCTGCCCTATGGGGTTGGGATGGGGGTGCCTGGCACATAAGGTGGAACTTGTGATGGAAGGACGTGCACCTACCTCCCCGCTGCTGGTTGTCCAGCCTCAGATTTGCAACTCCCATTGGATTACTTGCATGGTTCTGCTTCCATGCACTTGTGAATAACTATTTCTGGCATTTATTTTTTGGGGGATTACTCAAAGCATTGCTCTCTCCCACGTCTCGCTATGTGCAATAGCACACAACTTTCTTTCCTCCCCACACGCCCTCATTCTCAGCAGCACCTGGGGGGCTCACAGCCACCCCCACAGTCCCTCACTTCCCCAAGCCTAATGCGCACCCCAGTCCCACTGTTGGCTTTGGGACAGTGGGGTGGGGGCAGAAGCCCAAGCAGGAGGTGACCTGAATGTCAGCGGGGCCCCAGCAGCCCTGGCAAAGCGCCCTGCAACCCGATAGGGCCGGGGCAGCTGCTGGCAGCTATGCCAGAGCTCAGCGTGGGTGAGGACATCAGACGCTGCCCGAGCAGTTTGCCACGGTCCTGAAGGTCCCTTCCAACCCAAGGCACTCGACACCTCTGCGATCTGTCCTTGCTCGGAGGTGGCGTTTCCAGCTACACAATGGGCAACTGCCAGAAACCGGGGCACGGTTTTCTTGCAGCCACCCGCGTGGTTCTCCCCAGAACGGGCCCCGATGGGCGCTACGCTTAATAGCGAAAAAAATCAGCGCTGGAAGCACTCAACGAGAGGAGCGCAGGTGGCGGAGGATGGCCGCCCCGAGACGCGCTCGGGCAGGACGCGCCTGGGGGCGTGGCCTCGGGGGGGGGGGCGTGGCTTCACGGGCTCCGCCTCGAAGGGGGCGTGGCGCCCCGCCTCCCCGAGCGCGCTCTCGGCCGGGGCCGCGCGGGGCGGGCGCTGCGTGGTGCGCGGGCGCTGCGATGCGGAGCCTCCCCCCGCCGCCGCCCGCCGCCGCCGCCGTCGCGGGCCCCTCGCCCGGGAAGAGGCGCTGCAGCCCGGCGCGGCGCTGAGCGGCCCCTGGCGGCCCCGGGGCGGGCAGGGCAGGGCTCCGCGGAGCATGCGAGAGCCGACGGGGCGGGCTGCAGCGGCCGCGGGCAGCGGGAGGAGGCGGCGGCGGCGGCGGGCCGGGCCGGAGGAGCGATGCTGCTCGCCTCCGCCGTGGTGGTGTGGGAATGGCTGAACGAACACGGGCGGTGGCGGCCCTACAGCCCGGCCGTCAGCCATCACATCGAGGCGGTGGCCCGCGCCGGGCCGAGGGCGGGCGGCAGCGTGGTGCTGGGCCAGGCTGACAGCCGCCTGGCGCCCTACATCATCGACCTGCAGTCCATGCACCAGTTCCGCCAGGACACCGGTGAGTGAGCCCGGCCGACCCGGGGCCGCCCGTGTTCCCACCTTGCGTCGCGCGGAGCCGCCTGACCTGGAATCGCATCGCACGGTGCTGCGCGGTGCTGCGCTGCCGGGCCCGTGCTGCATCGCGCTGCCGGAGCCGGGTTGCGCTGCGCTGCCTTTCCCGGTCCCGCGTTGCGTTGTGCCGCCCTGCTCTGTTCCACGTCCCGCTGCCCGCCCCGCGGTTGCGCTGCCGTGCCGTGCCGCCTGCTCCTGCCCGCCTCGCTGAGCCCCGGGTTGCATCACGCTGAGCCTTGTGTTTGCCTCGCACTGCCTGACCTGGAATTGCATAGCTCTGCTCCTTGCTGCCTGCGTGCTCCCTGCCCCTAGCTGGCCGTGCTGCTGCCCGAGCCCTGTTGCAACAAGCAGCCTTTTGCCCTAGTGGCCGGGGCCTGCGGACCTCCTCTGTTCCCTACAGACCTTTCCTCTGCGTACGAGGCTCTCCCTGTGCTCCCCTTGCCCTATGGGGTGCTGTGGGGACAAGTCGTGCCCTGGAGCATAGCAGGGTACAGGTGGGGCTGCAGGGGGACGCCAGGTGGGGAGCACGGGCAGGTGTTGGGAAATCCCCGAGGGCTGAGTGCAGGTGTAAGAAATGCAGGGCACTGCTGTGTGGGGTGTGCTTGGCACAGGTGTTTGTGCTCCTTCCTTCCACTGGCAGTCCCTGCTTGGCCGTAGGAAAGGGATGGCAGCATCCCTTGTCCCCAGGCGGTGTCCCCTGGTGGTGGTGCTGCCTTCCCCAGCAGCCCGGGGCTGGTGGGAACCATGGCCCGCCCGGGTGCTCGGGGACAAGGGACCTTTGGTGCCGGGGGACAGCATTCAGCGCCATGTGTCTGAGGGCTATTGTTGCCCAGGGGAGGAGGCCTGAAAGGGGAATTGTTCTGCCTCTCCCTGGGTTGCCGGGGATGTCGGTATTTTGGGTCATTAAACAGCTCTGATTTGGGGGGGTCGCGACCCTGGCAGGCCCTGAATAGCTATTGTCCCCTTTCTTCCCCTGCTGAATGGGAGGCCAGCCGGCCGCCGGGCCGGGGGGGACACGCCACTTTCCCACAGCGCCGGAGCTGCCAGATGCCGCATGCCGTCGCTGCCGCCCTCCTCGCCTCGCGCCGGATTAGGATAAATCACTGCGTGCAGCGAGGCCCCGCTCCCCTCTGGCCCCGGCGCTGCTTTGTGCCGCCAGCTTTTCCCCCACCAGGTGCCCCTGTGCGTGATGGGGCGGTGACCCACTTCTCTGCTCTCCAGCCTGCTCAGGGGGAACCCGTTCTGGCATGGGAGCTGATGGTAGTGGTAGGGGTCGGGATTAAGGGGGACTGACATTCCTGCGGGCTTTAAGGGGACACGTGGCCGGTCAGAGCAGGACAATCGTGTTCTGCTGCGGTGCCAGGCGGGACCTGGCTGAGGTGTGCTGTGACGGGCTGACGGGCGTCACGTTGGTGCCGGGGTGGCCTGGGGAAACTGAGGCACGCTGTTCCCGTGGCAGGGTGGGGACAGCGGCTGAGTCAGGAAGCTGTCATTCCAACACCAGTGAGGCCGGTCGGGGCAGTTCCATGGTGTTCACTGGCTGGTGCCGGGTTCTGATGAAATCTCCGTCCCCTCCGCAGGCACCATCCGCCCCGTGCGGCGCAGCTACTATGACCCGTCCTCGGCACCGGGCAAAGGCGTCGTATGGGAGTGGGAGAACGACAGCGGCTCCTGGACTCCCTACGACATGGACGTGGGCATCACCATCCAGCGTGCGTACGAGAAGCAGCACCCCTGGGTGGACCTCAGCACCATCGGCTTCTGCTACGTGATCGACTTCGCCACTATGGGCCAGATCAACCGGCAGACCCAGCGCAAGCGCCGCGTCCGCCGCCGCCTCGACATGGTGTACCCCCTGGTGTCGGGCACCCTGCCCAAGTCACAGTCCTGGCCGGCCAGCCCTGGGGCGGCAGCGGCCCCCCCGGCCCCCGCCTGCGCCTGCCCCCAGTGCCTCCTGGTGATGAGCGTCAAAGCTGCCGTGTCAGCCGGCGGCCTGGGGGCTGCTACCCTGCAGCCACGCAAAACTCCCCCTGCTCCTCCCGTCACCCCCAAGGCCCCGGCACCCACCTCAGGTGCCAAGGCGCCTGACGGCACGGCCACGGCGCGCGGATCGCTGAAGCCTCTGGGCTCACAGGGTGTCCGGCGGCAGGCAGCCAGCGCACCTGCCCTGAGCCCAGCCGGCCCTGCTGCAAGCCCCCCCGGCGCAGGCAGCAGCAAGGCAGCCCGGCCCGGCCTCGGCACCCTGAACCGCAGCCACCTGCAGCGCCTGGCCATCGCCCAGTCTCGCGTGCTTATTGCCTCGGGGTGAGTCCTGCTGCGTGTGCGCGAGCGAGAGTGGGGAAAAGGGGGCCGCATCCCTGAGCCATTTAGCGTGGGGGAGGGAAGCCCCAACTCTTCCTCATGGGCAGAGGGCTCTGCCGGCCCTTCACTCCCCCCTGGTCCCTGTGTGGGGAGGGAGCGGGCATTGCAGAATGTCCTCCTGCATCTCAATGAGGAGGCTGGGCTGCTCTTTCTTCAGTCCTTTCTCTGTCCCCTACCCTTCCCCTTCCATCTCTGTCCCCCACCCTTCCCCTGCCACAGAAAAGACATTCAGGGCCCCTGTAAGAAGGGCTCCTTCCCCACCCTCTGTGGACCATTTTTTGTGCTGGGGTGGGGGCCACTCAATGCGCCATTTCTCCCTTTTGTCTGCTCTGCTGTCGGCCTCCTGTCACAGCCTGGCCCCTTTCCTTCCCTCTGTCCTCCCCCTTCCCTCTGCGCTCCTGACCCACCGGGAAACTTTCCCATGGAAGAGAGCCCTGACGCGGGGCGGGGGGAGCGGCTGTGCAGTGACTGTAGGGAGAATGGAGGGGGAAAAAAACAGCAACACAGCGACAAAAAGAGGCTGTGAATGGTTTGGAGACGCAGGCGGAGTTTCTAAAGAGCGACAGAAAAGGCGGCAGCAGGGCGGGGGGCACAGAGCTTGGTGGAGAATTCTCTCCTTCCAGCCAGGGCCTGCTTGGTTGCTTGGGAAACTGCTGTCTGTTGTGGGCCGTGAGCCCTGATGCGGTCCTGTGCTTTCTCTGCAGGGTCCCTACTGTCCCCGTGAAGAACCTCAATGGCTCCAGCCCTGTGAACCCAGCTCTGGCAGGTGAGGATGGCCCCACCAGGGAGGTCTGTGGGGGTCGTCTTCATTCCTTAACGCTGTCTTGCCCCCCCCCTCAGGCATCACAGGGATCCTGATGAGTGCAGCCGGGCTGCCTGTCTGCCTGACACGGCCCCCCAAGCTGGTGCTGCACCCTCCGCCTGTCAGCAAGAGCGAGATCCAGTCCATCCCCGGCATCTCCCACACCTGCCGCAAGACCACCAAGAAACAGGCCAAGAAGGGTGAGCCCTCTCTGGTCCTTCCCACCCTCCTGGCTGTAGGCCCACCGACCCCAGCCCTGCTGACTCTCTCTCTCCTTCAGGTAAAGCTCCAGAAGAGGTGCTGAAGAAATACCTTCAGAAGGTGCGGCATCCGCCAGATGAGGTGTGAGCAACGGCTTGGGCTGTCCGCAGGGTGGGAGGTGGCAGTGCCCCTGGGCTGTGCTGTGTATCTGCAGCCTCTCCTCCTGGCCCCTCTGAAGAGGGGCTGCGAGCCCTGGGCACATGTCAGAGGGCCCTATCCATCCATTCTCCATGCAGGACTGCACCATCTGCATGGAGCGGCTCTCGGCGCCGTCCGGCTACAAGGGCCCCCAGCCAGCCATCAAGCCTGACCTGGTGGGGAAACTGGCCAAGTGTGGCCACATCTTCCACCTCCACTGCCTGGTGGCCATGTACAACAACGGCAACAAGGTGCGAGGCTGCAGCCCTGGGGGCCTGAACCCCCAGATTGGTGACATGGGGGGGGCCTGGTGCATGCCATAACCACGTGTCTCCATAAAACAGTCTGTGAAGGGCAGATTTTTGCTGGAAATGCTGAATCACAAACTGGGCTTGTATGGCTGTTTTGTTTCCCCGCTGTGGTTCCTGTCCTTACTTCCCTCCCAGGGCTGGAGAGGTGACCTTTGGTCCGTGCACACACCACTGCTGCTTTTCCAGCTGCAGGTGGACTTCTGAGCCCTCTGCATAGGGCTGTTTTGTTTGGCATGCCTGGGAAAAAGCATTCCATGTTGCTTAGAGATTGTTATTCTGCCATCTGTTTCTCTCTCTGCCAAACCAAAACAAAAAAACAGAGGTAGGGCTCGTGAAGCTGATGAGGAAGAATAGTTCAGACCTCGGGTGTTTGGTTCCAGTTGGTTTGCAGGCCCTCCCAGTCCCCTCCTGCTTCCTGAGTGCCTGTGTGTGTGTTCATGCTGGGTGGTGCTGGGGAGCACTGCTTTCATTATTTCCCTCTCTCAGGATGGTAGCCTGCAATGCCCAACCTGCAAAACCATTTATGGGGTGAAGACAGGGACGCAGCCCCCAGGGAAGATGGAGTACCACATCATCCCTCACGCATTGCCCGGCCACTCTGACTGCAAAACCATCCGTATCATCTACAACATCCCCCCAGGGGTGCAGGTGCGTCCTGGGGAGTGCGTTGGTGGTGAGCCATCCTTGTGGGGACCCGCAGCCCTGCTGCTGTTGCATCTGTGACCTAAGGTTGGGGGTGGTAATTTTAGGGCTGCTGTTAGAGTGCAGCTGCTCTGTGATTAAGCCCTCTCCATGTGGCAGAGGCAGCTGCCTCTGATGGAGTTTCGGTGTTGTGTTGCATCCAGAGTGTGCTTTTGAGTTCTAAATTGTATTTTATTTTTCTCTGCCATTGCATGTTGTAGGGACCAGAGCATCCAAACCCAGGGAAGAGCTTCACTGCCCGTGGCTTCCCACGGCACTGCTACCTGCCTGACAGTGAGAAGGGCAGGAAGGTGAGAGGGGCTCAGGCTGGCAAAGCACGCTTGTGAGGGGGAGAGGGACGGGGACAGGGATTTGGAGCATGGAGAAAAACAGGCTTGGCTTTGGCACACAAGTCCGGGTGAAGATCTTCCTTCGATGTAGCCTGTCCTGGGTGTGCTAGAGAGCTCTGCTATTTTGGTTGGTGTGAAACAGCATGGGATGGGACTCTGCTCCTGGGATCCCTGGTCAGCTTTGGTGAGGGCTTGCCTGGGTGGTCAAGTGCTGAGCAAAGGTGGGTGCTGCCTGCAGCTCCTGCGCCCACCTTGCTGCCTGCCCCATCTCCCCCTCCCCAGGTACTGAAGTTGTTGCTTGTAGCCTGGGACCGGCGCTTGATTTTTGCCATTGGGACCTCCAGCACCACGGGTGAGTCAGACACAGTGATATGGAATGAGATCCACCACAAGACAGAGTTTGGCTCCAACCTCACCGGTCACGGTTACCCTGACGTCAACTACCTGGACAACGTCCTGGCTGAGCTCGCAGCCCAGGGCATCACAGAAGAGAGTCTGGCACAGGAGAAGGACTGAGATTGATGGTAGGGAGGCCATGGCAAGGGTTCCCACTGCTGTATCCAAGGATAGAAGCCACCAGTGAAACCTAGCTGGGTCGTAGGGAGGGCAGCGGGAGCAGCTCCAGGTCAGTGGGGATGTGGGAGGGTGTCTTAGGGCTGTCCCCTCCCTGCTGGCAGAGCCAGCTGGTGCTGTGAGCCACAAAGGTGACCCTGGTCTGGCCGTCCCCGAAGCCAGTCGCTGCTGTGCATTGTTCCACGCAAATGTTGCGTGCTGCTGGCAGGGCTCTGTGGGAACTGGGGAGGGCAAGCCAAGACCCTCCCTTTCCTAATCACCCATGTCCCAGCCTGACTTGATGCCCCCTGATACCCACCTGGGCCTGGGACCCCATCCTGGTGCTGGGCAATGGGTGGGAGCCGGGCTGTGGGGTCTCTGGCTGTGGCCCTACCTCGTCCCTCACCCGTCTCTTTGTCTGTCTGTCCTGTCTGGTACATCCTGACTGATCTTCTCTGTCCACAGAGATGGGGGCTCTGGTCCATCTTGACCAGACCCCCTTGTCCTTCCTCCTCCTCTTGGTTATGTCTGAGCTGTGCCCTGTGGGGTCCCTTTGGCTGGGCTGCCCCTGTACTGGGAAGGGCTTGGAGGGTGGTTGGAAGCCGAGTGTGGGGGGGGAAGCATGTCTCCTGCCCCTGCTCTCCCCAGTAGTGGGTTCTTTGAACTGTTTGTATGGGGGCGTCCCCGTGTTGAATTTTATATACCTCGTGTTTTGGGGGTTTGTCGTATATATGTACATATAGGTGGTGGTGGCTGGGAGGCGGCCAGGGGAACATGGTGCTGTGGCCAGGCCTGGTGGTGCTCTGGATCTGGGGGTGGGGAGAGGGAGACACTGACCTGGAAGGACTCAGTGCCTCACAGTGGAGCTGTCACCCGTGGGTCTCTGTGAAGTAGGGATAGATGGGAAGCCATCACCTTCCTGCTAGATTCCATCCATGTCCCATGGCTCGGGGGTCCCTGGGGAAGTCTCAGTGGGGTAGAGGGTGACTGGCAGTGTATTGGCACAGTGATTTTGGGCTGGGCTGGGGGGCGGGGGGGGGTTGACGTGCTGGGGGGATAAGTGTGGCTGGGGGAAGGGGAGGGGAGGGGGTTTGCATGGAATCTGGTGGCCCCCACCAGACCCAGGGACTTTGCAGGGCCTCTTGGAGCCACATGGGGTGGGAAAAGTGGGCCCTGTGGCTCCAGGGGGATGCTGGGGGGGCACCTTCCCCACAGGCTGTTCTATGCCCTTCTCCTGATCCCATCCTATGAGACACCCCAACTTGGTGAGTAGGGCGGGGGCCCTGCCAAAACTGCCCCCTGTTCCCCCCTCATTGCTCCTTGTGGGGTTGGGTCCTCGTAGCCCCTTTTGTTTAGTCCCTTTCCGGTTTTCCTTTGGGGTTGGTTCACCCTCCGTCCTGGGGGACGGTGGTGTGGGAGGGATCCGTCCTGATGTGCATCATTCTGTTGTCGTTGCTGTTTCTCCTCTCCCCTGTCCGTGGGGTCCATCGCTGCCAGCTGGTTGCACCCCAGGGCATCAATAAAGCGGATGGTGGAGGAGTGCTCACTGTCCCTATGTGGCCTGGCCTCTCTGTTGTCTTCTGTCCGTCGTCTGTGTGATCAGGCGAGGGAGTGGGCACCCACAGGGAGGGCCAGGCACCTCATCCCTCCCCCCATCCTTCCCTTCCTTAGCATGGGCTGTCATCTTCTACCTCAAGGGAAAAACCCTCTGTCCCTAGGAAATCCCCATCTGGGCAGCTCTGCAGCAGGGAACAGCATCGTGGTTTCTGCATGGCTGCACCTGAGGCTGCCTTGCTGCAGAAAAACCTGAACTGGAGCTATGCAAAACCCTCACGTGATCTGGGGGAGGGAGAGGGTCCCCACCTCCAGGGTGCCAGGTTGATGACTAATGTGACACAGCTTTTTAACAACATTCCTTTTTTTTTTATTATTATTTTTTAATGCTGTGTTGCCTATGCAATTATTTGCTGGCTGAAATAAAAGTGATCCGTGCCTCTCTGCATGTGTGTGTATATCTATCACGATAGATATACATGAAGGCGTGGGTCGCCCTCCTGTTCCTGCGGGTGGAAATGGGTGCTGGGTGTGTGCAGTAGTTGGGGGACTTGGGGGGGAGCAGGGTGTTCTCCAAGGAGTTGGTCCTTGAGCCAATGCTTTTACAGGCTGTGTATCTCTGCGATGGAATTGAGTCTATCTGGTGAGTCAGGAAGGAGGGGTTTGTTTGGCTTCCCCTTGCTCTTTGAGGTTCTCTTGGGTACCCCAACAACCTCAGTAGCTTTTTGAAGAGCACTGGATCCCCTTCTCTGGGAATGGGGAGGAGGAGAGAGTAGGCACGGCCTGTAATGGGGTATGACTCTCAAGCAGCAAAGCTGGTTGGGGAAGAGCTGGGGCTGGCAGAGAGATGTGGTGGGTCCTGCTGGTGGGATGGCCTCAGATGGTGGCCTTGGAGCTCAACCAGGGGGCCTAGAGAAGGATGAAGGGTGGTGGAGCCCTGCAGGGTAGCTGGAGCTGCAGAGAGGTGAACCTGTCGTGGGAATGGGGTGAGGTGCAGGGGCTGCTGGCACTGCACAGCTGTGCCTCAGGGAAAGGAGTGGGCCAGGGGCTTCACCTAGGTTAGGAGCACAAGCAGCTGAGCAATACTTATTCCACAAGGCCCGCTGACTCTTGCTGGTGCCCCTCACCCATGTTCACTGCGGTGCTGTCCCCTGGCCTTTGCACAGGCGTGTCCCTGTCACTCATAGCCAGGTACCCCCTTCTCCTGTACCTCCAGCGACCATAGCAGACCATTGCCAGGATGGTGACAAGCCCCACCACCACGGCTGCAGCCACGCCAGCCACCTCACCCCCCGTCAGCGCCCGGCCCCTCACCATCTCTGCTGCCTGCTGGATCTCAATGGGCTGTGCCAGCCGCCACGCACGGCCTGTCCCATCCCGCACCCAGGCGCTCTCCCCATCCCCGTTGCTCACCAGCACGGTGTCGATGGCAGGCAGGTTGGCAGGGGGTCGGGTGAAGGGTGGTAGGCGCGCCGGCGGCAGCGAGCCCGCCGTGAAGACGCCAGCCTGGACGCAGTACTCCACCTGGCAGCTGTCGCTGATCAGTGCCAAGTGCTGGCTGAAGCCTGTGGGGCAGCGCTTGGCGTAAGGGTCCTCGGCGGTACCCTGGTGCTGACCCCCTAAGGGGTTCCCTGCCTGGCAGCTGAAGAAGCCCCCGAAGGGCACCGCGTACTGGCTGCCTCCCTCGTAATCCTGGCTCACGCACAACCTGAGGTCATCAAAGAGCTTCAGCAAGAAGTACCGCGAAGGGCAGGACTGGGCACCCGTGAGGGGGTTGACGCTGCGGCTACTGAACAGCCCCCCAAAGAGGTAACCCGAGTCTGGGGGCACTGGGCCACTTGCGACACACCAATAAGCTCTGAATTGCACCCGAGAGAGCCAGAAGACGTCCCTGCAGACACGGTGACAGAAGATGCCCAAGGTGCACTTGTTGTGGCACTCCAGGTGGCTGTGGCCTTCCTCCCGCTCCTGCATGCTCAGCAGCACGGGGCTGTACGAGGTGGGACAGGAGAAAGCCCCGGTGAGGGGGTTTTTCTGCTCCAGCGCCCGGCACAGTTCATTGGTGTCAGGGCCAGCCAGCCCGGCGCACTCCTGGAAGACTCCCCCAAAGGTGAAATTGGTCATGGTCCCCACGCAGGAGCCATCGTCAGCGTTGGCGTGGAAGTTGAAGTTGGGTGAGGTGGCATCGGTGCAGCCAGGGTAGGTGTTGAAGGTGTAGTAGCGGCGGATGGCCATCTCCACCCGCTTGGCCAGCTTCTTCACCGTGGGGCTGGGCAGCTCTGGCAGGGTGCTGGTGCTGATGAAGAAGTACAGAGGCAGCCCTGAGCGGTCGATGGCCACCAGCTGGTTGCTTATCCCCTCCTGCCAGGTCTTAAGGGTGATGCCTGGGTAAAAGGGGGTCCCGCCGATGCTCTCTACTCTGGAGTTGGTGCGGTTCTCTAGGTACTGCTTGGTGAAGGCAGAACTGGTGCCTTGAGATTCCTCAGTTTTCACATTGATTATGCTGTGGAAGGCCACAGCGGCTGAGGCAGTGATGGAGCTCCGCGTGGCCCAGCTGTCCTTCAGGAAGGTGGCCTTGATCTGATCCTCCTGGACCAAGCTGGCTCCAGCATCCACAGATGTGATGGTGTGGGTGCCGTAGTTGAGCACCAGCACCTCAGACAGAAAATCAGCCATCCGAGTCTGGTTGTTCTCCAGGTGGCTGGCAATGGTCAACAGCTGCTTCTTGAAGCCCTTGTCCAGGCTTGCTCCTGGGTCAATCTTGGCAGTGTAAACCAGGTTCCTGACCTGTACGCGAGTGGTGACCGCCTTGTCCTGCACTTGGTGGGTCTTGGCCTGGTAGAAGTCATAAGAGAACTTGCCATTGATTGCAGAGAAGAGGGACAGCTCCAGGTTGATGGAGGCAGAGGTGGCGCTTTTGTAATCCTTCCAGGACTCGATGATCTCAGAGTTGATGTCCAGATTGCTCTGCTTGCGAGGAATGGTGAAGATGTCATCTGGGATGATGTAGGACCCATCTTCAGTGGTCTTACACAGCGAGTAGCTCAGATCTATGACTCTGCCCATATCTAAATTCCTGAGGTTGTCCCAGCCCCCCCCGGGGAGGACTTCCAGGCTTGGGAGCTTCAGGGCCTTCTTGCAGTCCTGAAACCCCACAGAGGACAGTGCCTCCTGGGGCTGCTCAACCTCTGCCACTGCCATAGCCAGCGCCTGGGCGAGGAGGACCACCCTCAGCACCCAGACCATGGCTGAAGAACTCTGGACGTGCCAGTGGTGAAGAGGTGGCTGGGGAAATGAAGAGGAGGGGGTGCGGCTGGTGGGTGGTTCCTCCTCTCATGATTGAATTAAGAGAAGGGAAAGGAGAAGTGAAAGCTAGTTAACATGAGAAATGGCTGAGTGGGGCAGAGGTGACTGGGTGAGGGGCAGGAAAGCCTGGAGCTCACTGCCTCCCTGCAGCAAAAGCTCCCTCTTGATGTGAAAGTTACTCTGCTGGGAATGGGACAGGGTGAACTCTTTTATTCAGCACTCTGCTGGCATCCACCTGATGCCACCATGTGTATCTCCCTTCAGTCACTCCCTCCCTTCACGCTGGCTCTACCATGCCCCGCAAGGCTCTGGTAGCTTTAGGGGAGACTTCAGCACTTCCCACTGCTCCTTATTGCCTCCTGAAACCCATCCCTGTCCTCCCCTCAGTGTTCTGGGTAGGGAAGGGCACCTTCTGTGTGGAACTGTGTCATTGCTGTATGCTTTGGGTAATAAGCAGTTAAAGTTGTTTCTGCTGCAAAACTGCTGAAGTAACCATGGCTCTTTCCTTATGGACAGGTTCATTTCCCCTATTTCTGCTGGTTAGTTCCTCTTCCCAGGATAGTTCTGGTAGAGAATGGGGCTGCAGTGAGTGGTGTGGTGAAGAGCCAAAGGGGCCCATGAGAGCACCTTGTCCCTCACCAGCAAGAAGAGCCTGTCTCTGCCACTTTAATGCCCTCCCATCAGCTGCCTTATTCTGTAGAACAAAGAAGATCTCCTCAGCATGAACAGTCTCAGATTCCTCAGCCTTTCCTCATAGGAGACAGGCTCTAGTCCATCATATTCGTGGTACTTGGTTGGAGTCTCTCCAGGATGTCCACCTCTCTCTTGTACCAGAGAGCCCAGAGCTGACTCAGCACTCCAGGTGTGGGCTCATCAGTATGGAGCAGAGGAAAAAGATCATCACTCCTGGCCTGCTGACCTGGGGCTGCCATCCTTGGAGGGCTTCAGGACAACAGAGGAGTACCACCGGTATGACATGGAGCCAGGAAATCGGACATCGTGCAGACCGGGAGGCGCTGGGACATCCCCACCGCCAGGCGCGGTGCTTTGCTGTGCTGCCACTGCTCTCTGCTGGCACTGGGACAGCACAGCACTTCTGGGGACAGGCAACTTCCTGGGCTGGAGTGTCTTTAACGTGGAAGAAAACTAATGCAATCCCAGCAAAAACCAGCAGAGTATCCACCCGTAGTTCTACACCATCTGCGTCATGATCGAGTTTTACACTTGAGAAAATATCCTCATGAATCACCACCACCCTTCCTGTCCTTTGATACACTGAGATATTACTATTTGTAGGCTGTGGGCCATTACTTCAAAATGTCCATTGAAGTGTCCCAGGTAAAGGTCTGTTGAGTTCATTTTAGTCATTTTATTAATGATTTTGGGTATCCCTTCATGCTAGCTGCATGCTTCCCTCTAACATTGCCCACTCTTGCTCCATCTCTGTAGGTTTCCAATTTGTGTTAGAATTAGGCCAGGATCTCCTTGTTAACCCATGCAGGCCTCCCAGTGTTTTTGCCAAACTTTCTCTGCATCAGGGTGTGTTGCTTCTGAGCTGGGAGAAGGTGATCCTTGGATATTAACCAGGGCCTTTCCAGGGCTTTGTCACAAGTAAGAATTTCCCTGTGATGGCCAACCTCTACTGTCCTGAAGCCCAGGGATGTGAGATTGCTGCGTGTACGCATCATTGCCCTAAGGATGCTGAACTCCACAGTTCACTGACACTGTGGCCAACTTTGCCCTTGAGCTTCTCATTCCCCACCTGAACCTTCATGTGAGTGAGAGCAAGCTTCAGTACAGCATCCCTCCCCACTGTCTCCTCAATCACATGGAGGAGAAAAGCTTCACCAGCGTGCCTACATCTGTGTGCCTGGGGGGACATGCAGTTGTTATTCTCTACACATTGCAGCACAGCAGCTATGGGAGCCATCTCAACTCATATCTGTGAGATTTCCAACCCTTCCTGTTGTTTCACCCGTGTCCAGAACCAATGGGGATATATCCGTAATTCAGCTTTACCCCATCTCCCCATGGAATGGCTGACAGACTCAGGTACAGGACCCAAGGCTGGAAGTCTTGGTCCACATAGTCTTGAGGTTTTAATAAAGAAGAGATACTCATTAGGAAAGAGCTACAGAAAAATAATTTTAAAAAACTGATTCGCTGTTGTGTATCCCAGCTACAGGAAGGAGAATGGAGCAGTTTGTTGCTGTTCTGCAGCACTGAACAGGGAAAGGTGATGCTGCTGCCAAGGCCAGGGCTGCCCCTTCTTGGGAGCAGAGGTCCCTGTTCCAGCCATGTCCCCACAGGCTGCTCACAGCGATGTCCCCAGGGTGCTGACAGCAACGTCGTCATATCCTGCGTCCTCGCGTGGTTGTGCTGGAGTGTCCCCGAGGTGGGGAGAGACGGACACCTCCAGCACAGCCATAGCATCATCGTAGCCATGTGAGGGGCTGTGATGGGGCTCAGCAAGGGGGTCTGCAACAGACATGGATGGGACATTGGTGAGGATACAGATGGGAGGGGCTTTGTGCCCTCACCTCCCCATCAATGCTGTTTTCCCGTGTCCCCTCTGAAGGGTGCCCTGTGCCCTTCTGTCCTCCCAGCGCACCTCTGTGCCCGTGCCCCTACCTGGGGACACCTGGAGGTTGCTCTCCTCTGCACCATCCCCACTGGGTTCCGACACCTTTTTCCCTGAGCCCTGGGACAGGGAGCCTGGAGGTGAGGAAGAGCGTTAGGGACACAGCAGGGCATGAGGACAGCCTGAAGCCCCAGGGACTCTCCCGCTCCCACCTGTGTGGCTGGGCACCTCCTGGTAATCAGGCATCAGGCTGTAGTCCAGCTCCTCATACACAACCTCAGAGGCAGCATCCTTGCTGGGGCCTGCAAGGCAGCGTGCATGGCTACAGTGCCCCCAGTGTCCCCAAGGTTCAGCCCCGTGTTGGAGAACCTGCAGAGCGGTGCCCACCTTGGCTCTGGGCCCATGTGCGGTGTGCCAGAACTGCCAGGGCGGCCAGGGCCAGGCACAGCAGCGTCCCCAGGACCACGCACAGCACCGTGAGTGCTGACACCCTGCTTGGCGCTGCAGTCAGCGGGACGGCGCTGTGGGTGAGAGCTGTGGGGCAGTGATAGGAAGCGTGAGGCCCCGTGGGGATCTCATGGCAGCAGTCAGAGGACAGTGAGCGAGGACAAAGCCATTTTTGTTGGGGTGTCTCTGTCCCAGGGGCTGCTACCTGGGGCTGGGCTGGTAGCCTCTCTGCTGTCCCTGGTGTCCTCGTCACAGGAGATGTAGGTGATCCCAGTGGTGTCGCATTCCTGCAGCTGCCATGGCGCTGAGGGGCAGCGCCAGAGCGAGCGGGCTCCCTCCTCACAACTCACCCAGCCCAGCCAGGCGCGCTCCGAGCCCTCTGCAGAGACTGGTTCTTCCAGCTTCCCCTTAGTGCCACATCCCAGCTGGCGGCAGACGGCAGTGGCCGTGGCGGGGCTGGTGCCGTTGGCACAAACAGGACCCCACGTCCCCTCATGCAGCACCTCCAGGTGTCCACTGCATCTGCTGCTCCTCCCCGTCAGCCGCAGGTCCAGCAGCCCTGCAACGAGGTCAGGGGATCACTGCACCCTGAGGACGGTGGGGCTGCTCCCATGCAGAGGGATGGTGGCACTCACCTGAGCACACAGCGCCCGCTCCACCTCCAATCTGGCAGCCACGCTGCACTGGGGCTGCGCAGTGCCACAGAGCATCCTCTGTGCCAGAGCAGCCCCCGGCACCTGGCCACAGCGTCCCAGTGCCAGGCCCAAAGCGCTCGGAGCCAGGTGCCTCCAGGGCCCATCCGCAGCCCAGCTGGCGACAGACGACGGTGGCATCCTGCAGGGTCCAGGTGTCCTGGCAGACGGTGCCCCACGTGCCCTCGCTGTACACCTCCACCCTGCCGGCACAGCGCCCCGGGCCGCCTACCAGCCTCAGCTGCTTGCTTCCTGCATGGGTGGGTTGGGCTAGGGATGGGGATGGCAGCATTGTGCTCGTGGCCCTTCCCTGTGCACTCACCTGAGCAGGCAATGGCCAAATCCTCAGGGCTCCTGCTGAGCTCTGTGGCCATCCCTGAAATGTTACACTGTGCCAGGAGCTCCTCGGTGCCCACACAGCGCAGCTCCTGCAGCTCCATGGGGCCCGAGCCATTGGCTGGTGCAGCATAGATTTTCTCAGGCACACCGCAGCCCAGCTGCCGGCACGCCACGGTGGCAGTGCCATTGTCCCACAGCCCCACAGACACACGGGCCCAGACACCGGGGCGCACGGCCACCTCCAGCTGTCCGTCACAGCGGCTTTCCCCACCGTGGAGCCTCAGGGGCTCGGTGACACCTGCAACAGCGGCTGTACTGTGGGAACTGGCATTGCTCCCCACCTACTGGAGCTTCCCATGGTCCCCACACCCACCTGAGCAGTTGACGGCAGCGGTGTGCCCAGGGGGGCAGGCGGGCTGCCCCAGTACCTCCACAGGGCACTCGCCTGGATGCCGCTCGCTCCCACTGCAGCTGAGGGCATCACGCCGCAGTGTCCCCATACCCATCCCAAAATGGCCTGGCGGGGGCAAGGAGACTGCAGAGCCACAGCCCAGGTGGTGGCAGAGGACGTGGGCATCGGGCAGGTCCCAGGCAGTGGCACACAGGGGTCCCCACACCCCTTGTGCCTCCACCTCCACCCGCCCGGTGCAGGCTGAGCCTCCGTCCACAAGCCGTAACCTGGTGTAGTCTGCAGCAGAGAGAGGGGTTGGTGGAGTGAGGGACCCCCTGAGCACTCCACACTGCACAGGGCCCCTGCAGATCCACAGCCATTGCACTTACAGGAGCAGATGATGGCTGTGGTTTGGGTGCAGGTCTGGATGTGCGGAGGCCGCTGCGTGCAAGCGGACAGGAGGGGCTCAGTGCCGTTGCACTCAAAGGCACCATGCCAGAATGGCCCCTCTGCTGCACCAAATTGCTCAGTCCCATATAGGGCCAGTGCTGTCCCGCAGCCCAGCTCTCTGCAGACGACGTGGGCGGCCATGAGATCCACGTGGCCGTGACAGATGCTGACCCAGGCCTGGCCCTGCCGCACCTCCAGTCTCCCTGAGCACTCACTTTCCCCTCCGGCCAGCCGGGAGAACCCTGCCAAGGGACGTGAGCTGCTGGGCAGGGGAATGTGAGTGATGGGCTCCCCATAGTGCCATATGCCCCCAGCTCTCACCTTGGCAGACCACAGCAATGTCATAATCGTGAGGACCATTGTAGGGACCCCAGCCCCGAATGTTACAATTCCACAGGGCAGCCTCATCTCCACGGCAGTCAATAAAGGCCAACATGATGGGGCCATCTACTGACCGAAATTGTGAGGCAAAGTAGGCACCAGCAGCCGAGCCGCAGCCCAGCTGCTGGCACACCACCTCAGCATCATCCATGTCCCAGGCATCATCTGTCACTGTGCCCCAGCGTCCCCGAAGCTTCGCCTCCACTCTCCCCTCACAGGGTCCTCCACCGTCCGCCAGCCGCAGCTCCAGTGCCTCTGCATCAGGGATTGGCCTCAGCCATGCCCAGGGGTCCTGGCATTCTGTTCCCATCCCACACACCCTGCCTCACCTGTGCAGATCACCCCAACGTCCCACTCATGGCCACAGAAGTGGTTCCCCCAGCCAAAGTGGGGGCAGTTCTCCAGCTTGGTCTCAGTGCCGCGGCAGAAGAAGGGATGAAGCCAGATGCGTCCCTTGCCTTGCCCGAATGGGGCATATGGGGATGCATGGGCCACTGTGCCACAGCCCAGCTGACGACACACCACACTGGCCCCTCGTATGTCCCAGTCGAAGTCATAGCTGCAGACGGATCCCCATTCGCCTTCATGCTTCACCTCCACCCGACCGGCACAGCGCCCACCGCCATCCACCAGCCGCAGCTCCTCGCTGCCTGTGGGCACACCAGGGAGGTGGCTGAGCCAGGGGGTGGCCGTCCCACAGCTGCAACCCTGCCCCTCTGCTTCCCCCTGTCCCACGGTCACCCCACTGCCCCACGACTCACCCATGCAGAGCTGCAAACTGAGGAGCAGCCCCAGCACCCTGGCAGGCATCATCGTGCCCCACATGCACAGCCTGCAGCCCAGGATGGGGAGGGGGAGATATAGGCAGCCCCTGCTGGCAGGAGCCAATGGGGATGGCGAGGTGCGGTGGGAGCCGTTATCAGCAGGGTTATCAGCCGCCTGCTGGGTCCCAGCCTCCAATAACCTGCTTCGTGCCCAAATATGAGACTTGTCTCCGCTTCTGGCGTCACGCAGCCCCACCACGGGGCTCACTGCCTGTGTGTCAGCAAGGGGAGCCAGCCTGCCTGGGTGCTGCGCATGTCCCTGAGTAGGGGCTGCGTCTCTGGCTGTGTCCATGCAGAGAGGGTCCCCACAGGGTATAGACCGACCCGTAACAAGGCCTCCCTCTGCACTCTAGTGCGTACCACATTATAGTGCAGCCCTAGAGCTGGCTTTGTGGTTCCTCAGGCAGCAGTGGGGGTGAATAAAGTCCCCATGCTGGCAGCAGGGCCCTTGCATCAGCTGTTGAGACACAGCACTGCCTGCATCTGAATGCAAGTGGACCCAACATCCTCCCCGCAGCACAGGCAAGAGGGGATGTTTTCTCTATGCAGGGACCCATTGTGAGCACCAACCTCACACAGCTGCCGTGCCACCCGCACAGAAGCAATACACTGCATAAGGTGATGCTGTTCTACTCGAGCCTGCAGCATGCAGGAAGGTCTTGCTGCCCCGCTTTGCTGTCCTGCAGCAGGAGCAGACACAGGGACAGCTGCAGATTGCTGCAGTCCTAGGGCTGTGCGGCTGCTGCGAGGCCAGCACAGCAACCCCAACTGCACAGGGGAAGGAAGGCTGCAGGCCGAGCTGTCCCTGCCCGTGTCCCCGCGTGCAGCCCGGTGTGGGGAAGGAGGAAGTGTGCGATGGGTGCGCGGCCGCTTTCAAAAGCGAAACCCTGCCTGTCCGCAGGGCTGGGACGTGGGGAAGCTCCCGGCCCTGCTGCAGGGTCACTGCATGGCGGCACGGCTCGGTGGGCACCGGGGAACGCAGCTGCGGGGTGGGGACGCTGGCAGCACCTGGGCGTCACTGCTGCCCCGCTGTGCTCGTGGTGCAGAGCTCCGGCAGGAGGCATCGGGGCTCAGCAGGGCCAGGCATTCGGCTCTGGCTGCCATTCCTCCTTGATTGATGGCAGCGGTGGCACAGAGCTGATGGGGCAGGACGGCTGCTCGGCACCCTCCTTCGGCAGCATACGTCAGGGAGGGGAATCCTGCCCTCAGCCGCTGCGGGTCCTTACAGACCGCGGTGACAGACAAGTGCAGGAGGTGGCTCAGCCCCCGGCCCGATGTCTCTGGTGTCACAGGGAGCTCTTTCACGGGGTGCTCTTCCCACTGCCAACAGAGGTGTCCCCAGAAGTGCAGATCCTCCCAGCAAGCGCCGGGTGAGAGCCAGCTGACTCAGGTTTGCTTATCAGAACGTGTGCGAAAAGGCTGTGAATGCGTGTGGGGATGCACACACTACAGTTATCATCTGAATTTCTGTAACTGCTTTCCGCCCTTTTCTGTTTGTATCTGCCCTCGAGGCTGTTTACAGCTCTCTCCCCCATGGCACACTGGGGGCAGGGGCGGAGTGAGCGAACGGCCGGGTGCTGCTCAGCTGCCTGCCGGCTGAAACCGCGGCGTGTGGCAGCGTGCCTGCACCTGTGTGCCTGTGGGGACACGCGTCCTTGTTGTCCTTCCACTGCAGCGCAGCAGTCATGGGAGCCGTCCCACCTCATCTCTGTCAGCTTTCACACTCTTGCCTTTGTTACCCCCGTGCCCAGAGCCAAAGGGCAGATCTCTGAAATCTATCTTTGCCCCAGCGCCCCGAGGGGTGGCTGACAGAATCAGGTACGGAATCCAAGGCTGGAAGTGAGTTTCTCCACAGATTTGGGGTTTTAATAAAGAAGAGATATTCATATGGAAAGAGTTACAGAAAATTATTTATACAAGTCAACTTGCTGTTGTGTCCCAGCTTCAGGAAGGAGAATGGAGCAGTTTGCTGCTGTTTTGTGCACCAGGCAGGGAAAGGTGATGCTGCTGCCAAGAACAGGGCTGCCCCTTCTTGGGAGCAGAGGTCCCTGTTCCAGCCATGTCCCCACAGGCTGCTCACAGCGATGTCCCCAGGGTGCTGACACCAACGTCGTCATATCCTGTGTCCTCGCGTGGTTGTGCTGGAGTGTCCCCGAGGTGGGGAGAGACGGACACCTCCAGCACAGCCATAGCATCATCGTAGCCATGTGAGGGGCTGTGATGGGGCTCAGCAAGGGGGTCTGCAACAGACATGGATGGGACACTGGTGAGGATACAGATGGGAGGGGCTTTGTGCCCTCACCTCCCCATCAATGCTGTTTTCCCGTGTCCCCTCTGAAGGGTGCCCTGTGCCCTTCTGTCCTCCCAGCGCACCTCTGTGCCCGTGCCCCTACCTGGGGACACCTGGAGGTTGCTCTCCTCTGCACCATCCCCACTGGGTTCCGACACCTTTTTCCCTGAGCCCTGGGACAGGGAGCCTGGAGGTGAGGAAGAGCGTTAGGGACACAGCAGGGCATGAGGACAGCCTGAAGCCCCAGGGACTCTCCCGCTCCCACCTGTGTGGCTGGGCACCTCCTGGTAATCAGGCATCAGGCTGTAGTCCAGCTCCTCATACACAACCTCAGAGGCAGCATCCTTGCTGGGGCCTGCAAGGCAGCGTGCATGGCTACAGTGCCCCCAGTGTCCCCAAGGTTCAGCCCCGTGTTGGAGAACCTGCAGAGCGGTGCCCACCTTGGCTCTGGGCCCATGTGCGGTGTGCCAGAACTGCCAGGGCGGCCAGGGCCAGGCACAGCAGCGTCCCCAGGACCACGCACAGCACCGTGAGTGCTGACACCCTGCTTGGCGCTGCAGTCAGCGGGACGGCGCTGTGGGTGAGAGCTGTGGGGCAGTGATAGGAAGCGTGAGGCCCCGTGGGGATCTCATGGCAGCAGTCAGAGGACAGTGAGCGAGGACAAAGCCATTTTTGTTGGGGTGTCTCTGTCCCAGGGGCTGCTACCTGGGGCTGGGCTGGTAGCCTCTCTGCTGTCCCTGGTGTCCTCGTCACAGGAGATGTAGGTGATCCCAGTGGTGTCGCATTCCTGCAGCTGCCATGGCGCTGAGGGGCAGCGCCAGAGCGAGCGGGCTCCCTCCTCACAACTCACCCAGCCCAGCCAGGCGCGCTCCGAGCCCTCTGCAGAGACTGGTTCTTCCAGCTTCCCCTTAGTGCCACATCCCAGCTGGCGGCAGACGGCAGTGGCCGTGGCGGGGCTGGTGCCGTTGGCACAAACAGGACCCCACGTCCCCTCATGCAGCACCTCCAGGTGTCCACTGCATCTGCTGCTCCTCCCCGTCAGCCGCAGGTCCAGCAGCCCTGCAACGAGGTCAGGGGATCACTGCACCCCGAGGGCGGTGGGGCTGCTCCCATGCAGAGGGATGGTGGCACTCACCTGAGCACACAGCGCCCGCTCCACCTCCAATCTGGCAGCCACGCTGCACTTTGGCTGCACAGTGCCACAGAGCATCCTCTGTGCCAGAGCAGCCCCCGGCACCTGGCCACAGCGTCCCAGTGCCAGGCCCAAAGCGCTCGGAGCCAGGTGCCTCCAGGGCCCATCCGCAGCCCAGCTGGCGACAGACGACGGTGGCATCCTGCAGGGTCCAGGTGTCCTGGCAGACGGTGCCCCACGTGCCCTCGCTGTACACCTCCACCCTGCCGGCACAGCGCCCCGGGCCGCCTACCAGCCTCAGCTGCTTGCTTCCTGCATGGGTGGGTTGGGCTAGGGATGGGGATGGCAGCATTGTGCTCGTGGCCCTTCCCTGTGCACTCACCTGAGCAGGCAATGGCCAAATCCTCAGGGCTCCTGCTGAGCTCTGTGGCCATCCCTGAAATGTTACACTGTGCCAGGAGCTCCTCGGTGCCCACACAGCGCAGCTCCTGCAGCTCCATGGGGCCCGAGCCATTGGCTGGTGCAGCATAGATTTTCTCAGGCACACCGCAGCCCAGCTGCCGGCACGCCACGGTGGCAGTGCCATTGTCCCACAGCCCCACAGACACACGGGCCCAGACACCGGGGCGCACGGCCACCTCCAGCTGTCCGTCACAGCGGCTTTCCCCACCGTGGAGCCTCAGGGGCTCGGTGACACCTGCAACAGCGGCTGTACTGTGGGAACTGGCATTGCTCCCCACCTACTGGAGCTTCCCATGGTCCCCACACCCACCTGAGCAGTTGACGGCAGCGGTGTGCCCAGGGGGGCAGGCGGGCTGCCCCAGTACCTCCACAGGGCACTCGCCTGGATGCCGCTCGCTCCCACTGCAGCTGAGGGCATCACGCCGCAGTGTCCCCATACCCATCCCAAAATGGCCTGGCGGGGGCAAGGAGACTGCAGAGCCACAGCCCAGGTGGTGGCAGAGGACGTGGGCATCGGGCAGGTCCCAGGCAGTGGCACACAGGGGTCCCCACACCCCTTGTGCCTCCACCTCCACCCGCCCGGTGCAGGCTGAGCCTCCGTCCACAAGCCGTAACCTGGTGTAGTCTGCAGCAGAGAGAGGGGTTGGTGGAGTGAGGGACCCCCTGAGCACTCCACACTGCACAGGGCCCCTGCAGATCCACAGCCATTGCACTTACAGGAGCAGATGATGGCTGTGGTTTGGGTGCAGGTCTGGATGTGCGGAGGCCGCTGCGTGCAAGCGGACAGGAGGGGCTCAGTGCCGTTGCACTCAAAGGCACCATGCCAGAATGGCCCCTCTGCTGCACCAAATTGCTCAGTCCCATATAGGGCCAGTGCTGTCCCGCAGCCCAGCTCTCTGCAGACGACGTGGGCGGCCATGAGATCCACGTGGCCGTGACAGATGCTGACCCAGGCCTGGCCCTGCCGCACCTCCAGTCTCCCTGAGCACTCACTTTCCCCTCCGGCCAGCCGGGAGAACCCTGCCAAGGGACGTGAGCTGCTGGGCAGGGGAATGTGAGTGATGGGCTCCCCATAGTGCCATATGCCCCCAGCTCTCACCTTGGCAGACCACAGCAATGTCATAATCGTGAGGACCATTGTAGGGACCCCAGCCCCGAATGTTACAATTCCACAGGGCAGCCTCATCTCCACGGCAGTCAATAAAGGCCAACATGATGGGGCCATCTACTGACCGAAATTGTGAGGCAAAGTAGGCACCAGCAGCCGAGCCGCAGCCCAGCTGCTGGCACACCACCTCAGCATCATCCATGTCCCAGGCATCATCTGTCACTGTGCCCCAGCGTCCCCGAAGCTTCGCCTCCACTCTCCCCTCACAGGGTCCTCCACCGTCCGCCAGCCGCAGCTCCAGTGCCTCTGCATCAGGGATTGGCCTCAGCCATGCCCAGGGGTCCTGGCATTCTGTTCCCATCCCACACACCCTGCCTCACCTGTGCAGATCACCCCAACGTCCCACTCATGGCCACAGAAGTGGTTCCCCCAGCCAAAGTGGGGGCAGTTCTCCAGCTTGGTCTCAGTGCCGCGGCAGAAGAAGGGATGAAGCCAGATGCGTCCCTTGCCTTGCCCGAATGGGGCATATGGGGATGCATGGGCCACTGTGCCACAGCCCAGCTGACGACACACCACACTGGCCCCTCGTATGTCCCAGTCGAAGTCATAGCTGCAGACGGATCCCCATTCGCCTTCATGCTTCACCTCCACCCGACCGGCACAGCGCCCACCGCCATCCACCAGCCGCAGCTCCTCGCTGCCTGTGGGCACACCAGGGAGGTGGCTGAGCCAGGGGGTGGCCGTCCCACAGCTGCAACCCTGCCCCTCTGCTTCCCCCTGTCCCACGGTCATCCCACTGCCCCACGACTCACCCATGCAGAGCTGCAAACTGAGGAGCAGCCCCAGCACCCTGGCAGGCATCATCGTGCCCCACATGCACAGCCTGCAGCCCAGGATGGGGAGGGGGAGATATAGGCAGCCCCTGCTGGCAGGAGCCAATGGGGATGGCGAGGTGCGGTGGGAGCCGTTATCAGCAGGGTTATCAGCCGCCTGCTGGGTCCCAGCCTCCAATAACCTGCTTCGTGCCCAAATATGAGACTTGTCTCCGCTTCTGGCGTCACGCAGCCCCACCACGGGGCTCACTGCCTGTGTGTCAGCAAGGGGAGCCAGCCTGCCTGGGTGCTGCGCATGTCCCTGAGTAGGGGCTGCGTCTCTGGCTGTGTCCATGCAGAGAGGGTCCCCACAGGGTATAGACCGACCCGTAACAAGGCCTCCCTCTGCACTCTAGTGCGTACCACATTATAGTGCAGCCCTAGAGCTGGCTTTGTGGTTCCTCAGGCAGCAGTGGGGGTGAATAAAGTCCCCATGCTGGCAGCAGGGCCCTTGCATCAGCTGTTGAGACACAGCACTGCCTGCATCTGAATGCAAGTGGACCCAACATCCTCCCCGCAGCACAGGCAAGAGGGGATGTTTTCTCTATGCAGGGACCCATTGTGAGCACCAACCTCACACAGCTGCCGTGCCACCCGCACAGAAGCAATACACTGCATAAGGTGATGCTGTTCTACTCGAGCCTGCAGCATGCAGGAAGGTCTTGCTGCCCCGCTTTGCTGTCCTGCAGCAGGAGCAGACACAGGGACAGCTGCAGATTGCTGCAGTCCTAGGGCTGTGCGGCTGCTGCGAGGCCAGCACAGCAACCCCAACTGCACAGGGGAAGGAAGGCTGCAGGCCGAGCTGTCCCTGCCCGTGTCCCCGCGTGCAGCCCGGTGTGGGGAAGGAGGAAGTGTGCGATGGGTGCGCGGCCGCTTTCAAAAGCGAAACCCTGCCTGTCCGCAGGGCTGGGACGTGGGGAAGCTCCCGGCCCTGCTGCAGGGTCACTGCATGGCGGCACGGCTCGGTGGGCACCGGGGAACGCAGCTGCGGGGTGGGGACGCTGGCAGCACCTGGGCGTCACTGCTGCCCCGCTGTGCTCGTGGTGCAGAGCTCCGGCAGGAGGCATCGGGGCTCAGCAGGGCCAGGCATTCGGCTCTGGCTGCCATTCCTCCTTGATTGATGGCAGCGGTGGCACAGAGCTGATGGGGCAGGACGGCTGCTCGGCACCCTCCTTCGGCAGCATACGTCAGGGAGGGGAATCCTGCCCTCAGCCGCTGCGGGTCCTTACAGACCGCGGTGACAGACAAGTGCAGGAGGTGGCTCAGCCCCCGGCCCGATGTCTCTGGTGTCACAGGGAGCTCTTTCACGGGGTGCTCTTCCCACTGCCAACAGAGGTGTCCCCAGAAGTGCAGATCCTCCCAGCAAGCGCCGGGTGAGAGCCAGCTGACTCAGGTTTGCTTATCAGAACGTGTGCGAAAAGGCTGTGAATGCGTGTGGGGATGCACACACTACAGTTATCATCTGAATTTCTGTAACTGCTTTCCGCCCTTTTCTGTTTGTATCTGCCCTCGAGGCTGTTTACAGCTCTCTCCCCCATGGCACACTGGGGGCAGGGGCGGAGTGAGCGAACGGCCGGGTGCTGCTCAGCTGCCTGCCGGCTGAAACCGCGGCGTGTGGCAGCGTGCCTGCACCTGTGTGCCTGTGGGGACACGCGTCCTTGTTGTCCTTCCACTGCAGCGCAGCAGTCATGGGAGCCGTCCCACCTCATCTCTGTCAGCTTTCACACTCTTGCCTTTGTTACCCCCGTGCCCAGAGCCAAAGGGCAGATCTCTGAAATCTATCTTTGCCCCAGCGCCCCGAGGGGTGGCTGACAGAATCAGGTACGGAATCCAAGGCTGGAAGTGAGTTTCTCCACAGATTTGGGGTTTTAATAAAGAAGAGATATTCATATGGAAAGAGTTATAGAAAATTATTTATACAAGTCAACTTGCTGTTGTGTCCCAGCTTCAGGAAGGAGAATGGAGCAGTTTGCTGCTGTTTTGTGCAACAGGCAGGGAAAGGTGATGCTGCTGCCAAGGCCAGGGCTGCCCCTTCTTGGGAGCAGAGGTCCCTGTTCCAGCCATGTCCCCACAGGCTGCTCACAGCGATGTCCCCAGGGTGCTGACAGCAACGTCGTCATATCCTGCGTCCTCGCGTGGTTGTGCTGGAGTGTCCCCGAGGTGGGGAGAGACGGACACCTCCAGCACAGCCATAGCATCATCGTAGCCATGTGAAGGGCTGTGATGGGGCTCAGCAAGGGGGTCTGCAACAGACATGGATGGGACATTGGTGAGGATACAGATGGGAGGGGCTTTGTGCCCTCACCTCCCCATCAATGCTGTTTTCCCGTGTCCCCTCTGAAGGGTGCCCTGTGCCCTTCTGTCCTCCCAGCGCACCTCTGTGCCCGTGCCCCTACCTGGGGACACCTGGAGGTTGCTCTCCTCTGCACCATCCCCACTGGGTTCCGACACCTTTTTCCCTGAGCCCTGGGACAGGGAGCCTGGAGGTGAGGAAGAGCGTTAGGGACACAGCAGGGCATGAGGACAGCCTGAAGCCCCAGGGACTCTCCCGCTCCCACCTGTGTGGCTGGGCACCTCCTGGTAATCAGGCATCAGGCTGTAGTCCAGCTCCTCATACACAACCTCAGAGGCAGCATCCTTGCTGGGGCCTGCAAGGCAGCGTGCATGGCTACAGTGCCCCCAGTGTCCCCAAGGTTCAGCCCCGTGTTGGAGAACCTGCAGAGCGGTGCCCACCTTGGCTCTGGGCCCATGTGCGGTGTGCCAGAACTGCCAGGGCGGCCAGGGCCAGGCACAGCAGCGTCCCCAGGACCACGCACAGCACCGTGAGTGCTGACACCCTGCTTGGCGCTGCAGTCAGCGGGACGGCGCTGTGGGTGAGAGCTGTGGGGCAGTGATAGGAAGCGTGAGGCCCCGTGGGGATCTCATGGCAGCAGTCAGAGGACAGTGAGCGAGGACAAAGCCATTTTTGTTGGGGTGTCTCTGTCCCAGGGGCTGCTACCTGGGGCTGGGCTGGTAGCCTCACTGCTGTCCCTGGTGTCCTCGTCACAGGAGATGTAGGTGATCCCAGTGGTGTCGCATTCCTGCAGCTGCCATGGCGCTGAGGGGCAGCGCCAGAGCGAGCGGGCTCCCTCCTCACAACTCACCCAGCCCAGCCAGGCGCGCTCCGAGCCCTCTGCAGGGATGGCTGCCAGAATTCCCCCAGTGCCACAACCCAGCTGGCGGCAGACGGCAGTGGCCGTGGCGGGGCTGGTGCCGTTGGCACAAACAGGACCCCACGTCCCCTCATGCAGCACCTCCAGGTGTCCACTGCATCTGCTGCTCCTCCCCGTCAGCCGCAGGTCCAGCAGCCCTGCAACGAGGTCAGGGGATCACTGCACCCCGAGGGCGGTGGGGCTGCTCCCATGCAGAGGGATGGTGGCACTCACCTGAGCACACAGCGCCCGCTCCACCTCCAATCTGGCAGCCACGCTGCACTGGGGCTGCGCAGTGCCACAGAGCATCCTCTGTGCCAGAGCAGCCCCCGGCACCTGGCCACAGCGTCCCAGTGCCAGGCCCAAAGCGCTCGGAGCCAGGTGCCTCCAGGGCCCATCCGCAGCCCAGCTGGCGACAGACGACGGTGGCATCCTGCAGGGTCCAGGTGTCCTGGCAGACGGTGCCCCACGTGCCCTCGCTGTACACCTCCACCCTGCCGGCACAGCGCCCCGGGCCGCCTACCAGCCTCAGCTGCTTGCTTCCTGCATGGGTGGGTTGGGCTAGGGATGGGGATGGCAGCATTGTGCTCGTGGCCCTTCCCTGTGCACTCACCTGAGCAGGCAATGGCCAAATCCTCAGGGCTCCTGCTGAGCTCTGTGGCCATCCCTGAAATGTTACACTGTGCCAGGAGCTCCTCGGTGCCCACACAGCGCAGCTCCTGCAGCTCCATGGGGCCCGAGCCATTGGCTGGTGCAGCATAGATTTTCTCAGGCACACCGCAGCCCAGCTGCCGGCACGCCACGGTGGCAGTGCCATTGTCCCACAGCCCCACAGACACACGGGCCCAGACACCGGGGCGCACGGCCACCTCCAGCTGTCCGTCACAGCGGCTTTCCCCACCGTGGAGCCTCAGGGGCTCGGTGACACCTGCAACAGCACTGCTGTGCTGTGGGAATGGGCAGTACTCCCTACCTACTGGTAGTTCCCACTTTCCCCGTACCTACCTGAGCAGTTGATGGCAGCGGTGTGTCCAGGAGGGCAGGTGGGCTGTCCCAGCACATCCACAGGGCACTTGCCCAGGTGCCACTCGTTTCCACTGCAGCTGAGGGCATCACGCCGCAGTGTCCCTATCCCTTTTCCAAAATGGCCTGGTGGGAGTAGGGAGACAGCAGAGCCACAGCCCAGGTGGTGGCAGAGGACGTGGGCATCGGGCAGGTCCCAGGCAGTGGCACACAGGGGTCCCCACACCCCTTGTGCCTCCACCTCCACCCGCCCGGTGCAGGCTGAGCCTCCGTCCACAAGCCGTAACCTGGTGTAGTCTGCAGCAGAGAGAGGGGTTGGTGGAGTGAGGGACCCCCTGAGCACTCCACACTGCACAGGGCCCCTGCCGATCCACAGCCATTGCACTTACAGGAGCAGATGATGGCTGTGGTTTGGGTGCAGGTCTGGATGTGCGGAGGCCGCTGCGTGCAAGCGGACAGGAGGGGCTCAGTGCCGTTGCACTCAAAGGCACCATGCCAGAATGGCCCCTCTGCTGCACCAAATTGCTCAGTCCCATATAGGGCCAGTGCTTTCCCGCAGCCCAGCTCTCTGCAGATGACGTGGGCGGCCATGAGATCCACGTGGCCGTGACAGATGCTGACCCAGGCCTGGCCCTGCCGCACCTCCAGTCTCCCTGAGCACTCACTTTCCCCTCCGGCCAGCTGGGAGAACCCTGCCAAGGGACGTGAGCTGCTGGGCAGGGGAATGTGAGTGATGGGCTCCCCATAGTGCCATATGCCCCCAGCTCTCACCTTGGCAGACCACAGCAATGTCATAATCGTGAGGACCATTGTAGGGACCCCAGCCCCGAATGTTACAATTCCACAGAGCAGCCTCATCTCCACGGCAGTCAATAAAGGCCAACATGATGGGGCCATCTACTGACCGAAATTGTGAGGCAAAGTAGGCGCCAGCAGCCGAGCCGCAGCCCAGCTGCTGGCACACCACCTCAGCATCATCCATGTCCCAGGCATCATCTATCACTGTGCCCCAGCGTCCCCGAAGCTTCGCCTCCACTCTCCCCTCACAGGGTCCTCCACCGTCCGCCAGCCGCAGCTCCAGTGCCTCTGCATCAGGGATTGGCCTCAGCCATGCCCAGGGGTCCTGGCATTCTGTTCCCATCCCACACACCCTGCCTCACCTGTGCAGATCACCCCAACGTCCCACTCATGGCCACAGAAGTGGCTCCCCCAGCCAAAGTGGAGGCAGTTCCCCAGCTTGGTCTCAGTGCCGCGGCAGAAGTAGGGATGAAGCCAGATGCGTCCCTTGCCTTGCCCGAATGGGGCATATGGGGATGCATGGGCCACTGTGCCACAGCCCAGCTGACGACACACCACACTGGCCCCTCGTATGTCCCAGTCGAAGTCATAGCTGCAGACGGATCCCCATTCGCCTTCATGCTTCACCTCCACCCGACCGGCACAGCGCCCACCGCCATCCACCAGCCGCAGCTCCTCGCTGCCTGTGGGCACCCCGGGGACATGGCTGAGCCAGGGGGTGGCTGTCCCATGGCTGCAAACCCTGCCCCTCTGCTTCCCCCTGTCCCACGGTCATCCCACTGCCCCACGACTCACCCATGCAGAGCTGCAAACTGAGGAGCAGCCCCAGCACCCTGGCAGGCATCATCGTGCCCCACATGCACAGCCTGCAGCCCAGGATGGGGAGGGGGAGATATAGGCAGCCCCTGCTGGCAGGAGCCAATGGGGATGGCGAGGTGCGGTGGGAGCCGTTATCAGCAGGGTTATCAGCCGCCTGCTGGGTCCCAGCCTCCAATAACCTGCTTCGTGCCCAAATATGAGACTTGTCTCCGCTTCTGGCGTCACGCAGCCCCACCACGGGGCTCACTGCCTGTGTGTCAGCAAGGGGAGCCAGCCTGCCTGGGTGCTGCGCATGTCCCTGAGTAGGGGCTGCGTCTCTGGCTGTGTCCATGCAGAGAGGGTCCCCACAGGGTATAGACCGACCCGTAACAAGGCCTCCCTCTGCACTCTAGTGCGTACCACATTATAGTGCAGCCCTAGAGCTGGCTTTGTGGTTCCTCAGGCAGCAGTGGGGGTGAATAAAGTCCCCATGCTGGCAGCAGGGCCCTTGCATCAGCTGTTGAGACACAGCACTGCCTGCATCTGAATGCAAGTGGACCCAACATCCTCCCCGCAGCACAGGCAAGAGGGGATGTTTTCTCTATGCAGGGACCCATTGTGAGCACCAACCTCACACAGCTGCCGTGCCACCCGCACAGAAGCAATACACTGCATAAGGTGATGCTGTTCTACTCGAGCCTGCAGCATGCAGGAAGGTCTTGCTGCCCCGCTTTGCTGTCCTGCTGCAGGAGCAGACACAGGGACAGCTGCAGATTGCTGCAGTCCTAGGGCTGTGCGGCTGCTGCGAGGCCAGCACAGCAACCCCAACTGCACAGGGGAAGGAAGGCTGCAGGCCGAGCTGTCCCTGCCCGTGTCCCCGCGTGCAGCCCGGTGTGGGGAAGGAGGAAGTGTGCGATGGGTGCGCGGCCGCTTTCAAAAGCGAAACCCTGCCTGTCCGCAGGGCTGGGACGTGGGGAAGCTCCCGGCCCTGCTGCAGGGTCACTGCATGGCGGCACGGCTCGGTGGGCACCGGGGAACGCAGCTGCGGGGTGGGGACGCTGGCAGCACCTGGGCGTCACTGCTGCCCCGCTGTGCTCGTGGTGCAGAGCTCCGGCAGGAGGCATCGGGGCTCAGCAGGGCCAGGCATTCGGCTCTGGCTGCCATTCCTCCTTGATTGATGGCAGCGGTGGCACAGAGCTGATGGGGCAGGACGGCTGCTCGGCACCCTCCTTCGGCAGCATACGTCAGGGAGGGGAATCCTGCCCTCAGCCGCTGCGGGTCCTTACAGACCGCGGTGACAGACAAGTGCAGGAGGTGGCTCAGCCCCCGGCCCGATGTCTCTGGTGTCACAGGGAGCTCTTTCACGGGGTGCTCTTCCCACTGCCAACAGAGGTGTCCCCAGAAGTGCAGATCCTCCCAGCAAGCGCCGGGTGAGAGCCAGCTGACTCAGGTTTGCTTATCAGAACGTGTGCGAAAAGGCTGTGAATGCGTGTGGGGATGCACACACTACAGTTATCATCTGAATTTCTGTAACTGCTTTCCGCCCTTTTCTGTTTGTATCTGCCCTCGAGGCTGTTTACAGCTCTCTCCCCCATGGCACACTGGGGGCAGGGGCGGAGTGAGCGAACGGCCGGGTGCTGCTCAGCTGCCTGCCGGCTGAAACCGCGGCGTGTGGCAGCGTGCCTGCACCTGTGTGCCTGTGGGGACACGCGTCCTTGTTGTCCTTCCACTGCAGCGCAGCAGTCATGGGAGCCGTCCCACCTCATCTCTGTCAGCTTTCACACTCTTGCCTTTGTTACCCCCGTGCCCAGAGCCAAAGGGCAGATCTCTGAAATCTATCTTTGCCCCAGCGCCCCGAGGGGTGGCTGACAGAATCAGGTACGGAATCCAAGGCTGGAAGTGAGTTTCTCCACAGATTTGGGGTTTTAATAAAGAAGAGATATTCATATGGAAAGAGTTATAGAAAATTATTTATACAAGTCAACTTGCTGTTGTGTCCCAGCTTCAGGAAGGAGAATGGAGCAGTTTGCTGCTGTTTTGTGCAACAGGCAGGGAAAGGTGATGCTGCTGCCAAGGCCAGGGCTGCCCCTTCTTGGGAGCAGAGGTCCCTGTTCCAGCCATGTCCCCACAGGCTGCTCACAGCGATGTCCCCAGGGTGCTGACAGCAACGTCGTCATATCCTGCGTCCTCGCGTGGTTGTGCTGGAGTGTCCCCGAGGTGGGGAGAGACGGACACCTCCAGCACAGCCATAGCATCATCGTAGCCATGTGAAGGGCTGTGATGGGGCTCAGCAAGGGGGTCTGCAACAGACATGGATGGGACATTGGTGAGGATACAGATGGGAGGGGCTTTGTGCCCTCACCTCCCCATCAATGCTGTTTTCCCGTGTCCCCTCTGAAGGGTGCCCTGTGCCCTTCTGTCCTCCCAGCGCACCTCTGTGCCCGTGCCCCTACCTGGGGACACCTGGAGGTTGCTCTCCTCTGCACCATCCCCACTGGGTTCCGACACCTTTTTCCCTGAGCCCTGGGACAGGGAGCCTGGAGGTGAGGAAGAGCGTTAGGGACACAGCAGGGCATGAGGACAGCCTGAAGCCCCAGGGACTCTCCCGCTCCCACCTGTGTGGCTGGGCACCTCCTGGTAATCAGGCATCAGGCTGTAGTCCAGCTCCTCATACACAACCTCAGAGGCAGCATCCTTGCTGGGGCCTGCAAGGCAGCGTGCATGGCTACAGTGCCCCCAGTGTCCCCAAGGTTCAGCCCCGTGTTGGAGAACCTGCAGAGCGGTGCCCACCTTGGCTCTGGGCCCATGTGCGGTGTGCCAGAACTGCCAGGGCGGCCAGGGCCAGGCACAGCAGCGTCCCCAGGACCACGCACAGCACCGTGAGTGCTGACACCCTGCTTGGCGCTGCAGTCAGCGGGACGGCGCTGTGGGTGAGAGCTGTGGGGCAGTGATAGGAAGCGTGAGGCCCCGTGGGGATCTCATGGCAGCAGTCAGAGGACAGTGAGCGAGGACAAAGCCATTTTTGTTGGGGTGTCTCTGTCCCAGGGGCTGCTACCTGGGGCTGGGCTGGTAGCCTCACTGCTGTCCCTGGTGTCCTCGTCACAGGAGATGTAGGTGATCCCAGTGGTGTCGCATTCCTGCAGCTGCCATGGCGCTGAGGGGCAGCGCCAGAGCGAGCGGGCTCCCTCCTCACAACTCACCCAGCCCAGCCAGGCGCGCTCCGAGCCCTCTGCAGGGATGGCTGCCAGAATTCCCCCAGTGCCACAACCCAGCTGGCGGCAGACGGCAGTGGCCGTGGCGGGGCTGGTGCCGTTGGCACAAACAGGACCCCACGTCCCCTCATGCAGCACCTCCAGGTGTCCACTGCATCTGCTGCTCCTCCCCGTCAGCCGCAGGTCCAGCAGCCCTGCAACGAGGTCAGGGGATCACTGCACCCCGAGGGCGGTGGGGCTGCTCCCATGCAGAGGGATGGTGGCACTCACCTGAGCACACAGCGCCCGCTCCACCTCCAATCTGGCAGCCACGCTGCACTGGGGCTGCGCAGTGCCACAGAGCATCCTCTGTGCCAGAGCAGCCCCCGGCACCTGGCCACAGCGTCCCAGTGCCAGGCCCAAAGCGCTCGGAGCCAGGTGCCTCCAGGGCCCATCCGCAGCCCAGCTGGCGACAGACGACGGTGGCATCCTGCAGGGTCCAGGTGTCCTGGCAGACGGTGCCCCACGTGCCCTCGCTGTACACCTCCACCCTGCCGGCACAGCGCCCCGGGCCGCCTACCAGCCTCAGCTGCTTGCTTCCTGCATGGGTGGGTTGGGCTAGGGATGGGGATGGCAGCATTGTGCTCGTGGCCCTTCCCTGTGCACTCACCTGAGCAGGCAATGGCCAAATCCTCAGGGCTCCTGCTGAGCTCTGTGGCCATCCCTGAAATGTTACACTGTGCCAGGAGCTCCTCGGTGCCCACACAGCGCAGCTCCTGCAGCTCCATGGGGCCCGAGCCATTGGCTGGTGCAGCATAGATTTTCTCAGGCACACCGCAGCCCAGCTGCCGGCACGCCACGGTGGCAGTGCCATTGTCCCACAGCCCCACAGACACACGGGCCCAGACACCGGGGCGCACGGCCACCTCCAGCTGTCCGTCACAGCGGCTTTCCCCACCGTGGAGCCTCAGGGGCTCGGTGACACCTGCAACAGCGGCTGTACTGTGGGAACTGGCATTGCTCCCCACCTACTGGAGCTTCCCATGGTCCCCACACCCACCTGAGCAGTTGACGGCAGCGGTGTGCCCAGGGGGGCAGGCGGGCTGCCCCAGTACCTCCACAGGGCACTCGCCTGGATGCCGCTCGCTCCCACTGCAGCTGAGGGCATCACGCCGCAGTGTCCCCATACCCATCCCAAAATGGCCTGGCGGGGGCAAGGAGACTGCAGAGCCACAGCCCAGGTGGTGGCAGAGGGTGTGGGCATCGGGCAGGTCCCAGGCAGTGGCACACAGGGGTCCCCACACCCCTTGTGCCTCCACCTCCACCCGCCCGGTGCAGGCTGAGCCTCCGTCCACAAGCCGTAACCCGGTGTAGTCTGCAGCAGAGAGAGGGGTTGGTGGAGTGAGGGACCCCCTGAGCACTCCACACTGCACAGGGCCCCTGCAGATCCACAGCCATTGCACTTACAGGAGCAGATGATGGCTGTGGTTTGGGTGCAGGTCTGGATGTGCGGAGGCCGCTGCGTGCAAGCAGACAGGAGGGGCTCAGTGCCGTTGCACTCAAAGGCACCATGCCAGAATGGCCCCTCTGCTGCACCAAATTGCTCAGTCCCATATAGGGCCAGTGCTGTCCCGCAGCCCAGCTCTCTGCAGACGACGTGGGCGGCCATGAGATCCACGTGGCCGTGACAGATGCTGACCCAGGCCTGGCCCTGCCGCACCTCCAGTCTCCCTGAGCACTCACTTTCCCCTCTGGCCAGCCGGGAGAACCCTGCCAAGGGAAGTGGGCTGCTGGGCAGGGGGATGTGACTGATGGCCTCCCCATAGTGCCATATGCCCCCAGCTCTCACCTTGGCAGACCACAGATGCGTTATAAACACGAGGAATATTGTAGGGACCCCAACCAAAAATGTTGCACTCCCAGATGGCCTTCTCCTTCCCATTGCAGTTTTCAATGGCCAACATAAGAGGAGTGTGGACTTGCGAAATATCCCACGTAAATGTGGTGTGAGAAGCCGAGCCGCAACCCAGCTGCTGGCACACCACCTCAGCATGATTCATGTTCCAGCCAATGTCACTCACTGTGCCCCAGCGTCCCCGCAGCTTCATCTCTACTCTCCCCTCACAGGGTCCTCCACCATCCACCAGCCGCAGCTCCAGCGCCTCTGCATCAGGGATTAGGCTCAGCCCTGGCTAGGGTTCCTGGCACTGTGTTTGCATCCCAGTCACCCTGCCTCACCTGTGCAGATCACCCCAACGTCCCACTCATGGCCACAGAAGTGGTTCCCCCAGCCATAGTGAAAGCAGTTCTCCAGCTTGGTCTCAGTGCCGCGGCAGTAGTACGGATGAAGCCAGATGCGTCCCTTGCCTTGCCCGAATGGGGCATATGGGGACGTATGGGCCACCGTGCCACAGCCCAGCTGATGGCACACCACACTGGCCGCTTGCATGTGCCACTGGATGTTGTAGCTGCAGACGGATCCCCATTCGCCTTCATGCTTCACCTCCACCCGACCGGCACAGCGCCCACCGCCATCCACCAGCCGCAGCTCCTCGCTGCCTGTGGGCACCCCGGGGACATGGCTGAGCCAGGGGGTGGCTGTCCCATGGCTGCAACCCTGCCCCTCTGCTTCCCCCTGTCCCACGGCCACCCCACTGCCCCACGACTCACCCATGCAGAGCTGCAAACTGAGGAGCAGCCCCAGCACCCTGGCAGGCATCATCGTGCCCCACATGCACAGCCTGCAGCCCAGGATGGGGAGGGGGAGATATAGGCAGCCCCTGCTGGCAGGAGCCAATGGGGATGGCGAGGTGCGGTGGGAGCCGTTATCAGCAGGGTTATCAGCCGCCTGCTGGGTCCCAGCCTCCAATAACCTGCTTCGTGCCCAAATATGAGAATTCTCTGCTTCTGGCGTCATGCAGCTCCATCATCAGTGTTCATTGCCTGCATGTCACCAAGGAGAGCCAGCCTGCCTGCATGCTGCATGTCCCTGTTGTGAGGATGGCCTGTGACCATTTATTGCGAGTCCCAGCAAGGACAGGACCAAACAGGTTCTCCCTCTGCAGCCTAGAGCCCACCCCATGATTGTGAGGTTCTGGAGCTGGCATGGTGATTCCAAAGGCAGCAGTTTCATTCACATCCTGACCAGGATATAGTCTGGAGGACCATCCCCAGCCCCTCACAACACTGTCTGCATTGGGGCACATGCAGCACCATGTTCTCCCTGCAGCACAGACAAGAGGGGATGTTATCCATCACATGGGGACCCAGTGTCAACAGCAACCTCACACAGCTGCCGTGCCACCCGCACAGAAGCAATACACTGCATAAGGTGATGCTGTTCTACTCGAGCCTGCAGCATGCAGGAAGGTCTTGCTGCCCCGCTTTGCTATCGCTGCTGCAGGAGCAGACACAGGGACAGCTGCAGATTGCTGCAGTCCTAGGGCTGTGCGGCTGCTGCGAGGCCAGCACAGCAACCCCAACTGCACAGGGGAAGGAAGGCAGCAGGCCGAGCTGTCCCTGCCCGTGTCCCCGCGTGCAGCCCGGTGTGGGGAAGGAGGAAGTGTGCGATGGGTGCGCGGCCGCTTTCAAAAGCAAAACCCTGCCTGTCCGCAGGGCTGGGATGTGGGGCAGCGCCCGGCCCTGCTGCAGGGTCACTGCGTGGCAGCACGGCTCGGTGGGCACCGGGGAACGCGGCTGTGGGGCCGGGCTCTTGCTGAGGGTGCGGGGATGCAGCATGCGGGACGGGGATGCTGGCAGCACCCGGGCATCGCTCCCGCCCTGGCGGGAAGGCCTGGCCCTCATGGGATGGACGAGCGAGCGAGGAGGCCACCATTCTTCCTTGATTGATGGCAGCGGTGGCACAGAGCTGATGGGGCAGGACGGCTGCTCGGCACCCTCCTTCGGCAGCATACGTCAGGGAGGGGAATCCTGCCCTCAGCCGCTGCGGGTCCTTACAGACCGCGGTGACAGACAAGTGCAGGAGGTGGCTCAGCCCCCGGCCCGATGTCTCTGGTGTCACAGGGAGCTCTTTCACGGGGTGCTCTTCCCACTGCCAACAGAGGTGTCCCCAGAAGTGCAGATCCTCCCAGCAAGCGCCGGGTGAGAGCCAGCTGACTCAGGTTTGCTTATCAGAACGTGTGCGAAAAGGCTGTGAATGCGTGTGGGGATGCACACACTACAGTTATCATCTGAATTTCTGTAACTGCTTTCCGCCCTTTTCTGTTTGTATCTGCCCTCGAGGCTGTTTACAGCTCTCTCCCCCATGGCACACTGGGGGCAGGGGCGGAGTGAGCGAACGGCCGGGTGCTGCTCAGCTGCCTGCCGGCTGAAACCGCGGCGTGTGGCAGCGTGCCTGCACCTGTGTGTCTGTGGGGACACGCAGTCTTTCTTGTTAAGTAGACATGGCAGTTTTCTGAATTCATTATTATATTTGGGCTTCTGTTTTCTGGTAAAGTAATTTCATAAGGATCTGTTTGTGAAGGCCTGCCTCTGCTGTCGTGAGGCCCAGGGCTGTGAGCTGTGATCTCGCTCTGTGCCCTCTTTGCTGCCTTAAGGATCCTGAACTCCACTGGTGATCGCACTGCAGCCAAGGCTGCCCTTGAGGTTTCCATTCTCCTCTTGCCCTTCCATGTGAGTGAGAGAGAGCTCCAGCACAGCACCTCTGCTCGATGGCTCCTCTATCACTAGGATGAATGTGTCACCAGTGTATAGGAACCTGCTGGAATGCTCTGACCCTGCTTTGTGCCCTAACATGAGGTTTGGCTCCTCTTCTGGCATCATGCATCCCCAGCATGGGAGCTTGGTACAATATTTCCCTGATGTAAGCCAGCCTTCCTGGGCACTGCATATCCTTGAGCTGAGTCTGTGGCTGTGCCCACGGGGAGTGGGTCTCCACAAGGACAGGAGTATCCCCAAATGGGAAAGTTTCCCCTGCACAGGTACCCTGTGTTGACATCAACTGCATGCAGCTGCTGTGCCACCTGCAGTGCTGGTGATAGCACTGTGGCTTTGCGCATCCGTGGGGTTGCAGGCAAGGGGGCTTGGGGCCCTAGAAGGGCCCAGGAACCTGCAGAGCTTTGCGTGCACTGAGCTGCGGCACAGTCCTTGGGGGAATGTGCCACCTGCAGGGAAATATTGAAACTGTATGAACTGATGCTCCTCTACTTGAGACTCCAGTGCGAAGGTAGTTGATTCGCTCCCTTTCTTTGGTACTCCAGATGCCAATAGTCTGAACGAAGAGACAGGTGTGGGAGATGACTTGGACCTCTGATACAATGTCTCTTGTTTCTGAGGGAGCTCTGTAAGACCTGTCCCCTTCTCACTGACAAGGAACATTCTCAGAAATGGTGATCCTATCAGCAAGCACAGGGTGAGAGTCAGCTCACTCAGTCAGATTTACTTATCAAAACATCTAGCTGCAAATTTGTCCTGGCCACTCAGGCTTCCTTTGCTAGCAATAAATCAAATAAAACAGGTGATTATAAATGATCTAATGATTGCAGATGGACTTCAGATGTCTCAGACTGACTTTTCTGGCAGTTAAAAAGAGGTGCAAAGTCTTTCAGTTGTGAAGTATCTTTTTGTTTTTTTGTTTTTTTGTTTTTTTTTGTTTTGTTTTTTTGGTTTTTTTTTGTTTTTTTTCAGCACAACGGGACAGAAGTCAGCAAATCCCCAGGTTAGTGGTAAAGTAAGGAAGAGGAGAGGGAGAAAAAGGAAGGCAGCTCATAGGCACAAAAGCCACGTGTAAGCATTTATGTTAGGAGAGTGCTCTTTTGAGAGTTTCTAATGAAGGCCTTTTCCAGTGCAACACTGAATAATAAAAGTAGGAATTGACGGTAACCACATCTGATCTGTCACGCTCATCAGTGAGGGCACGTGAGCATGCAGGACTGATTGAAGACTTCTGTGTTATGATGGTAAGAAGAAAATAGTAAGAAGACAATAAGAGAACAGTGCTGAGATGCAGACCTGACAAAGCAAAAATGGAAATGATGCCAGGAAACAAACCTCTGGTTGTGCTAGTGGATCTAGCTACAGGTGCCCTTCCAGGAAAATCAACCTGGACCTTGCAACCAATAAGACTCTGAACAAGGCCAGGAGGTGGACTAGGAGGAGTGCAGGCAAACTGCAGAGCTCTGCAAGCCCATGGTGGGAGCAGGAGGAACAAAGCAGGGAGATAGGTAGGAAGGGTATGAACGCACATGAGGCTCTGAGGCTGCTGGTCAAGCACCAGGTGCTGTGCCCACGTTCCCCAGTTCTTCTCTCCCTGACCTCAGGAACAGGTCTAGGTAGTATCAGCACAGCCAACCCGCACATTTCTTTTCCCAGAGCGGCCCCCTGCAATGCAGCCATTGGTCACAGGCTGGGCAAGGCCTAAGAGTGGGGAGATGCCCTGCCATTACGGGTAGCCTCAAGCAGTCAGGTGAGAGGGAAGTGTCACTCAGATCTGTTTTGTTGCAGGAAAGAAGGCTCAGACGAGTTATGACAGTGCTGTACATCCTGAGGAAGCAGAGCTAATGTATATGAAGACTGACAAAGTGGAAAGTACTTATAGGAAAATGAGCCTTCTTGCTTTTCAATGACAAGATTAGGCAGGTGTGTTGGCAATGCAAACTGTAATGATCCTGGAGGGTAGCACTGGCAGCTGCCTGCTGTCCTTCCTCCCTCTCCTGAATTCTAACTTGTAGTATAAAGCAAGGAAAATCCCCTGGTTTCCCAAAGGAATAAAAAATTTGCTCTTGGCAAATGAATACTGTGTTCCCCTGTTTGGTTATTGCAGACATCAGGCAAAATATGAACCCTTTCTCAAGGAAGAAAATGAATAAAGGTTACATGCTGGCCAAGAAGAGATTCTGCTTCCTAGCCTTAGAGTTTGCTTGCATTCATAGCTGCTGTTTTACTCAATTCCGATATTCTCACCTAAGAGTTAAACAGAATCTGATTGAGACTAAAGGTCTGCCTGATGATAAGGAGCCCTGTGTTGGTGGTGACGTGGAATAGCAGACCTGCTCGTACCGTGCCTTGCCAGAAGAAGGCGCATCTGAGAGATCTGGTGGGAAAAAAAAAAAAAAGTTTTCCGGTTGATGTAAAATGAAAACGGTGTCATTTTTTTTTTCTTCCTGCTTCTCAGTCTCACGATGCACTGGTGTTTCTTAGGCTGGATGTGGCTATAGAGACAAAACAGTTCTCGCTGTCCTTGCTTCTTCCTTTTCAGACACCTCAACTTACAGATTAGTTCCTTTCAGGTTTGTTTTTGCAGGCTTCTATGTGGCTGTCACTATGATGTAACGGGCAGTTCAGGCTGAAGTCGTGCAGGAAGAACTCCTTTCTCCTGTACTGAGCCACTTCTGGATCAAGCAGCTTTCTGACCTCTACCGTAAAGCAAGTAGATTCTGAGCCCTTCCCACCTGAGGAAGTTTGTGATGACACAGGGCCTTACACGCACTAGAAAGCTTAAGATGCAAAGGAGAAGGGTTTTCAGAGGCAAACACTAGAAATGAGTGGTCTCCTTCTCTTTCAAGGCTGACAGCTGTGGTCCATTCTGCTCATCTCAAAATGTTCGTGTTTACAGACAGGGAGGTAGACCCATTTGACTCCAAGAATATGACAAAATGATGAAATTAGTGAAGACACGCCATGTCAACACAGGCTTTTCTAAACAAGTGAGCTTCTGGACAAATAAAGAAGGTAGATAAATGGTGGAGATATTTTGTAGAGACTTATATTCCATCTAAACACTACTCTACACTTCAAGCAGAATGATCAGTAAATGTTACCTGTCTGTATTTAACACCAGTCATAATTGCAGGTAAACTATGCATGAGTGGTTCTGGCTCATTAGGTTTCTTAAATCCAAAGGTGTTTTTTAATAGGGCAATAGGACAGCCTGTTCCTTGTCTGCAGGTCTGAATTGACTGATCAGAGAGGCAATGTGATTTGAGAGTAGGTGTTTGAGAACAAAGTTTAATGGAAAATCCATTTGAGCCTTCTTTCTGAAATTGAGGCACTTGGGATAATGAGTGAGCAAAGGGCTGGCTATAGTGAGGGCATTAGAGGCAGGGAGAGAAGCAGGAATTGCCTGTGTTAGGCAGTATTAACTGCTAATTAAGACTCATTATGGCCAAGGATGCAGGCAGTTATGAATTCCAGTAAAAGACTGGCAGCTTTCGTTGTGTGATCATGCGGGGCTAGTTCCTCTAGTTGATTTTACTGACAGAGTTTCCTGGATTAAGTAACAATGCTGCAATTCTAGCTTATTTTTCTTCTCGATCAGGGAATTTGTGTCTTACATGGTGACCTCAGCAACATCCACATGGTTTAGCATCTGAGCCGCTCCCTCACCACCCCATGATTTTAGCTGATGTCAGCCTGTTGCTCAATCTGCACCTCCTGACTGGAGAAGTGCTTTGTAAGAGAAATCAGTACAGCCACTTCTGCTTTAGAACTGATTTCACAGCTTACTATCCTTGGCATCTTGGCCAAGTCCTAGGTGTTCAGTGGGCAAAGGGGAGCTGCCCAGGCAGCCCACTCAGACCATAGGAAGATATGCATTCCCCAAGGGAAATGGCATCAGGAAGGGCTGTTTCTGGCATGAACTGGGGGAGCCAACTCCAGTTGCGGTGCAAGAATACAGACATCATGCCAATATCTGCAATGGTCACCTCTATGAAGGCCCCAGTAGGACAGTAAGGAGTTGCTGCATGGCGAGATTTTCAGTCCACACGTTTTGTTCCGGATGTGTTCAGCCCTTAACATTCCACAGTGAGTCCATATCTGAAGAATGTCTGTGAGCTTTCAGAAGCAACCAAGCACAAGCAAGGAGTCCAGCCTGTGTGAAGTATGCGAGGAGCAGAAATCTGTTTTCTTGTCTGATTGGGAAGTTCCTGATTTGACTGGTTTCAGTCTTGGTCATCACTGGCCTATTGAGACAAGTTTGATAAAGTGTGTCCATGCATGACTGAGCAGGCTTGCTTATAAGACCGAGCAACCGAGGGAGGGACTGATGATTGAAGTCAGGTTAAGTATTTCACCAACCTTCCTAAACCTGAAATGAAGCTGACTGCTGTCCTAGATGAGAGCCTGCACTATTTGCTATCTCATGAGACTGACAGTAAGAGCTTTTAACTGGAGCCTCTTTCCAGAATGCTGGCCTAAATCACAGGACAGTGTTATCTGATTGTCAAGGTATAAGAGCCTGATGGTCCGTCTGGGTTTAATGATTCGTCCTGGTCTGTTCTGCACAGAATCTGCCAGCACAGCCAGTGCTACAGTCTGAAAAAGCCCAATGTGACTGCTAGGAATGCATATACTCCTTTCTGTAGCACCACATACTCCTGCAACTGCCTTTCCTTGTGGCTGGCTGCGAGGGCCAGGTGCTAGTCCTGAGAGTATTGTTCTGGTTGCTGAAACATTGGGCTATGCCCAGAGATAACAACATCTGCTGAATTTATGCACAGTCCTCCTATCCAATCCTATGTTACATTAGCTAGTCAAGTCTTGCCTCAGTATAGCCTACTGATACCTTTTCCTTGTTTAATTTCCCCCTGGCCAGTTAAACCACTAAGACCCAGACTGTCCAAATGGTGTCTTGGGGATGGACAACAATTGCCGATATGAACATGCACAGGCAGGTGGGCAGCCTGATTGGGGTACAAGGCCGTGGGACAGGGAAGCTTTAGAAGAGCTACATGGCTGCACCTCAGATGGCCTCAGGTGACAACACAAAGGACAGACAGGATGGGGACATGATTAGTTTCTGATGGATTACCCAATGAAATCACATCCTTTAAAAAAAGGAGGACCGCTGATGTTACACTAATTCTGGATTTTGCTACTAAGTAAATCTGTATTACCACAGCTACAGTACATCCACCTTGTACAGAAGCTGTAATAGGAATAAAATCCAGAGCTTCTGACTCACAGGTAAAGTAGCCTTCAAATCAGGATAAACAGGGTTGGTACATGCTAGTAAATCCACCAAATCTTGCTTCTGGCCATGCTGAGCAGGCAGAACTATTGTAATGTTAATTAACATTGCTCTTCCTCACCCTCAAGCCCCTAAGCACTTTTTTCCTACCAACACTTGCCAAGGAAGACAAATTCAATTAGAAGGATATTCTGAACAAATTAGAGAAGTGTAACCTCCTGGGGCAGTCAGTTTAGACTGTCTCTATGCAAAAATATTTGGGGGTGGGGAGGGATAAGAATTCTAACCTCTTAGAAAAAGTGTCTGTCCAAAATGGGTCTTGTATTACTTGCCTATAAAGCACAGATTTGTTACACACACTTTGGGACTTTCCTATGTCGGAGCTGCTGACTGTCTCCTGAGCACGTTTTCCTTGAGTAACTTTCTGTTAGCCTGTGTTTCTGCCATCAAACTGCTTCCAGGAACTGGCAGTTCTGTGTAACTGGCCATTTGCATTCAGAGCTGCAAGTACTCCGTGAAGCCTGCTGCCTAAAACCGGAGTTTCCCCAGGAAATTGCGCACCTAAAAGAAACAACAGAGGAATTGAACAGTGTTTCACCCAAGGAGCTACGGGAGGGGTTTGCAGTCAGAGTTCTGTGTGTAGGATTTCTCATAGAACAAGTGGAGCCCAGATGTTCTCAGCAAACGGCTTTCAAAACAGTTGAGGCCAGCGTCAAATTTCCAAGCACGTGATGGAGCTTGGAGCCAAGTTTGGGGTCGCTGTTTTGTTTACCCAAAGTCTGCGAGCTGAGTTGCACCGAAGGCTGTGGGTGGGTGGAATGAAATTTTCTGTAACAAATATTTGACCGGATGTGTGGTTTATCTTATTTACAGGACTTTGAGCTTTGAAGAAAGGCTGCTGTGTTTTTGTTATTGTCATATTTAAGGCATATTCAGCTCTCTCTTGCTCGCTGGGCTTAGATCAGGCGTTGCGTTTTAATTCAGATGTGTTAGTACTCTAACCATTAAGAAACCAAGCGTTTTAAAGCCAGAGGGGAACCATTTCTATTGATGATCAATGAAACATTGCACATTCGTCAACGCTCTGCCTTGTCTGACTGCAGTGACCTCTGGCTATGTGGAGGAACACCTCTTGTCAAAGGTCGACGTGGGTGCCTAAGTCACATGCTAAGATCTTGCTAAGGCAGTGAATCAGCAAAAATCCAACTCCCACTTATAGAAGCTCAGAATTTACTTTTGATGTGTACTGCCCAGCATCACATACAGTGTGTGCCACTCACTTTGTTGAGAAACTGAGGTGTGCAGAAACAGAGCACATATTTTTTCTGTATCTAGGTATACCTTGACCTCTGCCAACCAATTCTTTGACTTGATTGCCTCTGTATATCTTCTATATACATCTTGTATATCTAAAGAAATGTTTGTCAAAGGAGTTTGGATTATTTTTCCAAACTGAAATTGATGTCTCAAGCTGCCATATAAGGAAACTAAGTGTTACTGTCCTTGAGATGGAGGATTTTCAGATCTGTGCTTGACACACAGTAGTTAAGCTGTAAAAGAGATCTTGTTCCTTTGTTTCAGATGGGATCTGAAACAGAGATTGTCTTCAACAATTTGAGGCTTGTGTGGGTAAACAATGCAGTGACTTATGCCTGCGGGCAGCATGAAGAATGCTTCTGCTTCACACCAACAAATAGCCAAGAGGTGACACAGCTGCAAAGTAAGGCTGTGCATGCTGTCAGCTAAGCTGATGGATCAGCCCCTGGGCAGCTGTGATGTTTGTGTGCAAAAGGATACTGAAAGAAATAATTTGGACTGCTGGGCTCTTTTTCCTCAACACACCAAGATCTTTCATCTATTGCCTTTGAATGACAAGGGCCAGGATCTCCCTACTACTTTGAATAGTTTAATGAATAACGGCCAGGTATGCAATTAGTTAGTATTGAAAGTAATATTACAGAAAGTAGTGTGCAAAGCATTGCCAGATGCAGAAAATGAGCTTGCCAGTTAACAGATGTGAATGTCATTTGATGTGACGCCCAGAGCACGATAATGCTTCTGCCAGGCTGCTTCCCAAGAATGCCCATAACTCCACTCCTGGAGGATGAAAGAGGGCTTAACCCAAGGCAAAGGACAACATGATGAAATAAAGTTAAAACACTGTGATGGTAGTTTGAGACAGAGAAGTTTGGGTTATAGCTAAACCTGAACTCTTCTAAGACAAGTGTGAGAGACAGGCCTTCTGTTTGCCCCCAAGACACCGTGATACATGGCCTTTCAACCCAATGTTTCTTATTCTGGCCAAGCAAATCTGCTGCTGTCAATGTTGATGTGCATGTTTGTGCAACTTGTGATTGATCTAAAAAGCAGAATTTACGACTTCCCTTATCTTACTGACATTTGATCACGGGTGGCACAGACTGTTCAAACTAGAGGAAATATTCCTGTTATTAGTAGGCTATTTGCTCAGTTTCTTACAAATTGTGCTGTTGCTCAGCCTTTCATGAGACAATGAAAGGATTTATGCGTGCTTGGTCACGATGAGACTGGAAAAAAATAAGCAATGGTTCGCCATCTATAAGGTGCTGGGCAACTTTTCCTAGTTCACAGTATGCTTTTGCCAGCCACAGGCAGAAGGGTCCGGTGGCAAGAGAATGCAGACAGCAAGAACATGTACAGAAAAATTGTTTGGAGGTAGATTCAAGGTTAGCCCTTCTGGAATACTGAACTGTGGTCTGCAATCATCTGGCATCAGAGGCCTGCCAGAGCATAAAGCTATACAGAGGACAACTGACTGTAAATACACCTCTCGAGCCAAATGCAAGGTTTCTGCTTCCAACTGCTGAAAATACCACTGTGTAAACAATAATGCAAGTCTGCCCAGCGGTTACAACTTTCTTTCTTTCTTCTTTTTTTTTTTTTTTTTTTACATAAGCATTAGCGTGGGAGGAGAACATGAGATTTCAAATGTACCTGGCAGCCTGCGAAGCAACAGGTACGGCCTTAACGATCTTAATTACTCCTGACAATTAACTGACAGAAGCAACGGAAAGCTGTGAGACAGAGGAAGACATCGGCCCTGTCTCTTTCAGACCTTCAGCTACAGAAGCAAACACACCCTATGCCATCACCCGCGGGCAGTCACAGGTTCAAACACCAAATAAAACTTTGCAGAACGGGCTGCTCTGAGGAAAAATTAAGTCAATCAGAGCTTATAGGCTCAGTGATTCATGCTGCCAGTGCTTGGAGTATTTCTGACAAATGTCAGCATTTTCTGTTTTCTTAGTAGAAGTCAAGGTTTGGGGAGCTCAGCGCTATGGGGTGCTGTCAGTTTATGGAGGACATTTCTGGCCCTCAAGGTTGCTCCTACAGTCTGCCTGAAGTGTCAGAAAGTCGAATAGTACAACGTTGATTGAAAATGAATGACATTCAAATGGAACTGAAGAGCTGAAATAACCATCTCAGTATCAGAAGTCCCAGTTGGACCTTTGGGAGGTCCTGGAGCGTGTCCAAAGAAGGGCAACGAAACTGGTGAGGGGCCTGGAGCACAAATATGAGGAGCGGCTGAGGGAGCTGGGATTGTTCAGTCTGGAGGAGAGGAGGCTCAGGGAGACCTCACTGCACTGTACAACCTCCTGAAGGGAGGCTGTGGTGAAGAGGGATTTGGCCTCTTCTCCCAGGCAACAAGCAGGACCCGGGGAAATGGCTGCAAGTTGTACCAGAGGAGGTTTAGGTTAGACATAACGAAGAACTGTTTCTCTCAGAGAGCGGTCAGGACTGCAATGGCTGCCCAGGGAGGTGGTGGAGTTGCCGTCCCTGGCAGTGTTCAGGAGGCGTCTGGATGAGGAGCTGTGTGATGCAGTTCAGTGCTGGTGGTGGCAACGGTGATGAGGAGACGGTTGGACTGGATGATCTTACAGGTCGTTTCCAACCTTGTGATTCTATCATTTTATGATTCTGTGTTTGAACAGGTGTCCTAAAGCCCCCGCCAGGTAAATGGAACAGCAGCAGGCAGGCCATGCTCGGTACTTCTTTTTGTGTGCACACGGTGCCTTTGCTCACTAACACGCAGCGAGTTTCCTTCCCAAGGTCATTACCAACCAGCAGCCATCACTGCAGGTGCCCATTAATGTCTGGAGCACTGTGGATGTACCTCTCTGCTGCATCCGTTTCTTGGGCTGGCTGCTTGGGCTAACCAAGGATTTTGACCTTTATTTAATTAGCCTTTTGCATCTCCTCACAGTTTGAAGGAGCACTCAGAGCAGGGCCCGGTCACTGGGGGGAGGAAGTCTGGAAACTTCCCATGCCGTGGCTGAGTCAGTGGGTGTTTTATGGGGTGGAAAGCACTGGCAGGTGGGGTTCTGTAGGCCTTTCCAGTGCAAAGTCCCGAGTACGTGATGAGGGTAAGGAGCATGCGGCACAGCACAGCTTTCTTCCTAGCTTTACAGCAAGCAGCTCAAGCATGTCCCACCTGAAGTTAAAAAGCTGCACGCAGCTTTTAGGGAACAAACACACGTGCTCCCTTGTCCTCGGGGCTACGGGCACACACACAGCCCCAGGATCCGTGGCTGGGCGGGAAGCACCAACGCAGTCACGGCAGAGTTGCCGTGCGGACATCTCTCGGTGACGCTGCGCCTCCGACTTCGCTTACCGCGCACGGCCGTTCTCGGCAGCAGGGCGCCACGGCGCCGCCCCCGCGGGAAGGGGGCAGCACCGCCAGGGCAGGTGCTGAGTCACGGCGGCCCCGCGGCAGCTCGGCGGGCAGCGCCTGGAGGCCACGCCTCCTCCCCCCCCCGCGGGGGCGCGCTCACGCGCGGTGACGCTGCGGCGGTATAAAAGGGGCCGCGCGGGGCGGCAGCTCCCAGAGCGCGTCGGCGAGGCTGAGCGGAGCGGGTTCCTGCGTCAACAGTGCTTGGACGGAACCGGCCGCGCTCGGGCCCGCCGCCTTCCCCCCGCCGCCGCCACCACCACAGCAGCCGTCGTATCCGCCGCATCTCTTTCTCGGCAGCGCCATGGCTACGCCTCCTTCCCAGGTGCGCCAGAACTACCACCAGGACTGCGAAGCCGCCATCAACCGGCAGATCAACCTGGAGCTGTACGCCTCCTACGTGTACCTCAGCATGGTGAGCGGCGGAGGGGGGGCGGTGGCGGCAGGGGAGCGGGCGGCCGGCGGCCCCGCGTCTCGGCGGCCGAGGCCCGGCGGGGGGCGGCTCCGGGCGGTGCCTCCCGGCGCAGCCGCGCTGCGTTCCTCACCTCGGGGGAGGGGGCGGCCCGAGCCGCTCGCTGGCTGCGGGGGGGAGGTGGGGGCTCTTATCTCCGGGCGAGCCTCGGCCGCGCGTTAGCTGCGCGTCGTCGGCTGTTATCAGCGCCGCTCAGCGCTCTCGGGCGGCTCTGCCCTCGGGGCAGGGCTGCATAGCAGCGGTTGCCCGACGCAGCGCTTGGCGGCTCTCCCAGCGGCTTTCTCCGGAGGCAGGGTTCTCGAGTCCTGCTTTTGAGGTGAATTGGGAGGGATCCGTGGCATCCCCTGTTCCGTGCTCGCCTTAATGGCTTGGCACGCAGCTCTCGGTTTAGCTGTAGCGGAGCTGGTGCCTTCAGTCCAGGCAGCAGCTCTGACCCGCGTGGGAAACTTCCTGGCTGTCCTGTATTGCAGCCTTTTGGTGTAGGATTTAACGGCTTGCTGCTGTGTTACTGTGAAGGTGCGAACCTCCACTGCAGGCTGAATGTAGCTGTTGTGACAGCGGTACACAAACACCGCTGTCCTGTGAGCCTCCCAGCTGCTGCTGTCAGAGCTGAGAGCTGTGCAGGTTCTTGCCTGGTAGATAGCTGGCACAGATACAAAGCTTTCTATTGAACTCTGCTTTACGTCTCTCTCTGAAGAAAAAAGGAGCTGTGGGATGGCTTCTAACCGCTGTCACAAATCTTCTGGCTTTCAAGAGCTGATGTTGTATTGGCTATTGAATAGGTGTTATACTTACAGTTAAGCTTTTTCACTTTTAAATGTAATACTGAAGGTTTTTTCAGAAGTACGAAGGATACTTGCTAGTCTAATACCTGCTAAATCTGCTGGAATATGTGTGAAAGCCTTATGAAGAAGCACCTTAATGTTTCTGGCTACTCTTAGCAGGTGTTACGACTAGAACTTTGACTTGTGACCACTATGAATAGAAGGAGTGGGAAAACAATCCTTGAAAGCAAGATAGTCCAGAAGTCAGAAAAATATTTTAGTGGTGTGTGGGATTTCACACATCAGAAGTGAACCAAAAATGCCAGTTACTTCTACTTATCAAGACATGGGTTATAATCCAATAAAATTTAATTCTAGCTGGGAATACTGAACTTTCCATGGAGGGAAGATTTTGGTCGTGTTACCCTGCTGCTGATTACCCACAGCTTGGGCTCTAGCCTTCTGGAGGGGTTGAGATATTTGAAGTTACAGCGTAGACTTTGCTTTGTGTGGCTGCAAGAGTGAAGCTTGAGTTTCTGAGCACATGAATTCTTATTTTCAGTCCTACTATTTTGACCGGGATGATGTGGCTCTGAAAAACTTTGCCAAGTACTTCCTGCACCAGTCCCACGAGGAACGTGAACATGCTGAGAAGCTGATGAAGCTGCAGAATCAGAGGGGTGGGCGCATCTTCTTGCAGGACATCAAGGTGAGCACTAGCTCTCTGGGCTCTCAGACCTAATGCAGAACTAGTCTTGGGGCCTGTCTCCAGGCCGTAGGGGAAGGAATTCCCCTCAGAGGCCTCCTGCAGAAAAGCAGCAGCAGCTGGCAGTGGTTGAGCGCATGTGTTGCTGTGATCAGTCTGGGCAAAGTCTAGGTATGCACATTAACTTGCTGACCAACTACTAGGAAGCAGTTCCTCCATGAGAACAGCTGCACATACATAGCTTATAGTGGTTTTAGAGGGGGTGGGGGTGCAGGAAACAGTGAACTAGAGTATAACTAGTTCAGCTATCTTGAGTTCAACTGCATGTGCCTTCTTGGCACTCTAGTCTTGTGACTAGAGATAACAAAACTTGTTTCCAGTTAGAATCAGTAACTTGCTGCAAGACTTCATGGCATGATTTGCTTGAAGTCCCTTTACTAATTACTAATGGCATTAAACTAATGTCAGTTTAATGTATAGCAACTCTTTGTGGGGAAAACAGTGACAGCCACTTCAGAAAAAATATCTAGCCAAACAGGCAAGTTGATATCTGAACTGCTTTGTTTTCTTGGAGGTTGTACCTATACAGTGGCATAATGTGGCAGGCAGCTCAGCACCACACGGCTGTTCACTCCATCCCCTCTCCACTGGATGGGGGCAAGCATTAGAAAAAGGATTTTAGGGGCTGAGGCAAAGACAGTTCACAGGGAAGTGAAAGGGAATGTAAGAGAGAGACAAAACAAGTGATGTGCAGTGCAGTTGCTTACTGCTTGCTGGCTGATGCTCACTCCTACAGCCCACTCCTAGCAAACTCCCCCAGTTTTATTATTCAGCATGATACCATATGGCATGGACTATCTCTTGCAGTTTCAGTCAGCTGCACTGCTTCTGTGCACAGCCAGCTCCTTGCTGGCACAGCAGTATGAGGAGCTGAAAAATGCTTGACTTCTAGTGCAAACACTGCTCAACAACTAAAACATCAGTGTTATCACACTGTTCTCCTTCTCGGTGGCATTGTACCAACCACTATGAACAAAGGTTAGCACGTTTCAGCCAAAAACAGGACACCTGCTTAGATGTTTAGGCCATGAGATTACAATGGAGGAAGGAAAGTAGTTCTAAGTTTTAACCTTCCAAGATTTCACTGAATGTAATGCAAGGAGAGCTTAGAGAACAGACATACATCTGTTCTCTGTGACTTTTAGTCTGCATTCAGTTCTAAGGACAAGAAGTTGTAAGTGCAGTGTGAGTGCCAAGTTGTTTTTTGTTTGTTTGTTTTTTTTTTTCTCAGGGCCCAAATGCTTGAGCTTGGTTGTGTTCAAGGAGTTTGGAGTAAAGAGCCTTACTGGAGAACTGTATAGTGCAGCAAACTGCTTTTTTAGATGCAGCTTTAGACTTTGAGACCAACCTAAAAGACTTTGCTCTCTATTGATTTGTTTGCTTTATAAAAAATATGGTCCTTTTCCTTTTAGAAACCAGATCGTGATGACTGGGAGAATGGACTGACTGCAATGGAGTGTGCCCTGCACCTGGAGAAGAACGTGAACCAGTCGCTGTTAGAACTGCACAAATTGGCAACTGAAAAGAATGACCCACACGTAAGTGGATGCTGAAGCAAGATTGTAGCTGTGCAGTGGTGAAAGGGAGCTGAATGAGTGCAGCTCTGCCAGGAGGAATGTCCTGGTGGTTTTTTTTTTTCTTTTTTTTTCAAGCAGAGGACCAGTTACATTAGGATGACTAAGGTCTGTTGTAGAGCATAGGGTGTGTAGCTGTGCTCAAACCCTTTTGTTGCTGCTCGTCAGAACAGAAAGCACTCGTGAACAACATTTTGCAGAGAAGTATGTTTATCAGTATGCAGGGGGCTTGACTGGGGGCCGAAGTCACTTTTTTGGAATGATAAAAACTGCCGACACTTTAGGCTGCTGCAATTCAGACACGTGCTGCTAACCTCTTAGTTAAAAAAGCCTCAATCCAGCCCTGGCAATGATGTCTGTAGTAAAGCCTCCAGTTGTGAGTTAACTTATGTTTTCAGAGTACTTTGGAAAATATCCTGTGCAAGCTAGAAGGATTTGCTTTAAAAAGAGCAACGTAGCTGACTGTTCTACGTGTGTAAATGCTCATGATCATGAAGTGCTGTACTGTGTACTTAAATACCTTGAGACATACTTGGCTCATTTTTTTTTTTCAGCAGGGTGAGCTGTGTTCAGGCCTAAACTTCTTTCTTCTCCCTTCCAGCTGTGTGACTTCATCGAGACTCACTACCTGGATGAGCAGGTGAAAGCCATCAAGGAGCTGGGTGACCATGTGACCAACCTGCGGAAGATGGGGGCACCCAAGTATGGCATGGCAGAGTACCTGTTTGACAAGCACACCCTTGGGGAGTGTGACAACAGCTGAAGGCTTGCCGAGAGCCGCCCTGTGGGTTTCAGGGGGACTTCTGCTTTACTGGTCCAGCAGTGCATGCGTCTTCAGCTATCTAGATAAGCAGTTCTTATACTCTGTTCCAAATATCAGCCCTCTTTTCTCTTGTGTTTTGTGTACTGCCTTCCATCCAATAAAGTGACTTGGTTCAAGGTGGCTTCTTCTGCTTTTTTTTTTTTCCTTTAAGAAGTGTATGTGCAGGATTGTGCTCTGTAGTCTTAACTGAGAAAGTTATCTTGAGCTGAGCATGGATGAAGAAATAAATTGGAGGAACTGTTTTAACTCTAGCACTTGAGTATTTTAGTGAATACCACTGGATGGGGGGAGGGGGGGGGGGAACCTGCAAGGATTGCAAAGGAACTGAAACATGTTTCCAAGTGCCTTTGCCACCAAAGCATCTGTCTTAATGTACAAGAAGAGGAAGGCTTGAGGCTCTATGCTTCCTGAACTACTACCTGTGAGTTTAGGTCAGATTGTGCCTGTCTAATAAAAATAGCACTGTACTTGTGTACAAAAACATAGCTCTTGCATCCTTCACAATATAAGCTAGACAAACTATTGCAGGTACTGTTTTCAAAGATAATGTATAGGGTATTAGATATGGATGTAGTGCTATTTGCCCAGCTCAAACAGCTGTGCCTGGCAGGCAGAGGGTTGGAATACTGTGTGAGGGTATTGGAAGGGAGGTGGGTGGACTGGATTTATCATGTGCCCCTTGTGATTGAAGGGAAATGCAGCTTTCTGTGAAAAGAGGAAGAACTTTGTGGTTTCTTTAAACTTTTATTGTGTAGAAATTAAAATGAGGAAGTGGTCCTGGGGTCATGGACTTCTGCCTTGCTTTTAGGGTTGGTTTGTTTGGTTTTTTTTTGGGGGGGGGGGGGGGGGAAACTTGTTAAAAATCCTAGCTTTATGTTGTTTGCTACCATCTGGATAACTTTGAGTGCTTTCAAATCAGCAAAGCATGATAGAAAACTTGAAGCAGTGTAAGTACGGTTGTTGGCAGCCACTTTTTTGAGTAGCCTTAACCTATTGTTTTACTGGTGCTGGAGAACACCAGCTGGATAGGACTTCATGAAGCACTGTGGCTCTGTATCACAAATGCTGTGCCTCAGTCCCTTTCTTTCCCTGGAGCAACTTATGCAAGTCCTGGGCCTTATGGCAAATACTCATGTAAACTTGGAGCTTCGATTGCTGTAATGTCCTTAACTACGTACCTCTTCTGCTTTGAGCTATGGTTCTACATAGGCATTTGTAATTCCTAATGCTAGAAGTCTTATTTTGCTGGAGTGTGTAGAGATTTTTTTGTCTTTTTTTTTCTTGTTGCAGGCACTGAGGTCAACTGCCTGCTGTTATGCCTGAGTCCAGTAGTGGTGAGTCACTGGTGCTGGGCTGTAGGTGAGTAATATTCCAGAAACAAGAAGTCTGGCAGCACTGCCCCTTCTTTTAGGAGGATGAGTGCTAGTGTGGACCAGGTGTGAAGACACTGCAGTATCATTTCTACCTGGCATACACGTGTGTGTCAGTCTCCTCTAGCTGCCCTGATCCATCTGCTCTTCACATATGCTTTCACTTGTCTCCATGATCACCTCCATCAGCCCCACGTAGTCACCCTCAGCAAGAGAGATGCCAGAGTCATTAGTGGATGGGCTTTCTGCTCTTCTTGTCTCTCTCGTAGGAGCGTTACTGCTTCTGTTTGCTGTATCTCTTGTGCTCCTGGAAGCCTCCAATGGATGCTGGTCTGGTGCACTAGCTGCATCTTCTGAATTTAGACTGTGAGTATCAGGGCCTCTGTTCCCTATGGGGGATCTCTCCAGCACTGGGGATGAGACAGGAGTGAATGAGAAGCAGAGGGAGGTGCTGCTGCTGGGCGGTATGTTGCTAGGTTGGGGGAGGGCACTCGATTGCTCAGAATTGGGGGTGGTTGTTGCTGCGTTCTCCAGAGCTAGCCAGGGTGGGTGGGAGCCTTTTAAACTCTTCAGACTTTTGAAGCTGCCCTGCTGCTCGTGGTCTGGGGACTCTGCTAGGAAAGGGAATTTAGGGCTGTCTGATGCTGTGGACAGAGCTGCTGGACTTCCAGTGATGGCAGCTTCTCTGCCTTTACTGCTGGAGTTGCTCTTTTCTTCTTCCACCATTACAACCAGCGGGTCAGGACCTTTATTCCGTTCTGTTGGCCAAATAAATGTTTCCTTTGCACCTGAGCCGAGGGAGCTCTGGCTTTTGTACGTATCACTCATCCTGGAAGGTGAGGAGTTGACAACGACGTCCTTGAGAGAATTTGAGCATGCAGCTATGCTGGAGAGTGCAGGGGGCTTCTTGCGCCCTTGGCGTCTAGAAGGGAAGATCATGGGGATGGAGCTGATGGGTGTCTGTGGAGCACTGTAGAAACCAGGTCTCTCATAAAATGGGGTAGATATGAAGGCATCAAACTCCCTCAGTTTTCCATCCTCACCGTCCCACTGCTCCTGTGAGTTGGTGTCTCCCCTTGGCTGACTGATGTTTCCCGACTTGCCCATGTCTTGGTACATGTAATGGGAGAAGGGGGACGTGGGCTCTCCTCGCCTGCGCAGTAGGTTCATCCGAGAAGAGGACCTGGAGAAACTTGGTGACTGGACACCCAGGAGGCGGCCCAGGTGTCCCAGTAGTGGCGTGGAATGGTTTGCTTCCTCATTCTCTTTAATTTGCTCCAGGGGCTGGAACTCCATCTCTTCTTTCTGCATGCTGGGGAAAGGCAAAACAGGCTGTTATGCCGTCACAGAACATGGTGCTTTCTGGTGGTGAGACTGGCATCACAGAGAGCGTTGCTGCCAATGGCAAGCTTCTTCTGTGTTGCCACATCAGTTATGTGTTAGGCCCTCCGCTACAGGGTGCTTGCTGCAGAGGAGAGGGGCAAGAGATCAAGGGTTTTCTTTGTGAAGAAAGATACTGGCTGTCAGTTTTGGACAAATCTGTAAGTATTTTAGAGCAAGGTTTCACAGACTACATAGGAATATAGTGTTCTTTCTTACTCAAGCACAATATCCTGCACTGCACCTGCTCTACGGTGTAAATGCTAAGTAAGGTCTGTTCTGACTCCCTGTAATTGCACTCACCTGATATCAAAGGTTGATCCAAGAAATGATGGGCGCTTGTACTCAGCAGTGGCTGCAGTGTAAGGTGGTTGAGGATCGGGCTCATTCCAGTATAGGTCCTTCTCCAGGATGGGCAAATCCTGATGCATCTCATCCACTGCCATAAGGGAGACCTGGGGGGAACAACAGGAATGTCGAAGTCAGCAGCCTGTTAGCAGCAGACAAAGGGATGCAGGGCAGAAGAGTGCCATGTAGCATGGAAGTGAAACGAGCAGCTGGATTTGCTATGTGGTTTCCTGTCAATTGTGGGGTGGGTGTTTTATTTGTTTGTTTTTTTGTTTTGTTTTGTTTTGGTTTTTTTGCATGGAGAGATTTGATTAATTAGAAGGAAAGTGGTGTGGAATGAGAAATGAAAGCAATATGCTCACTAGAACCGATGAGCTTAGTGTTAGGTAGGGAGTTCTTCTGAAGGAGAGTTACTGCACAGAAGAAATCAGAGGAGGTGATTATAGGTACAGGCATGGTGTGGGAAAAGCCAGGAAAAGGCAGAAATTATGTCATTCACTGTGTCACTGAAAGGCAGTGAGGGTCTGAAACAGAATCTGGACCCATCGTGTGTGCTGGAAAATGGACCAAAGGCCCAAGTGAAACTTTAGGTGCAGTCCTAAGTGTTCCTCTGCAGGTCAGGAGAATTCTGCCTTCACTTTACCTGCAGATTCCTGTCGATGAGCCAGTTGGTTTCAAAGTCATCATCGTCCTCCCCAAAAGGGTTAATTAGTTGCTCGGCCACCTGCACGTGGAGAACACACAACAAAGGTCATGCTCATAGCCACCCCTTTCCCTGCAGGGAGAATGTCTATTGGACAGAGCCCAGAACTGCTCTCAAGGGTGATGTACCCTGAATTTGGGTTCTCCCAAAAAGGGGGTGGCTCAAAAACAGAAACTTGCCAGTTTCTAGGAAGCATCGATTTATAGGTAATGCAGTCCACTGCCTCTCTTTTCCCCCAAACTTAGGAAAGGTGAAGCTGATTGTCAAGTGAGATGCAGAGAACCTGAGAGTGTTAGTCCTTAGCTCCTGTTGGCTCTCCATTTGTCTCCCAGCAGCTGGCAGGTTGCCCATAGGCCACAGTGCACAGCTGGGTTCTTTGTGAGCACCAACTGGGAAAAACCCAATGGGTCAGATTCCAGCTCCAGGCATAATTTCTTGGACGTACCTTTAACCAGCCAGCGTAGAAGAAGAACTGCAAAAACGTAAAGACAGGCACAAAGAGATCTAGTTCATGGCCAGGGTATGCTTTTTCAGGATCCAGGAACTGCCGCCCGATCAGACAAGCCAGGAAGAAGCTGTAAACAGCCACGGTCACCACCTGGGAAAGATGCCAGGGGACACACCAGAGAAACTTAAGTTCCCTACTTGCTTTCTCAGCGTTTTTCTTTTTTGTTCTCACCCCACTTATATCAAAACTGCGGTGAGCTGCTGGCTCAGGAGCCCTTGAAAGCCTTGTATTCGGTTACAACAAGCTTCTCCTCTGCTTTTTGCAGGAAGATTAATTTTCACTGCAGAAAACTTTAAGTGTACCCTCTGCCCTTCATCGTTATGTACGCTGCATTTCACTCCACGCTGTCCCTGGAATGACATCTCTGTTCCAATAGTTCTCTGTAGCCCCTCATGGTTTGGTAAGCATTTTCCATATCTGGGAGGGGAACCCTGAGCATTAGTGCCAGCTCTGGTTTGGTCCTAATGAAGGATATTTTTATATTTGCCTGCTTGCTTGCCCAAATTTCAAGCTACAATGAACTTTGTACTTTTCTGTGCAATCACGAGACTGGAAACTTCCACTTTTTAAATTAACAACAGCCGAGACTCGTGTCAAGCAGGAAGGTTCAAATCAAACACCCAGCATCACGAGACTCTTGAGTTAGCCAGGCACTTCCCAGAAGGGAACAGCACAGGGCTGCTTCAAGATGCACACGTTACAGTGTGCCTGCAAAGACAAACTTTGCAGTGTGGATGGGCAACCATAGAAAAATGGGTCTCCTCTGCAGAGAGGAGACTGTTCCAGTCCATTTGGTAAATCCTGCTCACAACTCCAAGACCCAACTGAGGCTGCCAGAGGAGCCGTCAATTTGGGCCCAGTCTTTTCTACAGCCTGACATAGCTCTGTGGATCTAAACTACAGTGATATCTCTTCTCTGCAGGGCATGGATCTGCATGTATCTGTGTTTTCTGTGCACTCATATGGAGCACGTTATAGGTAACTAATTACACTCGGAGAGTGTTTCTGTAGAGGTTGCTGTGAATTACAGAAATAAGGCTGGGCAGTGTGTGTGCTTATGAGTTATGTGTGTGTGAGAGCCAGCATGGGGCTTGCATGTGCAGGCATAGGTGAGAAGTCCAATCACACGTAGCATCAACATGGTCTGTGTGCAGGGCAAGTATGAGGTCAGAGGAGATTCCAAAGCAGCACGTGTAGGCAGGCAGTGCAGCCACGAATGTGGGGGAAGCCCATCTCACCTGGGTGTAGACCAGGGGAATGCTGATCCAGTCATACCCATAGAGCCGCCCGCATTGGCTGCGCAAAGTGTTGAGCTCCTGCAGTAGGGAGAAGGAAAGACCTGTTGGCACTACATTTGTGTGTCCTTGCCCATCCCCTCCTGATCACACCTCTCTGGAAGGTGGGGCTCAGTCAGGGCTGCATTGGGGTCAAGCCCTTCCCCAGCAGAACACCAGCAGGGTCTCACACTTGCTGTGGAGGAACTCCTTGCTACCTGGATGTCTCTGTCTGAGACCTGAGCCCCTTCTTAGCTTCTTTCATAACAGAGGTTAACTCCTCACAAAGTGAGTGTCTCAACAGATCAGAGGCAAAGATATCTTAGCAATAACCATCTCTCTCTTTTGACTTGTTAGCCTAGATAAACAGCCCAGAGGGATGAAACTCACCCCAGGCAATAGAAACAACATAGGCCTCTCAGCACGTGAATCTTAGAGGGGATGAGCTGCTCCAGAGTCTTTCTTTTCTCTGCAGCTCTGCAAGGACCAATGCCAGGTCCTGCCTGTGGAACATGGCCTGCATCCCAGGACTATGTGAGGGTTTTCAATAAAGACGTTGTCTGCAGGGATGCTGGTTGTTTAATGTGCTTTTGACTTCTGCTTTTTTTCCAGACACGTGCTTTGCTTCCTTGTGGCTTTACAGTTGTATCCTAGAGACCTTCATTGGACACTGGAATGTGTGAATGGTGGAGGAAGTTTGACCCAGAACACACTACATGGGTGTCTCCTACGACTACACCTAGATGTGAGTCAGATGGTTCCTCCCAGTCCCAATTTTGTGAAAGACATTACATTCTTTAGCCTCTGCTGCATGTGGCATCACCACTGTGTCAACAGGCCATGAAAAATTCTACTCTGTCACCAGTTGGAAAGTGGCAGTGGGGGTATTTCCCATCAAAATGAATGTAATATCCCCAGGGACAGACATGGCTCACTGTCTGGACATCCCACCTCAACATTTCGGTTCCTTGCTTGACCTCTTAAATCCCTGCAGTTCCACCTGGAGGACTGCATGAGGATCTCAGTTGCCTACTGTCACTCACATTCAGGATGCCTTGGAGCAGCACGCTGTCCCGGATCCTCCCCTCATTCCTTGCTTTCACAGCCAGATTGGAGAACCACACGCATGGGATCCAAAACTTGTTGTGGGGAGAATTCAAGCTCTCAAACTTCTTGTGCTCTTCAGGTGTCATGAGGCCTAAGTGGAAAAGAACAGATGAGAGAGGAATGGCCAATAGAGAGCAGAAGGTAGTCACCTTATCTCTTCTTATAATTACAGGAAAGACTTGGGCATTTAGCCTTTGGATGCAGAAAAGGATGGCAAGTTTTGTTAAAATACTGATTTTTAAATGAATGCAAGAAGAATTTCTTATTTCATAGAATAAACCAAGTTGGAATGGACCCATAAGGTTCATAGAGTCCAACTCCTGGCTCTACACAAGACCACTCAAAATTCAAACCCTCTGTCTGAAAGCGTTGTCCAAAATCTCCTTGAACTCTGGCATCTTGGGGTTGGGCAGCCTGTTCCATGCCCACTGCTTTCTGGTGCCCCTTTCCCAAACCCCCAGCCCGCCTCTCCCCTGACACAGCTCCATGTTTGGTCCCGTCCCTTGGCTCTCTGCTCCCCGCTGCCCTGGTGAGAAAGCTGTAGACCTTGGATGTCTGCAGAATGTCTGACCAGATCCCAGCCAGCAGGGAGATAGAGAACTGCTGAGGGTGCAGTTACGTAGTATATTTAGACAACTATTGAGAATGTGATAACTCGTGTCCTAGAACTGCACCATCTCTGCTCCAGAGTGGAGGTCAAGTGGCAGGGAGCTGCTGCCTTCCTGGCCCAGTGCTGTGCCGAGGGCAGTACCAGTACTGACCTGCCCTCACGACGTGCTCCATGCTGGGGAAGCGCTTGTACACAGCCGTGCTGACGGAGCGCAAGATGAGCACGCTGCACAGGTTGCTGTAGCGCATCAGGGTGCGACGCAGCAGCCGCCCGTATTCATCCTCCCCATCCACGTTGCAGGAGACCAAGTTCATGATGCGGTCAGGCCACGGGATGCTCTCGTACTGCGCCCACCAGCGGGACACCACCAGGGCCACGTAGAAACCTAGAGGTGAGCCGAGCAAGTTAGCCATCCTGAAGGAGGGGAGATGTGTGCTCTTGTATGGGAAGGCTGGTACTGCTCTTATAGGGATGAGTGAAGGCAGACCTAGAGGTAATTTGTATCATGCTAAAGCTAGAGTCTGGCTTTCACAGCTTGTTTAGAGATATTTGGTCCTTGCCCTCCTGGTAGAACCAAGATCACACCAGTGTAGCTGGGCAGTGGAAGCTGTGTGCATACCTCACAGCTGCAGCATTAGCTGATGTATTTATCACAAAGGCAGAATGAGGGAACTGCTCAGTGAAACCTGCCTGCTCGAAGAGCTGTGTCGACCCAGGGTGAGAGAAGAAATGCTGCCCGCTTCCCCTCCCTGTGCGTTCACAGTCAGAGCTCCTTACCCAGCACAAAGGACACAGGGATTAGCTCAGCATAGCTGTTGCAGTAGAGTGCCAGCTTCTCAAACATCAGCCTTTGGCTTTCGCTGAGGATCAGCCTGAAAGGGAGGAACAGAGACATCAGCCTTAAGGAGGAGACTGTGCCTTGTTGGGCCTGCTGGGTAAGAGTCTGGCAAGGGAAAGCAAGGACACGTAGCCACGATACAACCATGCTGTGGGTGTGGGGTGATGTGGGGAGCACTCAAAATACCCTGTCAGCATGTCCAAAGGAGCCTGAAGTGGTCACTGGGTGGTAATTGCTACAGTCTGATTAGGGAGCCCTATGTTTTTCACCTAGGGGAAAGTGCCATCTGGAATCAGGTGTTTGCCATAGTGCTTGGATGTGCACATTTTATTTAATATCCTGAAAAATGTCAGTCCAAGTTCTGCTCACGTCAACAGCGCCCGACATGAGCTCCTTTTTCTTAGAGCTGCCTTCCTGCTTCCATGCTGCATTTACCCAACCAGGGGAGCTCCTGGCTTTCCCCACCCAAATCAGACCCATCCCAGCACATAGCTGCCTTCTGACAGGTCTGCAGTCCCAGAGCTGATGTCTGCTCTCAGAAATGCTTCCCACTGTGGAACACCTCCAGCACCAGTTCAGCCTTGGTCTCTACATGCCATTCTTCTCAGGTAGTTATCACATGCAGCTTTTCATCTCCAGGAAGAGGATCCGTGTTCCTCTCCAGGCCCAAAGAAGGAAATCTGTCAGCTGCTCAGCCACTGCAGTAGTGAGGAAAAACCCTTCCTCCTCTGAACAGAGGCTGGTTAGTGTCTGGCTAGCTGCTTTTTCTCAGGACTGCTGTCCCAACCCTGGTTTGTTCAGATGTCCTGCTTTGGGACCAGCTGAGAGCAAGGAGCTGTGGTGGTGCTGGTGTAAGGATGCTCACCTATAGACAAGGCTGATGGCGAAGTAGAGGGAGATGAAAATAAGGAACTCAGAGTAAAGGAGTTTGTAGATGCTGCCTTTCCATTGGAGCAGGAGCTGCGAGAAGGTGCCTAGGCGGGCATCGGCCACGCGGTTAGTGTATGTCACTGTCATCGCAGATCCTGGTAGGGACACAAAATGAGCAGTTGTTGAAGCTGCCAAGCAAACCTGCACAGAGGGAGGCCTGGACAGAACAGAAACCTCAGGTGTCCCAGCAAGGTGGAAAGGAAGGAAAAAAGAATGAGAGAAAGAGCTGAAATCAAAAGACAAATCTGTTGAAGTCGTTAAGGTAGAAAACCAAGAGGAAGCTTATGGTGGGCAATTACTGTGATGTGTTTACCAGCTTCTTCCTGTGTTTTAACTGCATGTGAGCTGGTTGCAATGACAATTCACTTTCTGGTGAAGCCCCATGTTTCTAGCGCTGGATTGTCAGTGTTCAAATGGAGCTGCTTGATGGGAGTGGACAGAGCCCACGTGCCACTGTCTTCCGAAAAAACATGTTTGAGATTAATGGTCAGTTTCACAAATTCCAAAGTTCCTTACCCTGTTTCTACGACAAGTATAGCTGTCTTTAAATTTGGGCTGATGTGCATAAGCAGACTATGTCAGCTCTGGCACTGCAAGCAAAACAGCCTTTCCTGTCAGAGAGCTGAGGGATGGGTTTTGGCTGGCTCACAGAGCACAATTTCCAGTAACTCCACCTCCCCAATCTTCATTGTGAGATAAAATGTGCTGAAAGAAAAAAGAAATGTTATCCAATCATGCAGCATCCTTGCTGCACTTATTGTTTTCTAACCCTGGGTACACAATTATTTATCATCAGCTAATTGTTAGACTGACATTCAGATAAACCTGAAGTTTTATATAAAAGTAAAAGCCACTGTAATCCGTGCCATTCATGAATAATTATTCAATGAAAAAACTGATGGAATTTCTAAATTGAATCAAAACACATTGCAGAGTTGTTAGACATTGCTTTGGCACTGAGGTTAATAGTACAGGGACCTTGGCCTCTTTCTTGAGTTATGGAGGTACCGGGAGGTACTTCCAGGGCTGATTCAGCCCTCACTGGTCTGTAGCAGCAGCTGCGGGCAGGTGAATTTGTGCCCATCCTCCTCATTTAAGCATCCCAGTGAAAGACTATGGTTAGGTGGGGAAAATCCATGTCCAAGCCAGATGGAGCCATGAAGATAAACTGCAACGTCTGCTGGCTGCTTCAACAAATAACATCTTTGTCCTGACTTTGGCTTCTTGGTTCTGCTCCTCCTTTGGGTTTCCCTGTTGTAACTCTCCCTGAGTCCCCCAAAGATTCTATCTGAGGGGCACAGATGGCACCTGCCCTGCCAAGAGCTCCCCAGCTGCACGACCGCCCCTTTCACTGCATACTCATACACGTTCACACCTTTCCCATGTGTATTTCTGGTCAGTGCACAGGATTGAGAAGTGTCTTGTAACTGCCCCAAAGACATCACACACATGCGTTGTACAGATGAGAAATGTATGGAAACACATGCAAAGGCGCTGGGGGCCGCTTACAGAAAGCAGAGTGTTTGCTTTAGGCTTCAGGTCTTGAAAGTGCTCGGGGAGATTCTTCATTGCGTAATTCAAATGCAGATTCACTTTTTACCAAACATGGAAAACTTCAGCTCTTGTCTATGTAAGTAATGGATGTCGCCCACCTCAGTGCAGTTCTGTTCAGGCACAGGACGTGGGGCTTTTCCCGGTGCTTCTGCCTGCAGCCCTGCGCTCTTAAGGCAGCTCCCTGCCTGCCAGCCTGTGCGCTTGGCCCTGGTTGTCACTTGGCAGCTGGCACGCTCGCGCTGCTGCGCGGGGTTGAGGTTGGTGGTGTGAGGCAGCTCACTACAGCACCGGCACGATGGTGCTGGGGGGGCAGAAGAGCTGTCCCTGCACAGAGCCCAAACAGCCCAACTCCCCGTAGGATGACGGGGAATGTGGCACAGCCAGCCCTGTGCCTCTGCTCCCCGTCTCTGCTGGCATCAGCTTGGCAGGTCCCTCTGAGCTCACTGCCGCACCTGGGATCGGCTGACACTGACCAGGCTGCGGGAGTCCCCAGCAATGAGGATCTTGCAGCATGCAAGCCAGATTTGCCTGTGCAAGTTGTGTTACCCGCCGCGTAATGCTGCAAACAGACACGAGCGCCTATTGCAAGTGCAGAGAACAAAGACATACAGTGGATAGAGAAAGCAAGAGGAGTGATGAGCTCAGATGCACAGTAAGATAGACAGACTGATCAGCTAATCTCTGCTCTTGTGAGGACTAGATACTCACAGTCGCGGGCTCCTGAGCTACACTGGAGACGGTGGAGGTTTGATCCTGCATGTGTCCTCGCTGGGTCCTTTGTGGCAAGCGCCACAGCCTGCCTTTCCTTGCCCCCTTGGCTCATGGGGGGATTGAACCTGACAGACGTGGTGTACTAAGGAGCCTGAAACCCACTTGGGAGCTGCAGCCGGTCACTTGATGCCATAATCCTTTCTCATTACAAAAGAGACTCTGTTGTCTTTTGCCCTGTTCCTTTCTAATCTTCTGAGTAAGCCCTGCGTGTTTATAGAGGAGGCTGAAGGAGGGGGAGGCAGGGCTGGCTGCTCCACACTGCTGCTGCTAACTCCTGGCACAGCCATGGTGGCTGCCAGAGGAGAAGCATTTTCCGCTAATTCTTTCCTGTTTGGTCCCTTTCTCTGTGTCACAATCTTCCGGGAGCCCCAGGAGATTAAACAGAGCTGGAATTTTGCACAAATGCTGTAACATGTGTCCCTATATGGGGCTCGTGCAGCCCCCTCTTCCCCAGGTGCTCCTGGATCGTTGGGTTTGTGAAACACCTGGCCCATGCTCTCAGCAGAGGTTTCTCTGTAATTCACTGCCCTTCTCTCTGCCTCTGCTGAGGGACTGATCCATCGCAGGGACAGAATCCGGCACTTGCTTAGTGCTTCATGCAGCAGACGATTGCCCAGCCATCCAGTTTGCCAAGATCTCTCTGCCATGCCTCTCTATCGCCAATCTAATTTAATATCTTAATTTAATATAACATGCAAACTTATTTAGTATACATTTGAGTCTCGTATCTAGAGCATTTGTAAGAACATTAAAGAGAAATGGCCCCAACATGAAGCCCTGGGGAGCCGCACTAGATACTGACACTAACCTGGTGCAACTCTGTTTTTTGTAACCCTCTGATCCTGAGCCATCAGCCAATTGTTCAACCACCGTATTATATTTTTGTCTAGTTGTATGCTGGGCATTTCATCCAGAAGTACTGAAAGCTTTGTTTTTCAGCTGGGACCTCTACAGATTCCCAAGACCATAGAAAAATAATTGAGAGGTCTCGTGACAGCAGCCAGCTCTAGACAAAGATCCCTGCTCAGCTAAGCCAAACTTCTGCTCCACCTGCATCATGTTTTCATATTGATTGTTCCTGTGCTTTTAAGAGATGGCACTTAAGCACCACGGGGGACCAGCCCTGATGGACCCCAATACCTTCAGAAGCAGTTTCCCAGAGAACCTAGCTAAGCTGGTTACTTGAGCTGCCTGGAGCCTGCGCTTCCACCTTCTTTCTGCTCGTTGCTTTTGGAATTTGTCTCTGTTGCCCTAGATAATAGCATCTACACACTGCACATCCGTATTTCCTGTCAGCTTTGCTGACCTGCTGTAGTATTCAATGTTCTGGAGATAAGGAGCTGCCCTGAGCTGTATCAGCAGCAGGGATTCATTTGCCCAATGGCGGGTTTCTCCATTATGGGACGCTGAGCCTACCCAAGAGCAGGGGGCTGTTTTGCTGCTTCTGTGAAACAGTTGCAGCCTGCCAGCTGTCTAATATGGACTTTCTAGTGCAGCTCTGGAAATTGCTATCAACAGTGGGTAGATGATAGTTGAAAGCGTGGGACTCAGTGCAAGTATCTGAGGCTTTAGTTCCTGTGTAGGCTGTGGTGTGTTCAATTATATCTAGCCCTGATTGCTTTTCAGCAATAGTGAAAACAATTTTTACTCCTGCCTGGCACTAAAACTGTGGAGATCATCTGATGTCTTCTACTCTCTGAGCAGAAGCTGTCCTGTATTGGATCACATAATATGCAGAAGGACATGGGCTCACATCTGGTGGAGGTAAGGTGCCACAACCCGCCGTGTGTTTGGGAGGGCTGCCACCCTACACACGAGGAGAATATGCAGGGTGCGGGGATGGACCCGGAGAACTCAGCCTAACCAGGACTCTTCCTGCATGAACACCCTGTGTCCATGGGTGCTTTGCAGCTCCTTAGCCCTGGAACCAGGGGTGACTTTTTGGGGGCAGAAAGGAGGGCTGGGCAGAAGAGAAGAGGCAGCATGATGCTTCTGCTGTGTGAGATACAGACCTGGCAGGAGAAGCACAGGCATGGGGAGGACCATGGGGAGAAATTCATGGTGTGGAGCAAAATAGATAGAGCTCTTATCAGTGGCCAGATGCTGGTAAGTAAGGTATCACTGGCCTAACCATGGCAAACCCAACTGACTGACTGATGCAGTATATAGCTTTGCACCTAGCCTATCTGTGAGTGTCATGAGCAGCGTTCACCAGGACCTAAAAGGCCCAGCTATCCTGCCCTTCTGAAGCTTTATCCCTGGCCAGCAAGGAGGTAGCGTGACTGTGGTGTGTTGTTACCCCAGTGTGAGCAGCATCTATCTGAGACAGGAGGTGAGGTACCTTGGTTTTGCAGAGGTTCTGGGCCAATGTCATTCCAGAAAGTTGCACTGTGCTGCTGTCTTAGCTGCTTTGTTGTAGGGCTGAGCTTGCTGCAAGGTCCCTGAAATATTGCTGCTGGGTTGCAGCTGCTCCCGAAGGATGTTTATGGCAAGAATCATAGGACTGTGGTCCCAACAGTGTCCCTGAATGATTCTGGATGATGAAAATGCCTCCAAACACCCAAAGAGTTCTGTGTATGGAGGAAGATCTGGGAGAGTACAGAGGTGGGCTCTCTCTGGAGGCAGTACTGTCCACACGAGGGACCAGGGTCTGGGGAGGACATACGTCTTTGAGATACTACTTTGCAGAGACATCTAGAGAGAAGGGATTAATAGAGAGGCAGACAGAGACAATTCTAGAGAGCAAGGGGATTCTCTCGAGAGATTTTCTGGAGCTGTGGGGATTTTCTGTAGCCCTGGGGACTCCAACGTGGAACAGTAAAATCTCCAGCATGCAGCTCTTGATGGAGGAATATGCTGGTATCCAAGGGACTCCGCTGCCCTCCTCTGAGAGCAGCACATCCAGCTCAGTTACCGTTAGGACAACATCAAATATTTGTGGCATGTAGTATGAAAGTAAATAACAGAGGGACTACCAGTGTGGCAGCAATACTTGGATCATTTTTTGCATTCCCTGTGGCCTCAGTTCTTCCAGGCCTCAAGCAAAATTGCCAGTCTGAAAGCAGCAGAGGAGGAGCAAGGATGCACTGACGTCCATTCTCAGTCTCGCTGCCTTCCCAGTGCCCTTGCAGGCCCTGGAATCCTTCCCATTTTCTCCATTTTGCAGATGTGCAGATTGGGTTACTGCAACGGGAAATGAATCCCTCCCCCCGCAATGACTGAAATTCATTTGCTGCAGCTGCCTCTGGTAAAGGGACAGAGCCCTCCCTGCAGTCTGCCAGAGAACAAGTGCTTTTCTCAGGAAACCAAGAGGGCCAAAGCTCAGTGAAACCCCTCTCCCGCTGTTTGCTTTCAGTGCCAAGATAGATGCTGATGGGGTTTTCTTTCAAACTAACACTCTTCCTTGGAATCTGATGTAGAAAAAAGAAAAATAATAATAAAAATGAAACTATCTGAGGAAGTACTGTTTTCACAGACAAGACTGACTGATGTTTGAGCTTGCCGTGAGCCTTTGGAGAGGATGCAGTGACCATCAGTGCTTTTGTGAATGCCCTCAGGCCTCTTCCCTTTACACTGCAGGACTCGTAAGGACTCATAGGGACCCATGGAACTCAGAGCACGCTAAGGGTGCTCAGTGTGTGTTGATTTCTTTCTTTGTGGACCATGTGCTGTTTGGACAGTCCTCCTTTCATTCCAGGTTTCCCAGCTGCTCTTCTTTCTCTTGTCCCCATGTCTCTTTCTCTGGGTTCAGGCTGAGCTCTTCCAAAAAAATGCAGCTGTCAGCAGGAGAGCAGCAGCCGAGATCTGACAGGGGTCAGCAGCACTTCCAGTGCCACAGCAGGACTGTGCCAGGCTGCATTTGCCCTGAGCAACACAGCACTGCTAGCCCCATAAGCAAGCCCCGCTGCTCTTCTGTCTCTGCTTTTTCACTCTCCTCTTTCACCCGGTTACCCTGGGAAATGGGCAGCAGTTTGTTTGGTGCTGAAGGCAGATCTCATCCATGAAATTGGAGATCTTAGCCCCAGAGATCCCAGAGGAGCCTTGCTGGAGCCTTCCTCGCCAGTTGAGAAAACATGCTGCATGGCTGGCTGAGGTCGGCTGGAGGGAGGGAGCGAGTGGGTGGATGGATCCTGGAGTGTTACACTCTTGTTTTTGTTCTCATTTTCATGGCAATAACATCCGCTCTGAGTTTGCTGGGTCAGGGTTCTACTCCTGCTTTTCAGCATCTAAGATAATACCTATTCCTCTTGACCTTCACAGAACATCTTTTTTTTTCTTTTTTTTTCTTTCCCCCACTCTTATATTCGCCGCCTGGTCCAGCTTAATGTTTGCTGGTGAATTCCCCCATGGGTTTGCAGAGCTCGGCAGTTTCAGCATCCTCCCAGCCCGGGATTCCTTGGTTCGTAATCTTAACAGCTGCAAGGCTCATCATTCCTGGAAGCAGTGCTGTAGCTTGCTGGCCCACCAGTGAGTGTGACTGCGAGGTTTGGCTCTTGTGACTGCCTCCCACCCTAGAAGCCCTCCATCAGACAGACTGGCTGGAGCCTTTTGCTGCCTTTTGGACTCTGGAAGCAATTCTGCCTTTCTAACCCTAGGACCCTCCATCTCTGCCAGCCAGGCCTTGGAAGTTAATCATTACCACTGAGTAGTGTGCTGCCTGCAGAGCTGCAGATCTCCCTTTCCTCACAAAAAGTTCCCTGCAGATAACAAACGTTACAGCCACAGACCTGCCTTCTCAGACCCTTTGCTCTGGGACCTCAGAGCACGAGCTGCCTTCTGTAGTCACCTTGGATCCTAGTGACCGGTGGGACAGGGCTGTAATAACGTCGTATAATGGAATGGCCTCAAGCTGCGCCGGGGGAGTCCAGGTTGGATATTGGGAACATTTATTGAGAGAAAGAGAAGCGATGCAGCGGCACAGGCTGCCCAGGGAGCGGTGCAGTCACCATCCCTGGAGGTGTTCAAGGTCAGGGCAGATGCGGTGCTCAGAGACAGAGCAGCGTCACCCCGAGCCCGCGCTCATCCCACCGCCCCGCCACGAGCACGGCGCACGGCCGGCAGCGCGCACGCGCGCCCGCCCTCCCGCGGGGCCGCGCTGCAGTCACGTGGCGCCTCGCGCTGCCCCCTCCCCTCGGGGCGGCCCCGCGGAGCCGGGCGGGCTGCGGGAATGGCGGCGGCGGCGGGCGCTCCTCCTCCGTCCCCTCCGCCGCCGTGAGGCGCCGGCGGCAAGCAGCTTGAGGCGGAGGTAGGTGTGCGGGCGGCGGGGCTCGGGCGGGTGTCGTTGCGGAGCCGCCCGGGCGGAGGTGCGCCGCGTCCGTGAGGGCTGCCGGGCGCCACGCAGCGCTGTCAGCCGGCGCTCCCGGCGCGGGACGGGCGGCAGCCCGCAGGCAGCGGCCGTGCACAGATCCTCAGGAAACCGCGGGGTCGGCTCGGCAGGAAGCTGGAAAACTGCCGACCTTGCACTTTTTTTTTGTTTGGCTTTTTCTGCGGAATCCAACTCGGGAAGGTTTGTGCTGTGCTCGGCTTTTTTTTTTTTTTTTTTTTCTTGCTGCGCTGGGCTTTTTCGGTTCTCCTCTAGTTTTCCCCACGTTTGCCGTTTTCGTGCGTCCGGGGGACCGGTAGGATACGACCCGGCTCCCGAGGAGTGCAGCCCATGGGATTCGGGCGCAGGTGCACCGCTCCCTCGGGTGCTGTCAGCTGTCGGGACGCGGCGGGACAGCGGCGGCAGCGGCCGGCACCGGTCTGCCTGCGGGACCGCCGTGCCTTCCGGCCTTCCTGTCTTCTTCCCAGTGGCAGCAGCACAGCAGCACACCTCTCTCCTACACAGATAACTTTCCTCCGAGAGCTCGAGTCACGAGGCAACGGTTCATATCTCTTTTTTTCCCCTCCTATTCCATGTGAGTAGCTGGACTCTTAGCAGCTAAGCGGGTTGCGGTGTCCCTTTCCCTCGCTTTCTTTTGCAGCTGTTTGGTTCTGATTTGGGTTTTCTCCTCCTGCTCTGTTTCTTGTCCCCTTCCGGCCGTACAGCGGGTGGTCCTGCTGGGGCCCTCCTAGTGAGCTTCCCGGGTAATGCAGGAGTCCCCGAACGATGCGCTCGCTGCAGTTTGCCCCTCTGATCTCCGCAGGAGGGGCTCCCACGGTGCCGTTCGAGATACGGCTTAACTGTTGAACGAACGCTTCTGTTTGGAATGCTCTCCCTGCTTCGTGGCAGATCCATTGCAGAGAACCTCCCCTGATTTCGTGTGGCGAGGATGAATTGGTTTCATCAAGTCTCCACCTTCCCGTGATGGGCTTCATTCCTTTCCATTGGGTCGTTGCTTTGCTCGATACCTCCCCTTCCTGAGTGAAGCCTTGGAGAGCTCCTCGTTCCGTAGCAATGTCGCTCTTTAGGTAAGTGATGCGATAGATCATCTTGACCTTTCTCTGATTGCCCGCACGTGTCCAAAGAGCAGCCTGACTACAGCAAGTGCTGTGCTGCCTGAACTCCGCACGGTGTGCGCCATGCATGCTCTCTCTTGCACCTAAAAGAGTAGAGGCATGGGAGTTCCCATTGGTCATGAGCAGCTCACTCAGATCTATGCATCCACATGCATATATGGTGCTTTTATCAGCAGCTCCAGTGTGCTGAGTAGCTTCAGATGAATTATCTTTGCGTAGCACTGCTCTCTGTCCCTTTCCCTCCCCAAGGTGCTCCTTTCTGTTATTTCTTATACTTCCAAATGTCATTTATCACCAGAACGAGCTCCTTATAATCTTCCCAGTAAAACCAGGTCAAGTCAACAGTTCTTCTGAATCCTTTCCTATCTTCCAGCACTGCTGATGCTCTCTCGCTTGTTCTTGCTCTACAAAAAGTTCAGCAAAATCTATGACGCGGACTGCATGTTGCCAATTCTGTCCAGTTTGCGTGGCATGGCATCATGGATGGTCCTGTGCCCTTACTCATCCAAGAGGTCAAAGAGATTTCCCTCTCTGTGCTTTCACACCACTCTCTGTGGTACCTGTGCTTCTTTGCAGGAGAAGACAGCAGGCAGACCACACGTTCTGCCACGTGGACAGGCATTCAGGCATATGTTTTCCTCTTGTAACACCCCAGCAGCTGCAAAACCTACCCAGCCTCTTCCTGGCCTGCAGGGTTGAAGTCTGGATCTGCAGTGAAGAGGGTCAGGGTCTTTGTATTGCTGTGGAATGTGGAAGCTGTACTGTTTTTTTCCTTGTTCCTCCTTTGGTTTGGGGAGCAGTGTCCCTGAACTTAGGCCGATGGAGTGTTTGCTGGAATACTAAGTAAGCCAGCTATGGTCTGTTTTTCTCTGAAAATGCTCAAGAACAGCACTCTTGGAGTAGCTGTGTTTAGTTGTCCTGCTTTGTCCTGAGTCAAATGTCTGAGATGTGCTTTTTGGGAAGGGTAAAACCAGGAGGTGTTATAACTTTGCTTTGCCTATTAATGTTTTGTGTGTAAAGAATTGTCTAACTGTGAGGCAGTACTTAGCTGTTGAGAAACCAGCCCTTCTTACCAGGAGTGCAGGATCTCAGTCTGTACTTGGTGTGATTATTGAAGATCCCAGCATAGCAAAGATTTCCTCCCAGCTCATTACTTTGGACCACTGTCTCCTCTCTGTTGCTGTTCTGAAAGGATTTCATGTCAAAAGCGCAAAGTAATCCAGTAGGGAATATATCTGCATGCATATCTGGGCTCTTTTAAGAAGAAAAAGAAGAGAAATGACCAAGTTCTGAATTTTGTATGTCTGCTCTGCCTTCAGTGTTTGCTTAGGGTCTGCCTGAGCTGTGAGGGACTTCAGAGCTGAAACTCACAAATGGATGTTCACCATCTTCATTTGTTCTGATGTATGTATGCTCACACCCAGAGCAAATAAATTTGACAGATATCCTTCCTGAGCTTGGCCTGTATTTAAGAGAGGGCAGTACGAGGTATCTGGCGAACGGCTTGTTTAACCATGCTCATAAAAATGCTTGTGCACAAGCAGCTTATTCCAGTTAAATTTCTCAGCTCTTTCAGTCTTTATTTGAAGGACTGGTTGTGAGAAGATGGTTTGTGTAGGACTTACCTCCCTAGAAATTCTGCTGAGGGCAGACAGGCCCAGGCTGTGGGCAGAGGAGCTGGTGCTGCTCCGGGACACAAAGCAGGTCCTCTAAGCCAGTTTCTTTGTATGCCATCACCCTCCCTGCTTTGCTCCTGTGCTCTTGGGAGCCTGGAGGTACAGCACAGCTCACTACTGAATGTCTTGTTCAGTGCAGTACTGCTCAGCCTCCCTGAAACGTTGGGAGAACCCAGCCTGGCTTGCCTTGCTGTTGCCTCTGAGGCTGTTTCTCAGCCTGGCAGGTTTGCTGATCACTCCCACATAAATTTTCACTGTGCCGATTCCCTACAGCCAGACCCGTTTTGAGGAAGACAGCCAGGAGCAACCAGCTGTGGGATACTGGAAACCACTAATGCCTTCCAAAGGCAGCAAGAAGGAGCCAGAGACTGGATGCCAGAATGCAGGCAGCGGGGATGACAGCCAGTCCACTGAGCAGCGCAACGTCTCGCGTCTCCGCAGCTCTTCAGTGGAGATCCGGGAAAAGGGCTCTGAGTTTCTGAAGGAAGAGCTGCACAAAGCACAAAAGGTAAAGCCCAGAGCCTGTGAGAAGGGCTGAGCTTGGAGGCACTGAGGGACATAGTCTATAGCAGTCACAAGCATAGGTTGGTTGTTAGGCTAATTGATCTTAGCGGTCTTTGCAACCTTGATGATTCTATGATATGGAGCCTAATGATAAGCGAGCAATTCCAGTGTGATAAGCCTGCTACAGCTTGTGGAGGGATGCTTCTGGTGGCGTGGAGTGCTGTGTCAAGAGTCTGGGATTCATGCAAGGGTAGGGAGGAAAGGGAGTGATTAGTAGGTAAGGCCAGGCGGGTGTCAGCACTGCTGGGGCCTGCTGGTAGCTCATGCATCCCTCTACAATTTCCTCAACAGGAGCTGAAGCTGAAGGACAAAGAATGTGAGAGACTGTCAAAAGTCAGAGAGCAGCTGGAGCAGGAACTAGAAGAGTTAACAGCTAGCCTGTTTGAGGTACCACCCTCTTCCTTTTCCCATCATTTCTTAAGCTAAGCTTGCTTCCAATTCCTTTGAGGTAGGCTTTCTCTGAACTTCCAGCCATGTTTGTGTTACCTCCCACAGCTTCCTTAGTCCCTGTTGTTTGTGCACATTTGGAATGCTGCACAGTGCTGCAAGCAGACCCTCCCATGGGCTGGTGCTTGCTTCTGGGGAGGATTTGCATACGCTCCTTTCCCCTCCTAGCAGCTGTGGGGTGACATAAAGAGCACAGCAGGTTCCGTGGTTGCAAAGCTAAGTGAAACCAGACATGGGGATGCCCGGAGCTGGAGGTGAGCATGGCTCCCTGGCCTTCTCCTGTGCCTGCTCTGTAGTCTGAACAGCATTTGCTGTGGTTTTTTGTTTGTTTGTTTTGGTTTAATTTTTCAGTTGTTAATTTGATTCTTGTCAAGCTCTAGCCTGATGAGATCCCGTGATCCCATTTACCAACAGCTTTAATCTGTAGATCTGACTGGACAGTGAGGAAAGCCAGAACTCAGCTGTACCTGTGAAACACAGGCTGTTCCTGAATGTAAGGTGAACTCAGAGAAGTTCAGCTGAGGGCTTTCTCCTTCACTGGTGGCCTTGGGCAGAGTGCTTCCAGGCAGTGCTGTGGGGTGGTCTCACTGGGAGTGATACCACCTACCTCACCCTTCCTGTGAGATGTGCTTCTAAGTTTAGTCCCCACTTGAGCTACTGCTCCTGCTGCTGTGCTGCAGCCGTGCTCAGAGCAGTGAGGGCTGGCTGCTCCATGGAGGTGGTAGGAACAGAGTGCAGTAACAATTCAGGCAAGTGCAGCAGGGCAGCGACTGAATGAGGAACCAGAATGTGGATCAGTGAGTCTGGATGAGAATCTGTGCCAGAGACAGTGATCAGGGTCAGAAACGGTCCAGTAATGAACTAGCAAGTCTGCAGTGGTGACACGCATCTGAAGTCATGCCAGGAAGCTAAGCCAGTGCATTTGAATCAGTCGCAGAAGTATTGGACTACGCAATTATGATCTAGCATGGGTGGGTGCCAACATTAAAACCTTGGCAGTAAAGCGTATCCCAAGGGCAAGAGGGGCAGGCCCTTTCTTCTGGCTTTTTTTTGCAGCACCTCTTTTGATTGGAGAAGATAGCCTTGGACTCAGCAGATAAACTTACATTTATCCAGCTGTGCTCCTGGGAAGGGGATGCACTCCAGGTTGACACTGAGAGGCCTTTTCTGGGAAATTCTCGGGGGCAAAGCTCTTCATATCTGTTAGAGTAAAATAATTGGATGTGGCAGTGATGTCTGTCCTCCTGCTTGCTTGCACAGAGCATGAGACATGGCAGAGCTTTGGCTGGCCCCAAGTGACTGTATGAGATGGGGCTGCCATAGGCAGACTAAAACTCTTTCTGGTCCAGGAGGCACACAAGATGGTGAGAGAAGCAAACACAAAACAAGCGGCGTCAGAGAAGCAGCTGAAGGAGGCATGGGGAAAGGTGAGAACTGCGCTCTCTGTGACTTGATCTCTTTGCAGGGTTGGTGCAGTCCTGGCCCATCGTAGCCATGGCAAGTTGGTTGGCTAGAGGAGGGTGAAGTGCCTGCTCCCTCTCCAGCAGATACTGCTGATCACCTCCTCCGCTTAGGAAAAGGGTGTGAGAAGAACCGTGTGGAAGCAGTGTGCTGTTTAATTGTTGTGGCCGTGTGGAAAGAGCTGATGAGGGTGCATCACAGGGCTGCTGGATTGGTTCCGTCTTGGAAAGTGAAATTACTTCTGGGTTGTTGTGTCTAAAAAGAGCCTGGGGCAAGATAGACTGAGGAACAGTGGGATAGATTCTCAGTTCTTGTTTTCCTCTTTAAAATTTTGGCTGACAGTGGGCATTTGAGAGAATGAGGAAAAGGCTTCATGAGCAGGCTTGTAGCTGTTTCCCTGTGGCCTTACAGTGTTGGGTGCAGTACAGCAAGTTCAGCAGATGCTGAAGGTGCTGTTGACTCTTGCCTTGTCTCTCTCAGATCGACATGCTGCAGGCAGAGGTAACAGCTCTGAAGACGCTTGTGATCACATCCACACCTTCCTCTCCAAACTGGGAGCTACACCCTCAGCTCCAGAGCCCTTCTAAAGCCGTTTTCAGGAAAGGCCATGGGCGAAACAAGAGCACCAGCAGTGCAATTGTCACAGCCGTCAGCCAGAATGCAACTCCAGCACCAGTCAGTCGTGAGTGCAAAGAGGTGGGTGAGGGCCATTCATGCACCAGCCTTGGAGACATTGCTGTTGCTGTACTTGAGAAGTTTTGCTTGGCTTCTGACTGAGGGAAGCAATCTGTGCAGTAGTCTGGCTTGTTCCTAAACTGTGCCGAGGCAAACTCTAGAGGGTTTCTATTTGTGGAGATTCCCACTTCTGGGAATAAAGTTCAAAGCTGCATTAGGACAGTGCTAGAGGAAGGAGCTGAGGGACCGCTGGAGGGCATGGACAGACCCAGGAGTTAGCAGTGCTGAGAATGGATGTGCTGGGAGTTGCTGAGTAGAAGCCAGTTCTGATGCATCTTGGCAGTTCAGTCTGCTACCCGTTCTGATGTATTTGCTTTTGTTCTTTTTTCCAACTGGTTTGACTTTCAATGATCAGAGCCTGGGTTTGGGCTCCAAGTCTCCTCCACCATCTTCTATCGACATCTCTTGTTCTCTGGTCTTGGGCATGCCACTGTTCTTCCTCCTCCTGTAGAGCATATATTTAACGTTCACCTTTCTCACTGGGAGGAAATGTTCAGATAAGGCTACAAAGAATTTGTGAACGTCTTTCAACCAAACCCTGTTTAATTCCCTCATTCAATAGACCTACACTTGCTGTGACCATGAATGTAATTCTTTTTTTTATTATTTTTTATTTTTTCTCTGCTAGCAGCTTCTGGCTGGGAACTTTCCAATGGCCAGATGTGTGCACAGCTACCCTGAGGAGCAGAAAGGAGACAGGCTGTGGCACTTGATCAGGGAGAATGAAAATGTGGTGAATGTGGTGTAGGAGTATGTTTCCCTGATGACTTTTTTTGGAGCTGTGGCTTCTGCAATGAAGAATTGTTGAGAGCACGTGGAGAGACCTGGTCACTTGGCTTGTGAGAGAATGTGTATGCAGAAGGGCAGCTGGTGAAATTAATACATTCACCTAACAGAAGGACTGTGCTGGCAACACCATTGGTGATTCCAATGGATTTATTTTGCTAACTTCTGTGTAGTGCTGTTGTTGCTACTTTGAATGAGTATTGGCTGTAGCTATTGTCTTGAGGGCTGTAGCAATAACACCTTTAACTCTCTTCACAGACAAGAGGAGCAAAGGCTATGACCAAAAGAAAACCAAAGGAAAAATTAGTTCAGTAACTGCAAATCCCTGCTGTACTTGTTTCTCTTGATTAATCAGAGAGCGAACCAGATATGCTGGAAGTTGTAGTCAAATACTTAGTTGGCTAGAAGCTAATCTGAGTGCTAGGAAAAAAATGATTTTAATCTTCTAATGCTCTCTGTGCTCTCCTGATGGTTACCATTCCTGTCAAGTTGTTTACTGGCCCACATGAGAGGTGGTGTGAGGGAACCTGGCATTCAGCTTGATGCTTTGTGGAAAACGTGTCCCATCCTAAATTGTGTCTAGAAGTTGCAGCATTTGTGCTCCATTTAGCACCTCAAACTGAAGTTGAAAGGTGTCGTTTATGCCCCTGTGATGCCTTGAGGATCACTCTTAGTTCGCTGGAAGAGAAGCCTTGAGCCTCTGCCTGTATCTTCTGTATTGTTATGGTTTTTTACCTCCCTTTCTTGCCTGTCACTCTAAACGTCTTCACTGTCTGTCTCTTTTTCTTGCCTCAAAGTCTGGGGTGCCTGCTTTCCTTTCTCTGCTCCTTTGTATCATCCCTGGGAAGGCTATCCACTTCACCTATGAGCCAGGCTGGCAGGCACTGGGGGCAGATGCTTCCTCACCATTGCGGCAGGTAACTACTGGACGGTATTGGAGAGGGGTGGAACCCATCTGACTCTCACACTTTCAGCCCTTCAGTTCTAGCTTCCTTTTATGCTAACCTCCATTTTTGTTTTGTTTGTTTTCCTGAATTTGTTTTTTCATGTTGTGGCTCTGAAGCTGTCTGCTGGTGCGAGGTGAGCGGTCCCTATAGCATACAGCAAGTGTGCTAGATTTCAGGCCTCCTTCTGTTTCATTCCTTCATGCTTTTTGTATTGTTTGGCATGTTTCTGTAGTTCTGTTTCTCCTTTCAGCATCTTCAGCAGGATTTGCTGGCCTTTTAAACAGCTGCCCTGTCGGCCTGGGGTTTAAATGTCTGTTCCAGAGAGTCTCCAGCACTGAAGTATTTCCAGTCAGGCAATGTAGGAGGGATCAACCTTCCTGCTAGTTAAGGGGTTGGGGCAAGCCCTGTCCTTGAGTCCCTGAGTTGTTGAGGAGTGATAATTCTTGCAAGCCCATCTGTAAAAGGCAGTGAGCAAGCATTGTGATCAGGAAAGCTATTCCCACTCTGGGTTTGACGTTCCACTTGTCCCTGCATGCCATTGTGATTGCCCAGAATTCCCATTACTTCCTCAACTCCCCAGACACCAGAGTTCTGAGTTGGAATGGCCTTTAAAGGCCTGGCATACTCTGTTATTTGGTCACACTGAATGTAGTCCTGCTGATATTAATAGCTTTTTTTTTTTCTTTTTTTTTTCCCCTCCAATTCATCCTTTTCTATAGCAATCCTTTGTTAAGAAAAGCGTTCTGTGTCCTGGGTGTCATTACCACTGTGCTTTGCCATTCAGCTGCTCTCGTTGTTTCTGCCATGGGCACTTGCTCTGTTCAGCAGTTGTGTGGTGGCTTTCCTTCAGCAGTGGCACTGCCCTGTCCTGGACAAAGGTGGGAGAGATGAATCTCTGCAGAGTTCTGGCAGAATATGCCCACCTTGGCTGGATGGGTCTGGCACAGATCTGAAAATGGGTGGGAGACAAACGATCCTTGGAGAGAGCCAGCTTTCCTCAGACACTTCTGTGATATCTGAACCTTTCTAGGTACCAAAGTAGATGTTGTATAGTTAGACTGCCTATGCAGTAACAGTTATCTTCAGGCATAATATCTCTCCCTCTACCTACCTTTTGTTTTCCTTCTTTTCCTGGACATTTTCTGCAGATTGATTCCATTTTATTTGCCGAGTTCCAGTCCTGGAAGGAATCTCCAACTTTGGATAAATCCTGCTCCTTCCTGGACAGAATTTACCGAGAAGATGTAGGACCTTGTCTGGACTTTACTAAACAGGAGGTGAGTGCTGGCAACTGAGGACAGAAACTGCACAGTCTGGCGACACCAAAGGTGCACCTTTAGGGAGGTGACCTTTGCACATCTGTATCTGCAGTCATTTCTCTTTGCTGCAGCTGTCTGAGCTGGTGCGAGCGGCTGTGGAGCAGAATACACTCACCATTGAGCCTGTTGCTTCCCAGATGCTACCTGTGGTGAAGGTGTCAGCAGAGGACTCTGGTGGGCCAAAGTAAGGAACCTTTCTTGTTCTTGTCCCCCCTTTTTGCTGCTGTTTTCTATCATTGCCTTATGAAGTTGGCTCAGTCAGGTACCAGGGCTCAGCTGAGTGTATTTCTAGCCCAAGATTAGCGGTAGTTGAGCTTTGCTTTCTGAACTCTTCACCAACTGATGTAATTCCTCTTGGGTATACTGCAGTTGAGTGGTTGGGAGATAATTTAGTAATGTGTTAGTGCCCTCGGTTCAGAAGTTTTGTTTGCTTTCTTTTCCTCCTTAAGAGAGAAACTGCTTTAATATTCTCCGAAGGCTTGTGCATAACATAGGGTGCAAGGGTTAAGTCAGAGCTGCATTATCTCACATTCTTGTATCTTGTGACCCCTGAGCTCACCTTGCACTGCTAACATTGCTGGTGCTCCAGGTGGGTTTGAGCCTAGGTCAGAAGAATTTGCTCCTTGCTGCATACATATAATCTTCTTCGCTTGATGCTGTGACTGTGTTTGATGTGACAGACAGTCTAGATTGTTTCAAGGAAGAGGAATGCTAGCAGAAGTGGCATCATCTTTCAGAGTACACAGGGGACTTTGAGTTATTGAATTCAGTTTCAGTTGAGGCTCTGTTCCTTAATTATTCCCACTTCCCTTCAAGCAGAGCACCTTCCAGGCAATGGTATTCCTGTAATGAATGTTGCTCATGTGCAGGCTTCCTACTCTGCTCTTCTGCATTTTTCTCTCATCTCTAGACAAATTGTTCCCCCAGCATGTGTCAGGGCTCTGCCAGGACCAACCCATCCTGTGTGTGTCCTTGCTGGTTCCCTTTTGATTTTTTTTTCCCCTCTTCACAGTGTGTTCCAATTACAGATTGTAAAGTATTTATTAGTAGGTGATCAAAGATGGCTAATCAGTTAACAAGTTACTAGTTTAGTATGATTTAGCATCTTTGAGGCTAGAGCTGAATGAACCAAACTCTTTAACTCTGTTTAATTTCCACCCAGACCAGGTGTTAAGGAATCTTTCTCTTGGTAATAAATGGATTTGATTTGTTCCCTGGATGAAAAATGCAAGGTTTTGTGGCACCTTTGGTTGTGCTGTGGAGAAGAAAGAAGAAAGCTTGGGTCCCTTTTCACCCTATGGTAACAGAGTTCAGTGCAGTGCTTTCAGGAGTCTAGGCAGGCAGCAGCTGAGCTTGATGGCAGTGGAAAGCAAGCACCAAGGCATTCTCAGAAGCTTTTTGGAACATCTGCTCCTTTGCGTGTTGTCATCTTCCACGGCTCCCAGAGTAACTTGTGCACCTGAGGAATGATGTTCCTCTTCTAGCCATGCAGGCATTAGATCTCTGAGAAGCCGTGGTAATGGCAGTGCAGCAACAAAGTCTGCTTTACTGCTAAGTGATGGTGAAGGCCAGGCTACTGGCTGGTACTGGGAACTGTTCATCTTCACAGTAATGGAAGGAAATGGCAAAAAAAATAGAGATATGCTGCACCCTTGCTGATTACATCTTTTCGACATCTTTCTGGGAGCCATGCTGTCTTGAAAAGAGTACTTTTTTTTATTGCTTTGTTTGAAATCTCTACAGTAGTGAGGCTGAACTTTTCCATGCTTGCACAGAAAGAGATTGGCTTGTTCTTAGGGATCTGAAACCATATCCAAAACCTCCTGAAGTCGGCATAAAGTTATTCCAGATGGCTTTCAAGCCTGAAATAAGGAAGAGGAGCCAAGCTGCACTGCAGCATGTTTTCAGTTCTCAGAATGAGACAGTGGGGTTTGTGCTTGTTGATGGTGAGAAAGCATGACACAAAAGCTTTAAGCCCTATGGAATACCTGTTAGCTTCCACTTGTAGCTCAGAGGAGATTGCATTTCATTTTAAATGTAACTCTTGCCAGGTTTGCGGCTTCCCTTGGGTGTGTTTTCCTGAGATGTGGCAGAGTTGTGCATTTACCAGTGGTGTGGTGTGTGAAGTCCAAGTAGGGACACCACGAGGAACATCTTGTGTGCCATGTTGGAAGGTATTGAAGAAAGGTGACAAGTTTGGATGAAGTTCACTGTCTTGCCAGCAGGGGGGATGATTATGCTTAAACACAGGAATATCTGTTTTGAAACCGGATCTGGTCCACAGCTGGCATCTGTGTATCCCACCAGGAAAACACCTGGACAGAATTCTCCTTCAGCAAAAACCTTGTGTGGCAAAGATGTGCAGAGCCCAGAGGACATGAGTTATACTCTGCTTTGTCCTCACCTCTTTCTGTGGATCTGCCAAGGGTAATGCCTTGGTTTGCTTGAGCATGGGATAATTCATGGTACCAGATTTTTAGCTTATGGTCTCCTAAATTCACTATTTATGGAATCTTTCTAGGGTTAAAAGGCTGATTATCAACTGCATTTGGTTTGTTTTTCTTAATGCTCACTGACACAGGTCTTACTTCTGAGCTCTGCCTTTCATCTCCTGGGGATCTACACTGCTGTGCCGTGAGGTTGCTTTATAAGCCTGATCTGTTTTCTTTTCTTTCTCTCTGCCTGCAGGAAGTGTGCTCTAAGTGGCCTCCCCAGGACCTGCAAACACCGCATCATGCTGGGGGATTCTGGGAATTACTATTACATTTCACCATCCTGTAGGGCCAGGGTGAGTATCCCACCTTTCCCAGGACTGTTCTAGGCTCTGAGATGGAAGGACTCTTGGGTCAGTGCTCAAACTGACTGAAACCTATGGAGCTTGAGTTTGTTCTCATCTTTAGGGTGACTCTCGTTCAGAGTGGTAGAGTGGGGATCTCTAGACCTGTCTCAGGCCCTTGTGCTATGGTTGTGCTCTTTCAGGCCGTCTGTTTGCTATGTATTCACTTCTATGGTCTGATTAATTACAGAAACTTGATTTGTATTGATTTTTAATTCTCCTTTATAAAACAGTGTGATTTTTTTTCTCTTTAAATGCTGGCTGTTGGACTTTACCACATTCAGTAGTGACTACTTCTGTCTCACACTGTGTATGTTGTGGGTAGTGCAGTATTCTGGTATGGTACTGCAAATACCTGGAACTTAGGTGAACAGCTTTCTTCCTATCTCATGGTATCTGCTGATATGTAGAACCATTTCTCAGATGCTGAGCACCAGGAGTGCTCCAGTTCTGTAGCTGACACCTTTTTTTTTTTTCCTTTTTTTCTTTCCTCTATCCTTCAGATCACAGCAGTGTGCAACTTCTTCACGTACATTCGCTATATCCAGCAAGGCTTGGTGAGGCAAGATGGTAAGAGGGGGTAGCAGCTGGGTGCAGTGGGGCCTTTGATGGGCCAGTGGGAAAAATTCTGAGGCCGTACTCAGCATGACAGGAGTGTGGCCAGCTTGGGTTACCCTGAACTTGCTGGATCTTTGAGAAATAGTTAAATGTCAAAGAAGAGATGAGAGCAGGAGGAGTGGCTTCACCCATTCCTTGCTCAACAGCTTCTTGGAAGCTGTATCCTGAGGCAGAGCCAGTAAAGGGGTGATCTGCTGGGCCCTCCAGCATATCTGCTTCCCTCAATTTAGGGGTGAGCTTTGTCGGGCTGCACTGAAAGCATAGTGTAACATGAGGTGGGATCTAACTGTGCCTCACTTACTGATTATTTTTTTTTTCCTGCTTTTTCATTTTTTGTCCGTATTTTTTTTTCGCTTTGCAGTGGAACTGATGTACTGGGAAGTGATGCGACTCCGGAGGGAGATGTCTCTGGCCAAACTTGGGTTTTATCCCAGTGAGATGTAATCATCAGGAGCAGCCTGAGCTTGGAAGGAAACTGCTCCTGTATGAAGGACTCATCAGTAGTGGTCTGCCAAACAGATGAATGCAGTGCCTCTCCAGCAGTGGTCTTGCTCCCTCCTCTCCCTCCCTATGCCTGATGCTGATCATGGAGCAAAAAGCACAAGTTATACCTTCAGCTGTCCCATTCCTCCCACTGTGACTGGAATGCAGCTGCCAAGCTACCCTCTGAGAGCTGGGCTGGTCCTGGCTGCTCAGGGATGATTGTCTACAGACTGTCCTTTATGGAGATATGCAGTGTATATCCATTATTTTTAAACCTTTGTTTTTATATACAGTCTGCTTTAGCTTAGTCTGAGGCCAGCCCTGTGCAAAGCAGGAGTCCTGGGCTCCCTTCTTAGTAAGCAAGTCTTTCAGGACAGATGCTGGCAGTCTGTCTGTTCCACTCATTCTTTGGGGTGGACGGTGCTGAAGCCTGCAAGAGAATCTTTCTTCCAGCTGAGTCACAGGAGGTCTCTGTTTTTAGCTTGGGATTTGGTGCTGGGTGCTTGTAATCCAGCTGGGGGGAGCAAGTGGGGCTGAGGCCAGAACTGTGCACCTGGGACCTCTGGGAGAAGGAAGCAAGCAGGGAAATTGCATAATTTGCAGCTGGTCACAGCTTGGCTGCACTCAGTGCTGGATATTTTCTCCCAGCCTTGAGAATCTGGTGTTGTGTCATAGGCAGATGCAGACCTTGTTAGCATGTTACCATGTGCACGTTCTTGGTGTGGAAGTCCCTCGTTGTATTCCTAGATACAAACCTCACCCACAAACAAATGCCTTTGTTTTCTTCCTACTCTGAGGGTGAATTTGGGTACTGTTCACACTGTTTAGATAGAAACCATAGTCCCAGGCTGAGTTCTTTATGTCCAGAAGGAATATGCTCATGTTGGGCACAGCCATGAGGCCGAGAGATTCCCTCTCTGCTCTAACACTAGACTTAGAGATGCATGTCCATTTGGAAAACCCAGTATCCCTCAGGCTGCCATACCCAATGAGGAAACTTGAGGTATTTTTGCACAGATGTGAGAGGTGTGGCTGTATGCTTCAAAACGTGCTGGGAAGGATATCACTACAGTTTTTGGAAAGTGGAGGCCAGCTGTAGCTCAGACTTGTCTGTACAGAACTGAACTAACAGTGTTGTAGCTGATGTAGCCCTTTCTCAGTTACCACCCACTCCATTAGGTTCCATCCTTGCCACAGTAGGAATTTTCTGCCTTTGCTGTAAGAAAACTGAGCTGCTGTGGTTTTGTCCAGGAGAGGGAAGAACTGAGTCCAGCTCAGACATGGCTGACCTGCAGGCCCCATTTGTTACCACCTTAGTTCTGCTTTTACCCCTACCACTGAGTGCCTCTTGTCACCCTAATTGGATGAGTGCATGCATCAGCTGCTCTTCACTGAAGCAATGTAATTCAAATGTGGAGTAAAAGCCTGGAAAATACATCTTTGGGTAAGAATCTGCATCTGGTTTATTGGCACCTGCAGACCTGTGTCAATTAGACATCAGCTTTTGCCATGGAGAAAATAGAAATGTCTTTCCCTCAGCTGCAGATTTCAGGTCAGTCCTATCCCTGGCGTTTGTCCTTGTGTCTGCTCCCCCCGACCTTTTAATCTCTACATGTCATCCTGTGCCATTGGCTGCTACATTGCAGAACAGATGCGGCTACATTATAGCACTGGGGATGGGATGATCTCTGTGTAGGAGGTGGTTTGGGAGATTGTTTCCCCTCAGTGTCAGTTTGTAAAGCACTTGGAGATAAAAGGAGTTGGAGAAATGCGTTGTATGAGGTTGTCTTACATTTAAAACAAAGCATTGAGAACAATTTGAAAATTAATATGAAGTCACTGCGTTAACAACAGGATGGTTGCACCTTTAATGAAGGAAAAATAAACACTTGCTGTTGGCCTCCTCAAAGGTCTGGCTGCAGTTCTAGGTTGGCTGAAGTGTGTGTGTGTGCATGCTCACTCAGTTGCCAAAAGGAAGGTCAAGTTGGGCTGCAGCAAAATACTCTTCTGAGCCGGCACAGGAATAACTTGTTTTCCCAGTGGACATCTGAGCTTCCTCCCTTCACTGAACTGTGATTGACTCTCATGCTGAGGTGACTGTGTTCTGTGGGCCTTGGGGAGGGCCAAAGGGTAACTTAAGCATCAAATGCAGCTGTGTTCCCACTGGACTCTAGGCTGCCCAGCTGCTGGAATTGATGAGTTCTGTGAAGAGGCTGAGAGAGCTGGGGTGTGGTGTAGAGAAGGCTCTGGGGAGACCTTATAGCAGCCTACTGAAAGTACTGAAAGTGAGCCTACAGGGAAGCTGGGGAGGGAGTCTTTATCAGGGGTGTAGAAACAGAACCCAGGGGTAACGGCTTTAAAATGAAAGAGGGGAGATTTAGATATTAGGAAGACCTTCAGCGTGAGGATGACGATGAGGCCCTGGCTCAGGCTGTCTGGAGGGTCTCTGTCTATGGAGCTGCTCAAAGCCAGGTTGGGTAGAACCGTGGTCTGGTGGGTGGCAACCAGCCCGTGGTGGAACTGGGTGGGCTCTAATGTCCCTTCCAACGCCAGCCATTCTGTGATTCAGTGAAATTACCTAGAAGGAAAAACCACTCAAGACTTTATTTGGGAATGCAAAGCAGCTTCTGCTCTGAACCAGCCTGAGGCCACTGCCCTCTCTTCTGCACCACAGGAAAGAATTCAGGTTCCAACAGAGATGAAGGGCCACCTTTGGCACTGCCTTGAAGGGCAGCAAGAGAGAGGGGAAAGAAAAAGAGGTGCAGTCAGAGCAGAAAACAGCATTCGGCCTCGCAATGGTGGTTCTTGTGGGATTCTGTCCCTGTTGCCCTGTGTTCTCCCTGTTTGGCACCACCAGAGGGCACAGGCAGACCGGACACGGCTGTCCCCCCATCCATCCCGTCCTTCACCTCGCGTTCAAGGTTACTCCAGGTTTGCAGAGGGCTGTAAATCAGGCTGTCCATACACAGCGGGTCAGGCCGTCCCCTGAACGCACCGAGATGAATGTTTCTGGGAACCAACAAAGGAAACATTTCAGGTGCATGCAAGTGAACAGGGGGAGGTGTGCGGATGGCCTCTGAACTGCCCCCAAACTCTGCTATTCCAAAGCTTTCATGATCACTAACAACCCTCCTTTATGACAAATAGATTAGAACCTTCGGCCGTGGGAAAATTCCAGTCGTTTGGGAAGTTTGGGGAACGCGGCCCTGCCAGGAAGAAGTCAATATCCTGGCACAGCTGTAAAGCTGCACATGACACTGAGGCGCAGGCTGGGCAGCTATGCCAAGCCAGCACAGTCCTTATAGGAGCAGTCCCTGTGGTGCCACTGGTGCTGGAAGCCAAGAGGTCAGGTCTGCTGTTTATCATGTCGATATTTCCCTGTTTGAGTAGGGCCATTGGATTGAGCTGAAAGGAGCTGAACGTTGACTTTAGCTCACCTGTGGAGATAGGTGGACTTTGCGCTGGCTTACAAAACATCTGCAAGGACCATCAGGAACCGAAACAGGCCCCCAGAGGGGTAATTTCTCTGGTTGTAAAAGAAAAGCCAGACAGCAGAGCGCATTCCAGCCCTGCTTGCTTTGCAGCTCTAATGATACCCTTTGGATTTTGGTCACCATTTAAATGCTACGGTTGCATTCCTTTGACTTGTGGTCCAGCAGAAGGCTTCGTGTGCTGTTACGTGCTTTGTGGTGAGGTCAGAGCTCAGAGGACAGAGAGGGGCTAGCAGGGCTGATGTGAGCCCCAGCAGACAGGAGTGATGAACAAGGACAGTTCTTTGTCCTTAGTTGCCCTCACTGTTCTAATTCTGCTTTGCTAATCAGCTCAAGGTCAGCTTAAGATGCCTCACAACAATGGGTACGTATGTCAGTTACAGCTGAAAGGCCTTTGCTCTTTCTGCACGGAAATGATTTTTCCATTGCTTTCAATCACCTTCCCATTTGTCAGGCTGTCTGCTGAATGCCAGTTGATAAAAACGATAAGGAACGAGGCACAAATTAAACTTTCAGTCGAACAGATGGCAGTGTGGTGAGAATGGCAAATAGTGTTTCAGTGGGAATTGCAGCAGTGCCCAACGGTCCTGTGAGCGGCTGACAAGAGTGCTTTTAGGCAGGCTAAGTGTTGGGAGAGCCTATAAGCCAGACAGACCGCAGGAAGCCTAAACACTCTTCTACATTGAGAAGCTGTACAGAAAAAGAGTCTTTAACAGGGTCTGTTGTGATAGGAAAGGGGAAATGGCTTCAAATTAAAAGAGAGACGAATTAGATTAGACATAAGAAGTTTTTTTTTACAGTAAAGGCAGTGAGGCACTGGGATGGGTCCAAAACTCTGCTACTGCAACGTCTGTGCTGCCACACCATGACTCTGCCCTCCGTGTTTGTTTATAGACAAACCTTGGAGAAACACGTTTGTGAGAGCCTTTCTGAAATTTGGGTATATTTATAAAACATTTCAATAGAACTTTTAATGTTGTCCCGACATTTCCCTTAGGAGTTGGAAACGGACATAACGGAAAGGAAATTGCTTCTTAATCTCTCTTCCCCTTTCTGTGTGTGATTCAGCTTCATGTCCCAGAGTAGCCTGATGCAACAAGTTTTTGCTTCTTATAGAGGGATTTCTAGTCACACAGGCAGAAATGATAATGGGTTGGAGAATAGAAAATTAAAAAACAACATTTTTTTTGCTGTTCCCTCTTCTTTTCATGGGCCAGAATCAATAGCAGTGAACTTTGGTCTTGCAGCGCTTGAAGGCACCACTGAAAATTGTGGCTTTCTTGTGGTAAGACGTTAAAACAAACACCACCACCTCACCCTGAAAAGAGGAACAAAACCAAAAGCAACCGACAACTAAACAAAAAAAGCACCCCACATCCAAGCCTGTTCCAGCTTAAACAAATGGCACCAATGGAGATCAAAGGACGTGGCAGTTAAATGGGAGATGAAGGAAGAAGAACATAGGGAAGAAGAGGTGACTTGGCCAACCAAGGTCGGAGATGGTTTCATGCTGCAGTATGAAACCAAAGCCCAGACATTTTGTTTTCAGGCAAATTGTAGACTTTTGTAGGGATGTGAAAGGTGCAATGCTGCTGGAATGAATAAATCTAGACCCACGCACAGAGACTCCGGCTTTGTGCTGTCCATGATGACAACAGCACACAGTCACAGAAGAGGCAGTGTGCAGTATGGTTCCTCTGTTTTACATAAGACCACTGCACAATTCAACAGATCTGAGTAACAACTGAAGTCAATTAAATTAACCAGACAAGAAAAACAGCTACACCCATTTCAGCGTGGACATGTGCAATTGCAAGCAATTATTGTGATTAACCTTCTCACGGTCATATAAATCCAGCACCTGGCTAATAAGGCACACATGTGCCTGTGCTGAGGATTTTGCTCCAGGCAAGAGATGTGCTCTGTGTGAGGATCCTTTTTATTTGCCTTTTTCCCAGTCATTTCTCAGAAGCCTTAAATTTCTCCCTAGCCTTCCTTACCTTTTTTTGGCTTGACCTGAGCTGTGTTTGCCATCGACATGTTTGTTGTTAGCAGTGGGTGGGAGAGCACTGCTACAGAATCACACCATCCTTTAGTCAAAAGTCACCATTTGCATCAGTGGAACTTCCCCATCTTTGCAATCAAGCAGCCTCTGCAGGAGTCAGGAGAAGTCTGTTCTTCCAATGAGCCCAGAAAAACTGAAGGCAAATTGTTGGATAATACTGATGTTATGGTTTGATTTTATATTGCTGTGTACACACAGTGCTTGTTACCACAAGGGCCAATGTGTCAGATCGATAATCAGCAGCCTTGCACTGATATGTTTCAGGAAACAAGCTTACCTTTCCACACACATGGCACTGTTGTCATTTTACATTATGTTTATAAGGAAAAGGGAAGTACATGGTAAACACATAGACGCTATTCATCAGTATCTTTGGATTGCTGGACTATATCACTAAGATTTTCCTGTAAACCCCCATAGAAGTGGGTGTCTGCTGTTTTTGTTCAGGGTTACAGCAGATTGTTTTTAGATTAAACTTTATATATGACTCACATTCTCAGCTTGAGCACACTGTGGTTGCCAACAGGAATGAAGTGAATTTAGACAATTCATGAATCAGTCCATAAGCCACGTAGGGAAGATTCAGATGTAGAAATGATCAGTCACCTGCACTGCAATCTCAATGGTGTATTCAGGTTCAGTAAATTTCTCATTCAGAAACAGGAAAAAAACCACCAACAACAGAGGTTATCCTCTTATTGGTGTAATTGTTCTCATGTTGTTTCTGGGCAGTATTTGTCCGCGCCCATCTTAAATTTGTCAGTAAGTGGAACGTGAGAATATTTACTTCTGTACAAATGGGAGCTTTTGTAATGATCTTCTCTTCCCTGTGCCATTCATCTGTATGCTAAGGATTCCACCTTTGCAAACTCCATGCTCTGAAATTCCTCCTCCTCTGCTTCTCCTCTTCTCCTTCTTTTCCATTAGAGGAAGGTTATTATTTAGTCAGAGTTGTGCAATATGTTTCTGGTATCTCTTGCTGGAACAGCCCAGGGCTCAGGCTCTGGCTGAGATGGTGAGCATCCAGCTAAATTAGGGGATTTCCCCTGTGCTAGGGGATTATGGTGCATCTGAAAACATGCGCTTGCAATGGAAAAGGACTTCAGATTGCTAAACAAACGATATGTCTCAAATTATCTTTCTGAAAAAGAAAAACAAACTCACGACTCTCAAGCCCCTGTATGCGAAATTTCCAGGATGATGGAATCATTGTGTAGAGTTTCTTGCCACCACTATATGATGTAAAGGAAAACTGTGTGGTGACAAACAGCTCTGTCCTATGGCAGTGTTAGATATACCATGGGTGGATTGCTCATTTTCCAGCTTGCCTTTGAGTCCTGGCATTTTGCATTTTCCCCTTTATACTCCTCATAATACAGCTTTCAAGCAGATGATGGTTCTCTGTCCAGAGTTATATGCTGTTTTCTGAGATATCTGGAATTGAGCCTTTACAGAAGAATCAAAAAGATTTTTTTAAAGCAATATTGCTAATGGATGAAGGCTTCTTTTTATCTCTTGCCAATTACAAATCTCTCTATTCTTAGGTCATTAAGCAGTTTAAAATAGAGTTGAATAGGGCACTGAGTAAAACCAGGAAGTGTTTTTGTATGGCTGTCATACATGGCTTGGGTGTAGGCATCTTAATCCAGGACATGAGCTCAGAACGACCAGGCCCTTGTTCCCCTTAGGGCTATGTTGTGTTGGGATGCTCAGGGGTTCTGGGAACAGTTGTACCAAGAAGGAAAGGCAAGTAATATATTGATTTGCAACGTTTCATTTTTGTGTAATGTATTAAAGAGAATGTGCTTATTTTAGGATCAAATAGAAATCCTAGTAATGAGGCAAGGTAGGGTCATTTTCCCTTTTGAGTTCTATGACTTCTCATAGAATGCTTTCTGTGCAGAATTAGTTTACCTATGAAGCAATTAATGTGTACTCTGAAAAACTATGTTGATAGAAAGTAGCAGATAACCATGGACTGTCCTTCCCTGACTTTGTGTTGTAAGATCTGGGTCAACCTATGTGATTCCTACTCTCTGTCTCTGCTGTGTGCTTCTGCTACTGCTAGTGCAGCTCAGGTGAGTTTATCCGCAAGGCAGGCTTCCAGTTCCATTACATGCTGTTGTGTGGAAGCCTCTGGGCTGACCTAAAGCCCACCAACTCTCTTGGACCACATTGCCCATTGGAGAAGCCACTGGCAAGCTGCCTATTGCACTGCTGGGAGAGCCATTAATGGGCAGCAAAAGTGAGTTTTGACACATTCTAGGAAGCTTTTACTGAAGTTTCTGTATCCATGTTGATCTCACCTGCCTTCTTGAAGTGCCTGGAGACTGAGTTTGAACATTTGGGCCAACCTTTTTACATGGACAAGACTCCTTTTGGCGGTGGTTTCCAAGACAAGTGTAAACACTGCCATTGTTCTGGGCTTTGGGAAGGCCATGAAGACATCTCTCTGTTGTCAGTGCCATAAAAGCCATTTCACCCCACACAGTGGAAAAGGACTTTCCGCTGAGACATTGCAATGACTTAGGATATGACTGAAGAAAACATAGAGGGCATTTTTATGGTCAACAAATAGTTATGATTTTAATGAGCAATAGAATACACTGGAAAAAATATTTTGAGATTGTTGGCTTTTTTTTTTTTTTTTTTTTTTGAAGAACGAAATAAACAAGAGCTGTCCTATAAGGAATGTAGATCTGGTGTTTTAACAATTCGTAGGGAACACTTGAAATGTTAGGACTCGGTTAGGAAGTCTTTCTTAGGAAAGCATCTGCTAGAAGAGGCCGTGGCTGGAAGATGGCTGCTTTTAACCTGTCTTGTGAGGGTTGGTTTCTTCTCACTTTGTGGGTATCTGAGCAAAACAAGCGTCCCTACCTCAGCTGTTGGCCAATTAGAAACTAGCAACTACTGGGGGAATGTGAGCACCTGGTTTCAAGGTGCCGTTTCTTCCCTGTCCATGGCACTGGTGTTTGTCTTCCCACTCTGCCTGTTCCCTTCCCATGTTTCTCCCAGCTCTGTGTTACTCCTTCTAAAACACATGCCCATCTCCCTCTTGTCCAGAGTTAATGCCTTTCTCTTCTAAGCATCTCTGAACATGCTGCTCCTCCAACTTCAGTGGCAAACCCTGCTAGCATGACTGAAGAGAAGCAAGCCAATCCTCTGCTGCCTGTTCTTCCATCATCTGACCGAAACAAATGTTGTTTCCAACTCATGGCCTCTGTACGTTGCCAAGTGCTCGTGTGGCCAACAATGTGGTTCAGGTGAGTTTATTTGCAAGCCCTGGCAGGCTTCAGGCACGCTTGGGAGATTTTGATGTGTGTTTGCAATGTGGATTGCCTTTGTCAAGAGAAAAAATGTGCGAGTTTTCACCTCATTTTGTTTCAGAGAAATTAATTAGCTTTAGTCCTCAGAATGTTGGAGCAAAACTGCGCATAGATGTCAATGTTTATATCATTTTGATGGCTAACTGGAACCTGCAAAGGGAAGCTTTTTGCTCTGGGAACAGAGCTCAGCAAGGTCATGTGAACTCTGCGTCCTTTGGTGGGCCAACTTTGCAATTTTACTGAAACTTCTGGAGCACTTCAGATTTCACTTTTGTAAAAATCTTAACAAGACAGATTTCTCCAGATTTTCAGGGCTCTTTGCCAGGGGTGTGTTTGATTGAGTTATTGGGTGGAGAACTCAAACATTGAGGTGCATGTGAAACACTGTGTGTCCCAAGATGGTGGGCTGGGATTTTTTGGAGGGAGAGAGCCTTACTACATGAGTAAGGCTGTCAGTGAGGCTTTGTCTGAAAAAAGTAATCAGCTTCTTGCATTTTCACAAGACAAACTTTCTGAACATAAAAGTACAATTATTAAACTACACTACAAGGGGTTGGTGACCAGTACTTTGCAAAAAAAGAAAAAAGACCTTTATATCTTGCAGCAGCAAGAACAGTGTATGATCCTGGAAGTCACTTCTTACAATAGCATTACACAGGTTTTATTTCTGGATTCAAGCAGCTGCATAATTTGCATAAAAATGGGAGTTTTCAAGGGTCTGAAAGAGGAAGTAGTTGGAAAACAGCTAATATCAAGATCTCTCCTGTCCCCTCTTTCTTCTATTTGGTATCTTGTGCTAAGGTCTTGGGAAGAAAAATGCCCATTCGAGGAGTCAAAACTAGATGGACATATTAAGGCATTCTTAGCAGTGTTGGTCAGAATTCTGGACTAGCCCATTACTATCTGTCTGAGAAGTTACAGCATCCAGAAGGACATCACTGCTTGTGCTATTAGAAATCAACTATAAGAACTGCTCACATTCTGTTCAAGTGTCAGATAACCTGGAGTAGCTTTTAATCCTAACAATTCATTGTGATGTTCAGGTGAGGGATGAGCAAGAACACAAAAATAAGCCCTTTGTAAATCTGAAGTATTAGTAACTAGGTTAAGTTATAGTCCTACCTATGAATTTCCTGTCTGTAAACATAGAAATCTCATCCAATTTTCCAAAGTGGGAGGTGACAATACATTTTTTTGGAAGGGCACAGCCACAGCTCTGGAGTAGTCTCTGCACGCAGAACCTTGAGATTTGGTGGAGCTTTACTGGCATTGAAGGTTCAAAAGTGAGGATCCAATTTCAGTGTTGGGCAATGCAATTATTCGTGCAATTGCCTAATAACTAGAGCATCTCTTGTACTAGGAAATGTGTTTGGAGCTGAGATAAGCTGTCGGAACCAAGCGCTGCTGTTGATACTACGGCTCTTCTTTATAGAGAATCTGTCTCTTCCACTGTATTACAGCTGAATCCAAAGGTCTTGATCTACCTGGAGTGGGCTTGGGATTGGGTTGCACGTTAGTGAAGCGATTGGCAGCTCTTAAACTATATCCTCTGGTTGAGCTGTTCATGGGTTTTGGCTATTAGGACACTGCACAGGGAATAGAGTTATAAGGAAGTTGTAAGATGTTTTTACGGGAGGTTTCACATCACTGGCATATCCTGGTCAGTTCTGCCTTCAGCCACCTCCCCCTAGAGCCTGTGGTCAGGCCGAGCGGTTGGGAAGCTCCTCCTCCTCCAGAAGGAACCCATTTTCTTTGCTGATTGGTTTCAGGAGCAGGGCACGTAGCCCAGGCCTCTGACAAGATAAACAGCCCTGGTTTCTGCTGGGCACGTGCAGACAGGCAGAACTGGGTGTTGCCTAAGCTCTGCTCAGGTGAAAAAACCATTTGTGGTTACACAGGATTGATTGGCAATTAGTATGCTTTACTGATGGGCAGGACTGAAAGCCACAGCGTATGGCTGCTGGGCCCCATGGGGTGAGGTTCCTGCAGCAGAGCTGACACGGGTGTCCTAGGATTGTCCCTGGGCTTGCTGAAGTCTAACAAGTCATGTATGTGAATCAGCAGCTTGTGTGCTTTAGGCAGAATGAGTGAATAGCGAGGAGATGGTAGAGGGCAGATACTAAATGTCTCCTTTTTAGACACTTCTCTCTGTTCTCTCCCACCCTTCCTTTTGTGCGTTGGATCTTGTCCTCTGAAGGCTACGCCAAGCACATTTTACGCCCGTCTGGATTTAACAGGTTGCCTGAGCTCACACCAGTAGCAGTTCACAAGACAGGAAACTCCCCTCAATTTGTGCACATAGAAATAGACCGAATTCTGATAGTAAAAGACACGTATGTGATCTCCCCCCTTACCCCCATCCCTCCCTGTGACTCGCACCTCCCCATTAAGACTCATATTCACTTGTGGAGGTAAGCATCCAGCCATAAATCTCCAGATTTCTTTAGTGACCTGGGGAAAGAAAATGGAGAGAGGCTTGTTTGGCTGGTGAACCTCTGTCACTTTGTCCCTAGAAAGGAGAACTCTGTTACTGGGTCTGAACATGAATCCCACAAAATGAATACCTTAGAATACCAGAGGAGCTGCTTATTTTGCTCTTTGGGCCCCCAAACTGACCAGTTTCAAAGTACTTTGATAGAAGTGCTCTTGTTGCAGAAGCAGCTTTGGGGGATAGCACTTTCCTACCCCACCTCCCCATCTTCCCATTTCCATGGCAGTTGCAATCTGGCATCAGTCCACTACACCAGTGGGGCTGTGTGGCCGTGCCATTTCTGCAGGATCAACATATCTTCAGGTATTCCTTGGGCTGTGATATGAAGGTATTACTCTAGTGATACCAGATCACAAAATGCTGATATGCTGTTTCTCAAAGTGTTCTAATGATCTGTAGTAGAAATGATAGGATGCTTGTGTAACACTGAATTGCAAGCTGCTGATGTTATTAAAAGAACCTTACCCAACTATGTCTACAAATGCTTTTCCAAGAGGCTTCTCTTCATACTGGACTCCATACTTGGCACATAACGACTTCACCAGGGGTTTGATTTTCCAGAAGTTGTGCCGTGGCATTGTTGGGAACAGGCTTGAATAGAGAAAGAGAAAACATCTGAGAAAAATCTAGAGCATAATCTCAAGGGATGGGCATCTCCATCCGCCTTCTCATGGGGCCAATTATTAATGCCTTCTTGAGCTGCACCAATAGAAAAAAGAAAGAGAGGTGGAGATCCATGCTTTACATTATGCTGTTTCAAGAAGGCTTGTGAGAACAGAATACATCTATTCTGCTGCTCTATCAGTCCTCAGAACAAAGCTGTGTTCAAGAGAGACAATAAAAGTCAGTTTATGAAGGAAAGGATGCTACAAGTGCAACGCAAAGCAAACAAGAAGAAAGGAAGCAGCCTCGCTCTGCTGAGACAGCTGCCCATTTGCTTTGGGCAGTACTAATTGTTTCTTGCCAAACTGAATTATCAGTGGCCCCATTTTCCATCTCATGGAACACAGAAACAGGTAAAGAACCTGGGGTCACCTTGCCCTATACTTTTCAATGGAGATTTCCTAAGCTGACTTCCAAACCAGTCAGCTTTACCCTAAATGTGGTCTCTATTACATTTTGCACTGACAACAGACTGCCCTGGTTTTAGTACCCCTCTTGAAACCTGGTAGTCAGCAGTATGTACAGTCCCACATTTCCTGCCGTAAAATGCTGATGCCCTTTTATTTAGGGAAAGGACATTTCTGAAATATATCCTAAGATAACTTCTTGAGCTTTAGTATCCAAATCCATAGCCTTTGTATCTTGCAGTTTTGTACCAATGACTTAACTGAAACCTGAATTAAAACTGGGAGAGTGAAAGCTGAAGTATTGGGTAGCACGAGAGAAGGATGCCGTGCCTCTAGTAACAACAACCCCCAGTTGTCTGGGTTTGTCTTTGGTTGGAATATGGTAGTGCTTCAAAGGGGAAGTGGAAGGTTTGACTAGAGAAGGTGTTAGACAATCTTATGTAGTCTCTGCTTTTACCATGAAAGTTTGAACCAGATCATTTCTGAGATCCCTTCCAACCTTGGGCTTCTCTGTGATTCTGTCCCATCTCACACATATGTTTTTTTAGCAGACTGTCCCTTGCCACAAGTCCAGTGTTATGACCACCTGGTAATGACCAAGCGATACTGGGTCCATACTCACTGGTGCTCAATTTGAAAGTTCAGGTGTCCGGTGAACCAGTCATTGAAAAAGGACTGCTCAATGTTGCAGGTGGCTGCCAGCTGTGGAGGCAAGAAAGCAGCTGTAATGCTAGTGATCTTAATAGATATGAATTATTCACCCTAAAATCAGCACAAAGCTCCTCTTGCCTGTGGCAGGAACTGGAGGACAAAAAGTACCTTCCTCTACTATGAGCGGTCATTGTGTAGAAGGTTGCCATTCTGAGACAGCTGACTGCAGCATGGGAAGCTTTAATCCTTGGTTAGGGCTTGCTATCAGCTGTTGTGCTGACAATGCCGTGCAGGTTTGAACAGTGATCAAGGGGCAATGCAGGAAGATAGCCATGTTTGGTGACATATCAGCCCAAGGACAGGGTCCTAAATGTCAGCATATCTAGCTGGAGACCAGATGGTTAACAACAGTATCAGGAAGGGAAACCAGAGAAGAAAACACCATGGATGCAGGAAGCCTACTTTTACTCCCCTCTAGTTGTTGTCCAGTATGCCTGAGCTTGTCTCAGCTCAGTTACACAAGATTCATGTAGTCAGTGCCAAAGTTGCTGTCATTGTTCTAGGTCTGAATGAGACTTGGGCCACCACAAATAAAAGGTGTGCATTTGTCTGACCAGGCATTAAAGACATTTGTACGTAGAAAGCGGTGCATCTTCATTTCAGCCCTTATTCCATTAGAAAACTACACACTTTTGAAGTATGCTAAGCTCTTTCTTCAACTGGAGTTGATGTGTTTTCAGTGCAGGGATAGCACATTGGTTTAAATTATCACTTAGAATCAGCAGATGATTTCCACTGAGACATTTCTCTTTGCTCGTATGTGTATGCCTATGTATACCATGTGTGCACCTGATACTGCCTCAGAAATGAAGACATAAAATATAACCTTCTGATAACCGAAATCAATACAGAAGTTTGGACTTCCATGCCTTAAATGAGCACCGCTGGCTCTGGGGAACACAAATGGAATCGGATGATGGTTGGACTAGATGATCTTAGAGGTCTTTTCCAACCTTAACAATGCTGTAATTCTATGGTCTTTATGGTAGAGAGGTCATGGGCAGAGGCTCTATGCTATAGCACTCTGTACCTTCATCAGGGGATTATTTGGTACTCCATCCACTCTTTTGAGTAAATTTCTAATCCAGTTTGGAGTGAGTGGAATCAGAGGTATTCTTTTCCCTCCCCGTTACCTGAGAGCTAAGCCAGTCTTTGTGCTTCTCACAATCGATTTCCATTGGAATGTGATTCATCTGAGTGACCCACACAAACCAGTGGCTCTCCAGAAACCTTCAGAAACATACAGACAAAAAACACAACCATTTATATTGCAGACCAGGATCTGAGGTAAATAGATGGTGTTTGCAGGGAGCAGCAGGATGTAAAGCACGTGAGAAAAATATTTCCCCAAGATGCAAAACTAAGTGCCTCTTCCTATTGAAACCAGAGAGAATCACTTCTGCAATGAACTTCTCTTTCTCTCTTTATACCTCTGGGACTAATGCAATTATTCCTCTCCTTCCCCAGGAGTGGATCAATTTTTCGTGCTAATTTTGCCTTTCTCTAAATAAAGATGTAATATTGAGAAGGGCCAGTAGGAAACATTTCTTCTCCAAAAAAGTGGTGAGGCATTAGCACAGGCTGCCCAGGGAGGTGATGGAGTCGCATCCCTGGAGGTGTTCAAGAACCAAGGATATGGGGCACTGAGGGATGTGGTCAGTGGGATGGGTTGGTGGTTGGACTTGGTGGTCTTAGAGGCCTTTTTCAGCCTTAGTGATTCTATAATCCAATTACTTGAGAAAAAGAAGCCACGGTTTAGAAATTCTGAGTTGATTTTCTTTGCAATTGCTTGCTGGACATACAGCAGTTTCAAAGTCCACCTGCTTATTGGTGTTAACTTTCTGGTTGTCAGATTTAGTGCTCGGGGGCTCCCAATTTCTCTTTGTTCTCTCTGTAAGTTTACCATAATTCTGCATTCTGAACTTGAGATTGGCTTGTTTATTGCTCATTGTGTAAACCACAATTTTAGCCTCTGGAGAACAGCCTACAGAAATGCACTTCTGTTTACCCAAAGCTGTTTCACTGCGCTGAGACTGAGATGTATATAGCAAGGCAGTTGTTTAGAAGCATCCTTTTCCAGAAAACAAGCCTATAGACTTTAAAAAACAAAAACAAAACAACCAGATGATCTGATGGTCTGCTTTCACCAGTAATTTCAGCAATCACTGTAATGTAACCAGCAGTACATCCGTACAATGACTGACTGGGGTAAGCTAATTAAACAGAGCTGTCTCAGAGCTGTTTGGGAGTTTGATTTTGATTGTTTGCTTTTCCAGTATGTTCATCTGTCTGACAGAAGCCTGAATAAGACAGTTGATGTCATGCGTCAGCTAATTAGAACAATCTCAACTTTTTACTCATTACTCCTATCTGGGGTGAAAACAAAATGAAATGTTTTTATTTAACTCTATACCTTACGTATTTAGATTGAGAGTGGTGGCCTTCATTGCGTATCCTTATTGCTCTGAGCCACGGGAGAGCTGACTACAATGGTGCATTGTTCTCTAAAGCTCCCAGGGCTCTTCTTTTACTGACTCGAGTATAACAGAACTATAGTAATAGGGAACCATCTCCTGCTGAGCCTTCATGAGGAACTGAAAACAATTTTGCAAGGAGAATGCTCTTCATTTTTCAGCTTGATCAAAACAGAAAATTTTTTGAGATACTAGGTCAGTTGGTTTCAGTTGTTGAATCCAAATCAAAAATGTTGTCTACACACACAGCTGTCCATCTTTTGAAGTTCTTAGTGAAAAAAAACAGGACTGAAGTGTTTTGAAGCTATGAAAACTGAAGTCATGAACAGTGACGTTATGTTTCCTGGAGGCAAACCTTCAGATTTTGCGAAGGCTTTTGCATATCTGTTGCCATTTCTTTTCACTTTAAAAATGTGGGGTTTTTTAGAAAAAAGTGTTTCACTCTGATGAAATGTTTTCTAAAACTAATGCTCACTGCAGGACTAAATGCCATCCTTTGGTATTAGCCAAAGAGCTGCAGATATTACATGCAAAATAGAAATACAAATTCAGTGCTACCATCTGGAATAGTATAACCATGCAGTGAGTAAGCTTCCCAATCCTGCCCTGCCTGATTCATTTTGGCAGCCTGTGCTTGCTGTTCATGTTTTCAGATCTCTTGCTGAACTTTCCACCCATCTGTCGTACAGCAATAGTCAAGAGCAGTTCATCGTGGAGCTTGGTGGCAATAAAGGGGCAGAAGACCAGTCAGAATCAAGACACACAAAAATAACTTCTCCATAGGTGTAAGGAGAGCTGAGAGGTAGTTTTGGGGGGGGGGTCTACTGGAATGTAGGGGTGGGAGCACTGATCTGAGGTGTGAAGCAGATTTCTGAGGCACTGGCCTCTGCATAGAAGCAATGATGTGTGTGTGTAGTGTGCAGGACATGAGCTATTCTGCATGTGAGAAGTGGGGAGCGTTTTCATTCTGGTGCTCAGGTGGGCTCACGAGGCACCTAAGTGAGCTGGGAAGAGTTTAGCCCAAGGCACTATGGAAGGGTCTGGCCTTGGCCAGTGTGGAAAATGCGTAAGTGTTGGGATTTGGCAGTCTGTGAGAACGGGGACTGAGGAAAGATACTAGAATCCTGGCTGAACCACCCCGAGGGCTGAGGAAGGTGCTGAGCACCAGAATGAGCTCTGCTGTGAGGAGGTAGAACTGGGAGATGATGGGAAGAAAGCAAAGCAGTAGGAATACCCAATAAAACAACACACAGTGTGGCAAATGACTGCAGAGAATGAGGAAGACCTGTGGGTCATAGCAGAGCTGGGGGTTGGTTAGCCCAACATGGAAGGTCCTTTATCTCCTACCTGACAAAAGTGAGGAGAGACAGGGATCCCAGAATGCCATAGAATGGGGTGTATGTGATGAAATAGCGCATGTAGTAGCTGATGGCCCAGGCCAGGTCCTAGAGGAAGAGAGAAAACATGAGGCATCTCTTAGCCTATTTCATGCAGCGTGGCTCTGCTGGTAACACTAGACCATTAGATCTGGTTAGGGACACAGATCATTAGCACAGCAAAGCGTGATCTCTTCCCACCCTCCCTCTGCCAGGTCTCTTGTGCTGGAGAGACCACTGGCCTCTCTCCCTGCTCAAGTGTCACAACCCACAAAGACTGAGGGAACACGGCACTCACCGCCCAGAACCTGCGCTTGATCATGGTTGAGATGATTTGGATTTGGAAATACACGGGGATGAGCAGAGGTGGGAAGACTGCAAAGCAAAGGGAAATGTTTCGGACATCAGAGAGGCAGAAAAGCGCGTGACATGAGAGTGTGCTGGTGATATAGGGACTGTTTCTGGGAAAGGCTGCCCAGCACTGGTAAAAGAAGCGATGTGCTGGTGACAAGGACAGGTGACTTCTCTGTGAAGGAGGCTCTGGTTCACATCTGTTCATCTTGACTCATCATATGCAGGTATTCCATTGAGCCTCCTACACAGAGGTTACTTTCCAGTCTCAACCACTTGTCTGGCTTTCTATAGCTACGCTGGCTACACTAAACATGCTTGGATACCTGTGAGAATATACTGCATTAATTTTGAGGCCTGTGCAGGTACGCCATTAATGGGACTGGAGGTCTTGGGAAGGGAAAGATGAGTTGAGACTTATGCATTGTTCTGCTAACACAGTAGGGCTGGAAACTGAACTGATATTCAGTTCCCCTGACCAAAGGGAAAGAGGAGGAACACACTGCAGATACTCACTTAAGAAGAAGTACTCATGCTGGTGGTTGTAAGGCAGGTACTTCAGCTTCTTCTTGCCGTACTGCAGGACAAAGATGAGAAAGCTCAGTCTTGGACAACAGCGCCAGTGTATAAGAGAGGATTATCTGCAACACTTATTTATTGACTGGAGAGTTTTGACCAAATTCCCATGCCATCAAAGCTAGAAAGTATTTTATTATGGATAAATATCCTGACTTCATAATTCTCTGGGTAAATTCCTTTTTAAAGCCTTCTGGTCTTGATGTACAGCTTCTTTGTATTTGTGAACCTGATGGCATTTTCATTCATTTCTGATCTTCCTGCCTTGCCTATGGCTGTGCTTAGAATTGCCATTTTTCCAACACAAATTCAAGACTTTGATAGTTGGACCAGATGATCTTGGCGGTCTTTTCCAGAGTTTATGATTCTAAGGCATAGCAAAGTCTGACCTATGGTATGTTCTTAGGTAGGATACCATTGGCAGAGAAGGATACTGAACATTGGCTAGTCTTCCACCCAAATGACCCAACCACCAACTCTTTCTGACTTCTGCAGCCATCAGCCCCATGAGCCCTGCCATCTGCCAGGGCTTGTAAAGTTGTGCTTTATCAACAGCGGAAAAACTAGTGTGGCCCTTTGCTATTTGCACAGGAAGTCATATAGGTGTATTTAAGTCTACAACGTCTGTGTTGCTAGTTTGACATGATTAGAAGTTGTGTGCTGCCCCTGAGAGCTGTTCTGTACCAACTGCTATCTAACCATGGTTCACCTACACACAGCAGATGCAGACATTCCTCCGAAGACAAATCTGATCAAATTCAGTCTGTTTAGTGAGGACTGACAGAAAAGGAATCTATTTTTTTCCCTGTTCTTCCTGGTAAACAGTTGGAACTGCCCCATCAATCTCCACGACAGGACATTTTAGACGGACAGCAAAGCAAGCTTCCTGGTGGTCTTGGGTGATGAGCATGGGACTGGCGTGCCCAATGAATTTCCAGTGTGCCAGCTCTTGAGCCAGGCTAAAGTGTTGTTGCAGAGCAGATCTCATCCTGGGAATGGGAGAACCTTCCATTTTTCCTTTAAGTAAACCACACTCTACTTCAAAACCCAGTCATCAAGCACAATGTTTTCCAATGGGATGTACCAACACAGTGAAGATCCCGATTTGTATTTTCTAGACACTGTCTTTTTTTTTATGCTCCAGGAGGAGGCTTTCATTTTAGTCACAGACATTTCTGCATCTTGAAAATACTATGTGTGCAATATATTCTCTGTACATATCCATCTACTGGCATGTATGTCCCCAACGTATTTCTGGGGTTACTTTCTTAAGAGGATAAAAGCTGGATGAGAGAGCATTAGATTTTTCATTTGGTACTTCCCTGAGCTGTACTTGCTGCAGATCTTTTTGTTGTAGTTGTTGCTGCTGTTTTTAACTAGAAATATTTGTTCAATTGTTTTTTTTAAAAAAAAAAAAAAAAAAAAAGACCAAATGTTTATTTTCTGTGTGTAGGTTTTTATGAAATTCTAAGCATTTTGACTCTAGAAGGACAGATTGCATCACAACACTTTAACTGCCTACTGTTTAGTGTGCAGCCTGTTGGCCCACAGCTAATGTAATAAAATTGTAAATAGATGACTCCAGTAATCTGGTGTAACCTGACAAATTAACAGTTGGTCTGGCTTTCACCCTTGGTCTCTGAATAAAATGTTTATTTCAAGATTAAATGATGCCTGAAGATCTCTAGAGTGAGGTGAGAGTGCAATCGCTTGCAGCTAGCTTATACAAGCAGAAAGTTTCTGTATGCCTTGAATTTCTAATTCAGCTTTGCTGGCTTAAACACTCAGATTGAATCAAAATCTCCACAGATTTTGCCTTGAGAAACAAACAAACAAACAAAAAACCCACAGAGATGTCCTCCTGTTTCTATGCAAGCAATATCCTCCCACATGCATGGCAAATGTTCCAGTGCAGAGGACATTGTCCAAAATATTCAAGGATATTTTCTGTGGAAACAGATGATGAGTTTTGAAATATTCTTGGCGAAGTAATTAGAAACACCATATTTTCCCCTCCTGTTGATATTTTAATACAGCAGAATGAAGTTTTCTTTAACAGCTTTCTACCGTCCCTTGTTTATTGCTTTTCCTAAGCTACCCCCAAATAATATTTCCTAGGAAATATATAGGAAGTGGATAGGGAATTATACAGTCAATCCTACACTTCCTCCCAATATCTGGGAGGGTGTAACTTCCAACAGATCTCAATAGACAAATGAAGTTCATGGGAGAAGCATTTGCTTTCTTAGCATTCTTGTGTGTTTAGCAAGACCAGCAAACTTCTGTTTTAGAGTGGCAGTCTCTGATGTCTTTAAAGATGATGATTTTCCACTTTTTAGCCACTTAGCCTTACCTCAATAGGTTGACTTTCTCCAAGGACAAAAATATGCAGCATGTTCACGTCTGGGTCTTTCTTGAATATGTTGGGCTTAGCATGATGTTGGAAGTGACGATGGTTCCACCAGTTTGCAGAGGCACCCTGGGCAGATACAAGAACAAGGAATTAATCCATGTAAAAGCACAGTTCCTCTAGTGGTAGCTGCACTAAAACAGTGCAGTTCTGATTACACCTAAACTACTGTTTGCTTTTAAAACAGAAAATTCTCTCTGCATTTGCTTATTGTGGAAAGACTGAGAGATGCAGGGTCCTGCTTTGACACAGTCAAAGTGACTGCAGCTATTTCCACAGACCCCCATGTCCATAAGGATCTTTACCTTCAGGTGTCCAATCACAAACTTGTGGACAATGTGGTTCCAGGAAGACTTCTTAAAGACAGAGAGGTGTCCAAAGTCATGTTGCAGCCAACCTGCCTGGGCCTGAAATGATGGAAAGTAAGTTAGTTGTACTGCTGCTTGAAAACAGAGTTGAGCATAAAAGAAAATAGAGACAGAAGGCAAGTTCTGAAGAGGTCAGTGCCTCCATTTCCTGGAGAAGGAAAGGCACAGGAGATAAGGAAAACGTGTGAAGCATAATGACCATTGTGTAGGGGGGGGCAGAAGGCACCATGGGACCTGACATGTAGTGAATGTTTTTCCTACTTGGATGGGTCTAACAAGAAAAGTTTAGCACACATTGATCTCCTCTGTAGTGATTTGGGCAACCAATATCTCTGTCCCTACTACTTCTTACCTGGGAAGTTGTAAGGATGCAGGCAAGGATTAGAGTTGTGATCCAGCCAGTACCGAAGTACGAAACCATTAGCCAAGCCAAAGCTTCCATTGCAATGATATGGGCCAAGTAAAGAGAGAAGAACAAAGGACTGGCTCTGAATAAGTTCATGTCCTCTGCTGTCTTCCTCAGGGTCCGAAAATCCTCCACCAGCTGGGACTGCAAAATAGACATGCAAGACACAGCATGCAGTTTGTAAGCAAGTCTGAATGCACGCAAGGAAGTCTATGTTCCATGCAAAGGACTCTGGTTATTTCTTGTTTCGTTTGGCTACACCAGAATTAAAGAAGGATACAGTTTTATTATAGCTTTTCATAGCACTTTCCCAAGAGTAAACACCCTGGCTGGTCTGAGTCTTTGCCCTGAGGCTTTGCACCCTCAGCAAGGAGAGTAACTCAAGCCTCATGCTGTGAACCAGGACTACCTTGCTGTGTTGGGATTTACAACATTTAGTGACTCTTCTGAATGAGCTTTACAAGTGGCAGAGAGCCATTAGCATCACCTCCTTTGTTCTGAGTAAGACAAATATGCCAATGGTCATGGCCAGCCATAAACAGCAGGATGGAATTACGGGGGTTTTTTTTTGTTTGTTTTTGTTTTTTTGTTTGTTTTTTAGCAAGAACTAGTCATGTCATGCACAGTGCCTGAATAATGAATGAATGAGATGTCTGGAAAAGGTACAGAACTGGATTGGGGAATATGGAGAGGATAGAAATGGTAGCTGCTGGGTTGTTGCTGCTGAAACAGCTAGATTGAAATAGGACGTCTTCTCACCCATGGGTCCCTATTGCTCCTACTACTTGTTAACATAATTGTGGTTGTCCTCCAGAGCTTTCCTGGTACTGGTCTCAGCAGGATAAGCTGCCTGTAGTGAAGGCCCCTTTATAATCTACCTGGAGGACATTTTGAGAGGGAAAAAATGGTGGCACTTGTCCATGATAAACACCAGCTCATTAGCAAACACTCACATTTTTATCTCGGTCTTGGCTGGGTTCCCCTGGAGCAAGCTCTCCAATAAGTAATGGCTTGAGAAACTTCTGCACCAAGTTGGGATTGATGTGGAAGGCCTGGAATGCATCCTGGAGTAGAAACAGGAGTAACTGTGAGATTCAGCAGTAGCTGTTTCTTCCTGAGCGTTGTTCTGTTCCTGCCCATCTCCAGCACTGCCCTTCCTTGCAGTAGTTCCCTCCACTGAGGGTGGTGTAAGACTGTTAGTGTGAAAGAGAGGTGCGATCTCTGTTCAGTGTGGTACTCCTGTGCTGATGAAAGCTCCGCACATGGAGACATTCAAGGTCAGGCCAGATCAGGCTCTGAGCACCTGATCATTGGTGTCAACGTTCACTGCAGTGGAGTTGGACCAGGTGGCTTTTAAGAGCCCTTTCCAATTCAAATGATTCTATGATTCCACCTGAGAAGCCTTCTGCTAGAGGCTGTTGAATTTGCTTATTTAGAAGGAAATAAACAGTGAAGCCTGCAATGGTATCTGGAGGGACAGAGAAAGGCACCCCAAGAAATTTCCTAAGCAACTAAGCACCTAAATCCTGCTTAATTCCCTAGGAAGGTAGGCCGACAGGAATGTGTGCAAATCCCCACCAGGATATAAATACCCTATGAAAGTCTGCTGCCTGGAGGCCATTCAGGAGAGGGGATTGACTTTTGTTTTCATAGGGTATTCGATTTGAGCAGAGTTCACCTCAGAGAGCTGTAAAGATGCAGTTCCATGATAAGTTCACCACACTAAGCCACAGTTCTCTTTTTGAGATGGTCTTCGGCATAAAAACTCCAACTTCATTTAGAGCTTATTTTATTTTGCTCGCTGTGCTCCTCCTTCACTGAGATCCTGTCACACCTGGAGAAAGCTTGACGCCTGCCATGCCTCATGGAAGCAAACCAATGGATCTCATGAGGCCAGAAGGCCTATGATTTAAAAGGGAGGGTAGTTAAAGGCAGTATGGGGTTCTAACTTTGTCAGTGGCTAATGATTTGTGTGGCTATGGTCTCCTTTTCTCATTATGTTGAAATCCTTATCTTCTTCACCTTATGAATAAATAAAATACAAACAAGACACAGACAAAAACAGAATTCAGTAGTAATATGCTTCAGCTATTCTTCCTTCATCCCATTAACTAATAATTAATTGCAAGGACCAACTAAAATCTCCCCCCTTGCTCTAAGTTATTATTAGGGAAAAATCTTCTCAGGAAGAGTGGTGATCTGCCCAGGGAGGTGGTGGAGTCAGTGACCCTGGAGTGTTCAAAAACTGTGGAGATGTGGCACTGAGGTGTATGGTCAGTGAGGATGGGCTGGGGGTTGGACTTGGTGACCTTACAGATCTTTTCCAACCTTAATGATTCTATGATAAATAGGAAGGGCAGATCAGTACGTGCTCACTGTGCCTAGCTGACCTTGATGGGAGCTGACCTCCATTCCTAAACTGGCTCTGGAGTTCCAAATTCCCAGCCAACAAGCTTGGTTCCAAAGTGCACCAAAGTCCATGTAAACTTTCACCTTATTCCAGGACTTTGGGTTGAGCTTCTGATCACAGAAGTTCTGCTGTAGGAAGCACCGAGAGCTGTCTACCCAAGGCTTTCCTGACAGCAGCATATCTGTTTTCTGAACATGTCATGACATTACCAGGGAGAGCTCTCCTCCATATCTGAACTTGACAGCTGCGTTTTTTTCTGCCTTACATGAAAGATTGCAACTGGTCAGAAATGCAGTCATGCATCTTAGAACACAGTCATAAGCCAAGCGTCTTCTAGAAAGGGTGAATTATCTCAGCTGCTTTTGGTGGGGGAAAATAGTTTTATTTATTGGTGCATGAGCCCTATATAAGCATCAAAGTACTTGGTGCAGTCAACACAAAGATATTCTTTTGCATCCTCAAACATCATCTAAAACAGAGATGCTGCAAGGTGCTGGGACATATGCTAAGCCTTATTCATTTCTTGAAGGCAATTGTGCATGATGTGGTGCCACAACAGGCTGTCCCTGTCCCAGACTGGTGTGCCATGTCAGTGGGCCTAAACTGAGTGACTGCAGAGCGTTGCTGGCATTTGCAGGGGAAACTCGCATGTAAGCTGTCCTGGGACAGGGACAGAAACAGTTTAAGAGCTGAATCTTTATCATTACTTTTTCCTCCTCCCAAGCTCTCCCAGTTGTGATATCTTGCAACTCAAACTGAAACTTTTTAGCAAAGCCCCAACAGGCTCAAGGCCAAAGCTTTCTCACCATGAAACGGTGAGATGTTTTGGCGGTAAAATGTTATTCACCGTGGGGAAGCTGGAAACCAGATGCGAACTCTGTGTGAGTGCTCTGGGCAAAGCACCCTTCAGTCTGTGCCTTCACGGAGTGCTCTCTGAGCATAGAGGGATGCTATGCTGGGAAGGAGGAGCTGGAAGGGGTGTCACAACCCTGTCTTTCAGTCTGCCTTGCAAAGATCAGAGACAAATGCAACAGCAGATGCTTTTAGATTCCTTGGGGAGGAATCGCAGTGAATTCTCAGGGATAGGAAGCCATCAGAGGAGCTCGCAGCTTGTGCAGCGGAGAGAAAGCCCCACCCCTTTCCTTCTGAGGCAGAAAGCTACTCATTTGGGGCATTCAGTGGAACCGGACAAGAACCAAATGCATCTCAGTTCTTCCAGGAAAATAGCGGGGAATAACCGCAGGCAGAGGGAGACTGAAGGAAAGCGTTAGCAATTCTGTGGCACACAGATCCTTCTTGCTCAGGTGTTATTGCTGCGGCAGACCAGCAGCTAATGCTACAGCTCTGCTTACCGCCCGCAGAGAGCTGGGGGCAGCTGCATTTATTCACCCCGGCCTGGGAACGTGCTCTTGGGATGCATTTCTGCACAAGGTGGCTTAGGGGGAAAACGCAGGCAGCAATCTCTGAACCAATTTGTTCCAACCCCCTCCCTTATTTTTTTAATTGCTGAAACAGGAGAGATGTCTGAAACAACCCAGCCAGCTGTAGCAGCAGCAAACTTTTTTTTTTTTTTTTTTTTCCCCTCTCTTCTGTAGAAACCTGTAACACAATTCTCTGGGGAATTCTCTCCTGGGAAAAGCTGAACGGCGCCTTGTTCGGCTCACCTCTGCAACAGAGCGGCAGTGAAACAGGGGCCGGGCTTTAACCCTTCCTATGCGTGCTCCCCGGCACGCCCAAAGCCGCGCACGGAGGAGGGGGAGACCCTCGGCCCACGAGTCCCCAACTCCCGGCACCGCACGAACGCAGACAAAGCCCCGCAGCGGAGCCTCTCCCGACCGCTCCGCCAGATGTTGCCCAGCGGGGGAGGCGCTGCGCACGCGGGTATCGCCGGTGTGCGGGGCGATGTGCGGGGCGATGGACGGGCGCGTGCCCGCGGGAATGTGCCGGAGCCCGGAGCGGCCCCGTCCCTTACCGTGGCATCCTCGCCGGCGCAGTGGCCGATGACCCGCTGGCCGCCCGGGTGCCTGTGAGCCCACTGGGTGACATTGTACACCTTCCGCTCTATCACCAGCCACCTGTCCGTCCTCAGGTTGTGCTTCTGGATCTCCTCCCAGGTGAAGGAGCGGACCTGCGGCTTGCACTCCTCCTCTCCTTTCTCGCCCCCCTTCCCCATGGGGCCGGCCGCCGCTTTGTCCTCTCGATACGCGAGGCCCGGGGCCGTGCTGGCGGGACGAGCTTCCCGTGCCCGATTTAGCTCAGCTGATCCCCGGCTCTCCCCCGCTTCCTCTGCTCATGTCCTCCCTTCTCTTTGTTTCTCGCTGCCCGGCCCCGGCGCTCCACCAGCTCCGTCGCTGGCTCCGAAGTGCCCCCTAGGCTACGTTTTTCCTCACTGATGTACTTCTCCTCCCGCATAGCTCCGTTTCGAGACAAGCTCGGCCCATTTCCCCCCCCCCGCTTCCCCAGCATCCCCCTCCATTCAGTACCGGTGAGGCTTCCACAGGGATCAGCAGAGCCCCTGCACCAATCCCGGCCCTCCCGCCGCCGAGCTGGGCGCTGCCATTGGCCCCGCGCGATCTTGCGAAGGGAGCAGCCGGCGGCCGGCCAGGCCGGGCCGCGAACTCGCGGCCCGACGGCACGGGGGGGGGCGCCTCGCATCCCACGCCTCCTCTACGGCAGGATTTTCGGCTCCTGCTTCTAAAAGCTTCTTTTTTTTCCTCCTCTTTTTTTTTTTCCCCATTTTTTTCCTTCCTTTTTTCTTCTCTTTTCTTTCTTTTCTTTTCTTTTCTTTTTTTTTTTTTCCCCCTCCTTCTTCTCTTTTAATCTTCTCCTTTCTTCTCCTTCCTCTTTTTGTTTCCTCCAGAATTACCACCACCCTTTTTAATTTAGGAAGCACATTTTGCTATTGTGGCCAAAGCACACATTGTTTTTCTCTAAGCTGCCCCTCGGTCACAGGAGTGATTGGTCCCATTCAGAAGGCAATCTCCTGCTTTGGGCAACACTTTTGCTAAGCAGTGCGACAGCCCCATCCTTTCTTTGCCTTGGGGCGCTTTGTAATAACAGAATCCTTGCCAGGATGTTGCACAAGGTGTTGAGGCACAAGGGCAAAGCCAACTGAGTGGTGTTTTCACTGGTGTCTATCCCATGCCTGAGGGTACCTGTAGCTGCTTTTTGGGGTGAGGCAATCATGATCAATGGCTTTCTTGGCAATAGGCATCTTCCCCTGTGACTCTTTTCATTAAGAAATGAAGGGCACATTTTTCTTTCCTTCAGTGTCTCTAGCTGACTCTAAGTAGGCTTCATACATTGATGTTATTAGGGTACAGATTGCCTCTCTTGACTTGCAGCACAAAGGTGGTTTTCTGCTGTATGACCAAATCATAGGTCAAGAACAACACTGGGTTTGTAACTCAGACCCCATTCTCTGACCTGGTCTGCAAAAGGAGGGGTAGGATCCCCTATGGCTGACCATCAAAATTCAGTTCACAGTGTTTGCTTACTCTCTGGCTGGCCATCTATTGCATGTCACTACTAAAGGAGAGAGCTCAGATTCGATATTAGGAAACATTTTTTTTTCAGAAAGAGTGGTGAGGCAGTGGCACAGGCTGCCCAGGGAGGTAGGTGGTAGGAGTTACCATCCCTGGAGGTGTTCAGGAACTGTGTGGATGTGGCACTGAGGGACGTGGTCAGTGGGCATGCTGGAGGTTGGACTTCGTGATCTTAGACACCTTTTCCAACATTAATGATTCTGTGATCCTGTGATCTTGCTATCCAGGGGGTAGGGGACGACCTCCTTTGAGGAAGCAGAGCAGTGTCTGCAACCCTGGTGTTGTTGTGTTCCTGGCCAGAGCCCCAGCCCCACTTCAGGCTCTGAATTGATATGAAAGAGCTGAGAACAGGGAGTGGGCATTCAAGAAGCCGTTGCTCCCCTCCCTTTCCACCCACACGCCGTACACAGGCTGTAGGAATGGAGAGCAAAGTCAAGGAACATGCAGCACTTCCATGCCAGTGAGAACCACCTGGTGCCATTCTCACGCCAAGGCATCCTAAAGGCTCCCGCTTCTGCCTGGTCTTGCTGCTGCATGAGGGTTTTGGACCGTTAAACAGTCCTTCCTGCAGCGCGGGATGATGGAAGTCAGAAATGAATGTTTTCCCAAGACTTTATTTAGTTCAGTTCAAAATAGACCTCTGACAAGGACAGTAATAACAAACGTCAGCAGGGCACTGCTGGTGTAACGGTGTAAAAGTGGACCCGAAGCTTGCTGCATGTCATGTGGGAAATTTTGCCATTGTAACCTCTGTGCTGTGCTGTGGGAATGTCCCAGAATGGGGCATGGCACATGGGATGGTTTGACCCCCACTGTGCTAACTAAGGCTGTGCTCTCTGTGCTCTCAGCACCATGTAGCTGAGGCTGCCGTGGCAGTGCTTCAGCTGGGTATGCTCCCATCCTGGTGACCTTGCACAGGAAACACAGGCTCAAACTGTGAAAGTGAGACTGCTACAAGTTTTGTTTGCTAAATAGTAATACAGAACCCACACCAGAGCTTGGCTCACGTTGGCCATTGGGCCACTGTGGTGAAAGCCGTGAGCTTCCAGGATTCCATGTGTGGAAAGGAATCCTAAGGGAAATCAGGCTGACGGCCAAATCTATATTGACTAGTTCCATATGGCAGTAGTTTGCTGCTTTGATCTCTTATTCCTGAAGAGTTTCCCAGTGAGAGATCTGTGTTTAGTGAATGTGAATTTTTGGGCTATCTTTGTTGAACACTCAGATCCGTAAACACTGAGATGTCTACAGACCTCAGTTTGAAAACTGCATTTTTAGTACATATAAATATTCTTTATTTTAATTCTTTCTTTTCTATCTGCAATTAATTGCCCTAGGATGCATTTCTTTATGCTTCACCAAGGATATTTTATCATGAGAAAGAAAGTAGAGGGGATCCATGACAATGCCAGATATTTTGAATGGAATTTAGATTTGCAGACTCATGACATATTTTTGCTTGTCCAGTGTTCTAATTCAAGGTCTGCCCTCTGTGTCCAAAAGCAGATTCAAAGTCATGATCTCTTTTGACCTTGTAGAGATAAAAACATGGATTTTTGTGACTCACAGTGTGGACTGATGATCATAGTCCATCAGGTCAGTGGTCAATGAAATAAATGTATCAGTGGAAATTGGTGGAAATACACTGATAAGAAAGAAGAATCAATTGGGAAGAAGCAGAATCTGCCATTGTATCTTTTAGATACACATTGATACGAAGTCTTTAATACAACTCCTCATTTCATGTCCTAGATATTTCACATAGATAACTGTGTAATAATGTAACAGCAGACCATAGAAAGGTTCCTGTAAAAAACAAAACAAACAAAAAAACCACCCAGCAACAGCGCTATCATCTTTCTGCAGCACAGGCTGTAATGCTGGCAAGGCTCTCTGTGGCACTTGTTCTAGGTTTTGTTTGGCTCTTGGGCACAAAACTAGCCTGGGCAATGGGAAGAGAACAGACTCGGTGCTGTGGCCAACTAGGTGAAAGGCTGTACTTGTTGCGTGGCGTGGCTTTAGCAGCACAAAGAGCTTGTGTAATGGACACAAAGGCCCCAAGTTTAATGGGAGAGTCAGGAGGTGGTGAGAAATACATCAGGAAATAGAAAAAGGAAGCAAAGAAATATAGAGCAGGGAAGTTTTTATAGGAGGAACACATCGAAGGGGTATGTCTGCTCCTCTGAGCACTGCAGAAATATATGAGCTACCTTGAATAAGTGAAGGCCATCTTGCTGAGTTGGCATGGAATGAGGAGAGAAAGGGAATTTAGGTGTCTCTACTCAGTGCTGTGCATTGACTTGTTGATGTTAAGGGAAGGAACACTTCCTGAGGAAACTGAAAAAAAAACCAACAGAAAATTCAATTTTGGTGTTAGTTTTCTTGTCCTCTTATGGAATATAATCTAGAGATTGGCAAGATAAGACTCTGAAAGTATGCCTTTTGATGACTTTGGTGTTGTCCCACCAGGGCTTTCCAGGCAGTGACATGCAGCAGCACCTCTCCTGGCACCAGTGCAAAGAGGTGTTTAAACTGGAATACCAGGCTATGGTGGTACACATAGCCTCCCTTCTACATGGAAAATAGCTGCAGGAGAGTGATTCCACGTTCAAAGCAATTTAATCATCTTCAGCTACTCTGCCCATCATTCGTGTGTCAACACGAAGCTCTCAAGAAGGCTGCCTTGCCAGTAATACTGTTTCTTAATGACTCAATTTTGAGTGTTAGTGTCCCTTCTTACACATCTGATTACCTCCATCTTGTGACTGCCTTCTGTTCTGTCAGCAGCAAGTGTCCACACTCTTTCTCTTCTCTCCTATGCTGATGTGTTCTTAGAATATCCTGAGTTGGAAGGGGCCCATGAGGATCTTTCAAAACATGTATTTACACAGCAACTTGCCAATAAGGCTGTGCGCCAGGCCCGTAGGTGTTAAAATATGAAATGACTCTATTACAGTTAGAAAGGAGGGAGATAGTTTCATACCAAATGTCGCAGTCTCTAACCACCATTCATCCTGCTACATTTCACAGTCGGTTCCAGCAGAGCCCATTTTGTTGCCATCTGAGTCCTTGACATTTCTTACTGGACCAAGCGTTGTTTGTGTAAATGTATTTGTTAGCTTGGGGGTTTGGTTACATCTGAATGGTGACAGGGGATGTGGGAGCTTCAGGATGAGCTGCGTGGAGCCAGCAGTTGGGCTTGATGGTTGGTGTGGGTGCCTTCCTAAGTGGGACATTCTGTGATCCTGTGGCCATAGGATGTACCTTTTGGAAGGGCAAGGAACGCCCCTTGCTCTGCCACGGAAAATTCCCACTCTTTCTTAATGTCTACCTGCATTTTTAAAAATGTATTTATTTTAAGGATAGAAAAAGAAATATAATTAATTTTTCCTTTGATGTATCCCAGCATTTTGGAGAGAGCTGGTGACACTTTTTCTATCTATGGGACAGTGCCGAAGAGCTGACCGAATTTACAAGGCAAACAAACAAAAAGATCCACAACCTCCCGTTACAGTGCTGTCACTGGCACCAATTCCACCCTCTGTAGAGGATCTTGGATCAGCCGTGGGGGATTGTCAGGTCTGGATGCCAAGGAAGCAGGCTGTATAATAGCACTTAATTAGTACAGGAAGCAGCAGACATTGCAAATACTCATTGGGGTGAGATTAAAGAGAGAAGAGTTCCGTTCTAACACTGCCCTATCAGTGTGATCTCATTGGCAATAATTTAGAATGAAGACGTTCTGCTGTAATCTGCAGCTGGAATCAGGGGGTTCTTGCATTTCCTCTTTCTTCAGATTTCTCTTTGAAAAACCAGACAATTAGCACCTTGCTTGCTCAGTTACTGATCTTAATTTACATACTCTGTAGGGCAAGCTTGTTTTTATCTTGGCTCTTCGGTCCCTTATGCTGATTTCTGGTTGCTTTTTCAGGCGAGTTCGAAACCTCTTCCCAGATCACAGTCTTCCACCAGTAGTCCACCACATCTTATCTTCATTGTTTCTCTCTGCCAAGTATAACTGTCACCTCTCATTTTTAACAGTTAGCTTTTAGGGCAGAGCAAACACTCCATGCAGTTAATGCGGTCTGAAGAAACGCATATAAGCAAACCCAAGAATGAATTGTTAGTGTCATTAAACTTAGTAACCCAAGCAAAGAGGTCTGGGTACAGAGCTAACTTTCCTTGTTCAAACCATTCGGCTCTTGCAGCTTGCTCCCAGTGATGCTGCAGCTGCTGAGTGATGTTGCAGAGAGCTGGAATGCAGGGAGCTGAAACTCCTGAGTTTCCATCTTTTCCCTGCAAGGGAAATGTTGCTAAATATGGTGCTTTCCTCCTGCAGAGCAGCTGCTGGAATTGCATTGGCAGCAGCCTGCATCATGTAACTCTTCTGCATTTCGTTCTGTTCAGAGGAGCTGCTCCCGACCCTGATGTCCTCTCTCCCCCGATTCCCTGCCCTGTTCTCAGCCTTCCTGCTGGCACACCACAACATCATGCACTCTGCACCTTGGGCTTCGCTCAGGGTGAGCCACAGCCAAGAGCTGACTCTATTAGTGGGACTTCCCCAAAGGTTCAGACCCCGCCAATCCCTCTGTTATCCCAACTCATTTTCCTCTGCTTCAGGAAGGTCTGCAGCCCTTTCAGCTCCCTCCCCCCCTCCATTTCTCTGCATTGCCAACTTGGTCATGAGGTCCTTGTGTGCTCCACAATCTGTTTTTATCTGATCACCTAAAGCTATTAAATGAAGAATGACACTGTTAGTGCAGACAGCCACAGCTGGATGTAGGATGTTGCTAAGTGTGTAACAGCAACTAGCTTTCCCTTGCTGTCTTTATGACAAAGACTTCATTCTCACCTGTGTGAGGCCCGTTAGAGATGACCCACGCAGGAGGAGCTGCTGGTGCAACACATCAGCCCTGCAGTGAGTGGAGCTGGTGACTGATCTGGCTCCCAGGATGCCCGAATTAGAGATGCAGATTTCGTATCAGGAAAAGCTTCAGGAAAAGAAGTGAACAGTTAATTTGAGGCAATTTGAATGGGAAAATCAGTACGTTGTTACCGTCACTGTCAGCTAAAAGAAGGGGGAAAAAGAAAAAAAAAAAAAGAGGAAAAAAGGTGTTGGATCCGTGGTTGGTCGGGCAGAGGGTCATCCCGAACCGGGAAGCCCCGGTGCGGCGCTCAGTTCCCATGGCTACCACCGACAGGGCTGCGGTAAATGGGTCAGAGCGGGCGGCGCGGGAAGAGACAAAGGAAATTGGGGATCGGGAGAAGGGCGTGGGGCACTCATTGCGATGCGTGCGCATCCCCGCACAGGCGGATCTCGCTTTGTTTCGGCAGGATTCGGGCACACCCCGCAGAGCCGGGCACGCCGCGGGGCTCGGAGCTCCTCACGCCCCAAGATGCTCAACGCCCGGCGGCCACGCGCAGCCCCGAGGGGGCGGGCGGGAGGCAACGCGGGCCAATGGGCGCGGAGCTCCGGCGAGGGGGGCGGGGCCTCGCGTTGCGGAGAGCCAATGAGATGCGGGCTAGCGGGGCGGCTCGCAACAGGAGGTTGCGACCGAGCGCGGCGGGGGGACTCGGGCGGGCGGCGGGGAGAGCCATGGAGGAGCGCGGGGCCGAGCCGGGTTTGCGCCGCTTCACCTGGGAGGAGATCGCGCAGCGCACGGGCCGGGGCCCGGCGGCGGAGGAGCGCTGGCTGGTGATCGATAGGAAGGTGTACGACATCAGCCGTTTCCATCGGCGGCATCCGGGCGGCTCCCGCGTCATCAGCCACTACGCCGGGCAGGACGCCACGGTGAGGGGCCGCGGGGCCGGGGAGGGATGGGGCGTGAGCGCTGCTGGAATGGAACGGGACACGGGGCGGTTCGTGGGTTTCTGCTACTGCCTCTCAGCAGCGCGCTGTAAGGAAATGCCGTTGTTTTCTGTAAGAAAATGTAAAAAAAATAAGAGGGGAGGAAAAAAGCGACAAACAAAAGAAGAAAAGAGCACCGCTTTGCGTGTGCTGAGCGCCGCGGTTGCGCCCTGGGCGCTGGCAGTGAGAGGCGGCCGTCCCTCTGCTCCGCGCTTTGCGCCCCGCTGCTGCTGGCCATTGGTCTGAGCGCGTGGTGCCATCCGCGCCCGGCCCGCCGCCGCCTCCCGCTGCTCCGCGCTGCCGGAGACACGACGAGGGCCGCCCTCCCCCTGCAGTCCCTCGGCCGATCCGCGCCCTGAGCTTGCTGCCTCCGAGCTGCGGCGGAACTGAGCCCGTGGCTGCGCTGCCGCTGTTTGGAACCTCCCGCTGTCTCGTGTTTTGAACCCAGTGGTGTTTTTTTACCTGGCTGTCTGATTGCCGGGCCAGGCCGTTCGGGGCTCGGGCACCTGATCTAATAGGGGTCCCTGTTCGTTGCAGGGGAGTTGGACCAGATGGCCTTTAAGGGCCCCTTCCACCTCAAACGATTCTATGGTTGACATTGCAATTAGCTGATAAAAGTAACTGTTTTCCCTAATTAGGATCTTCAGCATAGTAAGCGGGAAAAAGAAAGTTACTGGGGTACTCTTCTGTGATGTGGAGGGGAGCCAGCTGGGAGCACGAAGCACCAACCAAGAAAACAAGAATGTTCCAGTGAGGTGTGGAAGTATGGCCTTTAGGGATTGCCTCATAACAATTGGAGCAATGTGGGGGCTTTGAGAGGCTGGTGTCAGTCCCCAGGAGCTGCCATCGTCTGTCTGTGGTCCCTCTTGCTCCATTTTTCAGCCAGCTGACTGTTTTTGTGCTAATGTTTTGTCCCTGTCCACAGTCTGGCTTTAATTTCCTGGTATGTTGTATGAGGACAATTAGATAGAAGCTAAAGACAAAAGAGAGGGAGAGAGGAATATGTAGTTGAGGTGACAGATCTTGGGGCTCAGCACACTGTGAAAGAGAAGGGTGGATGTGGCTCTAGGTGATGTGCTTTAGTGGGCATAGCAGTGATGGGTTTATAGCTGGATTGGGTGATCGTGATGGTCTTTTCTGACCTTCATGATTCTGTGGAATTTTAAGGTTAGGTGAGAGTAAGCCTATGTTCCGTGGTGAGCTGTACTTCATAGCAACCTGATAGAAACTAATGCAGAAAATTCAGCTACAAATAATTATTCACAGTGAGAAGAAAGCAGTAAAGTTCATGGCAGAAATATCAGATCCTGCCAACTCTGTTGACTGGTTTGCTTTTGACTTAATCCAGGACATCATGAAATAGCTTTCTTTTGCCACCACCCAAAGTGTTGTTTTTTGTCGTTTTTATGATCCTGTTCCTATATCTGTATTTCAGGATCCTTTCATAGCATTTCATCTTGACAAGACATTGGTGAAAAAGTACATGAGCCCACTCTTGATTGGGGAACTGGCACCGGATCAACCCAGCTTTGAACCCAGCAAGAATGTAAGTATCTCAAAAATTTTGGTATTTGGGTTGAAGCCGCGCTGTTTGCTTTTTCGTAGAAGCAGCCAGAATGCCAACCAATCACCCATAGGTGAGAATGGAGAGAGCAGATGCAGTCAGCTAAGAAAGGATCCCAGAAGTCATTGCCTACTTGGGGTCATGATGCAGCTGCTGAAGATGGGTCTCTGAAGTGACTGATCCCCAGCACTGCCCCATTGCCACAGTAACTCCCTGAAGAGGAGGCACAACGCTCCTCTTGGGGTTCCTGGGGTATTTTCAGACCAGTAGGTACATATTCTTGCATCTCCCTACAGAAAAAGTTGGTAGAAGATTTCCGTGAGCTCCGTGCTACCGTTGAGAAGATGGGGCTTCTCAAACCCAACCGCGCCTTTTTCCTCCTGCATCTTTGTCACATCTTGGTGCTGGATGTTGCAGCGTGGCTCACCATCTGGTACTTCGGATCATCCACCATGCCTTTCCTCTTCTCTGCGTTGCTTCTAGGCACTGTCCAGGTAAGCAGTTAGACACAGAAAGTGAGCAAAGAAAAAAAAGCCAAAAAAGTCCCAGAAACCCCTAACAGTAGTCCTTTCAGACTGAGCATGGGAGAAAGTTTGGTCTTTGTAAAATTCCCAAAGTTCTGCCTTTCCTCAGGTTCCATTGAGGGGTCAGAACTGCAGTACTGTGACATGAGTTTTTTGGTAGAGCAGACTTCATGCTGCTTTCTGCTTCCCACAGCCCATCAAAGCTCTCCTTATTTCCAGCTTTCCTCACACAAAGTAAAGCCGTGCTGCACTTCTGAGGTCTCTTGTGCCAGAGCTCTAAGGAACTGCGCTCTGGCCAAGCCACCAAGTTCCCATGGGAACATATAGCGAGTTAGAGAAGAGGGCAGAACAGCTCTGAAAGCCCCAGCTATTCCTGCTGCAGCCAGCTGATCCTTTTGGAATTACAAGTACTTGGAGAAGGCAGCAGCAAGCTGCTCCTAAAAGGGGACTTTGTTGCCAATTTCAGTACAGTTTTGTAAGAGAACGAGTGCTGATTGTTAGCTACGCTAATTTTTCCTTCCTTTAGTCTGGGACTAAATGTCATTAGCAGAGTCTGAACTGCACTGCTATACAGCAAAAGGTGATTGTTTGATCGGGTGTTAATAATGGAAATGCTTCTCTGTGATTATGGAATGTGCTCTTGCTAACCAGTGATGTCTCATGGGGAATGTGGGAATGGTAACCGTAGAGGAGAAACCCCTTTGTGGAAGCAAAGGCTCCCAATTCTTTTTTTTCTTTTTTTTTTTTCTTCTTCTTTTTTTTTTTTTTTTTTTTTTGCCATCCAGGCCCAGGCTGGCTGGCTCCAACATGATTTTGGACATCTTTCAGTCTTCAGTGAGTCCAAATGGAACCACTGGGTGCACAAGTTTGTGATCGGCCACTTGAAGGTGAGCAATCAGTGCTGGGTGATCTACCAGAGAACAGCCCAGGAGTCTCTGCTGTTAAAAACAACCTCTGTATAAGAAGGAAGAAATGCAAGGAGCTGCTGGGGAGGGAGGACTATGGGCAGAAGGTGCAGATTATTAGTGGCACTGTATTCTCAACTCTTCTTCTCTACAGTGCCCTGAATAAGGGTTGTAATGTACTTCTCCTGGGTAACTGTGATAGGATGAGAGGGAATGACCTTGAGTGGTGCCAGCGGAGGTTCAGATTGTGTTGTAGGAAACATTTCTTCTCAGAAAGAGTGGTGAGGCATTGAAACAGGCTGCCCAGTGATGTGGTGGAGTGGCTCCTCCAGTAACAGTTCGAGAAACACACAGACATGGCACTGAGGGAGGGACGTGGTCAGTGGGCATGGTGGGGATGGGTTGGGGTTGGACTTGCCGATCTTAGTGGTCTTTTCCAACCTTAATGATTCTATGATTCCTGCAGGGAGCACCAGCCAGCTGGTGGAACCACCTTCACTTCCAGCACCACGCGAAACCCAACTGCTTCCGAAAGGACCCTGATGTTAACATGCACCCCTTATTTTTTGCTTTGGGAAAAAAGCTCTCTGTAGAGGTGAGACCTAGTGAAGTATGTGAGGTTGCAGCATGCAGTTTTGGAAAGCTGTGGAGAGCTGGGAGACAAGAGACTGGTTGGTTTGGTGAACGGACTGTGTCAGTATTTAATGAATGTATGGAAGAAGCACGTTGGCATTAGTGGACTTTGAATTAGTTTGGGTACGTACAGGGATGTCATCGAGTTCCTTGGGGGTGTCAGCAATATGATCTGTTACCTTGATACGAGAACACTGGAACAGTAGCAGCCTCAGGGGGAGGATAATCTGTTCACCCCCCTTCCTATAGGCACAATTTAGATTCTAGATGTTTATTTCCGTGTTTTGGAGACTAACTGCGAGCAGGTGGGGAGTTTTACACACTGTCACCTTTGTAATATCATAGGTTTCTCTTCTTAATGAAGCTCTATATTGGCAGCAAACTGTTCTCAATGCTGTGTGGTATGTTTTCTTAAGCAACCATGCCCTCTGTAGGGCAAGAGCTTCCAGTGCACTTTACTGTTAGCGATGCAAGAAACTGCCCAGCCCATTGCACATCCAAGGCAGGGAGATCAGGTTCTCTTCAGAAAAAATGGCACAGCAGTCGTAGACTGAAGTTCCAGGGAAAAAATGAAGCCAATGGCACTGTGGAGACTGGTATTGTTTGACAGGATATCTGTTTGATAGGAGGTATCTAAGCATGCTTTTTTAGGAATTGATAAGATTGTATATGGAAATGTCTTTACGGCCTGTGTAATTTGCTTATTTTAACAGCTTGGTGAACAAAAGAAGAAATTCATGCCTTATAACCACCAGCACAAGTACTTCTTCATCAGTGAGTGACCCTACATTTTACAGTTCTGTGGACAGCATGTTCTCAACCCCTCAATTTTCCACTTCACATCAGTGTGATTAAGAAGGCATGGTTGATATCTCTGCAATCTCTTTCTCCATTACAGTTGGTCCCCCAGCTCTGGTGCCTCTATACTTCCAGTGGTACATATTCTACTTTGTAGTACAGAGGAAGAAGTGGGTGGTAAGTAAATTCCATTTTGCTGTTGGTAACTTTTCCTTGTATTACAGAAGCATTTCAGTGTAGGAAATGCTGCATTAATAGGAAGATCTTTGAGCCATTCATCTCCCTGTCAAGAAGGTGGAGTTGTAGGATTGGGAAATAATGTTTGATGGAGGAGAGGGGCAACTTTCCAGGCAGCCCTTCTCTGAAAAGTTCCATTCAGGTCTGGGTAACAAAAGGTGTTGCCCAAGTGAATGTTCTGATGTGGTTGTCCAACCACTCTCCATCATATTTGGTAAGTTGTGGCAGTCAGGTGGTGTCCTTGGTGACTGGAAAAAGGGAAGCATTGTTCCCATGTTCAAGAAAGGTAGAAATGAAGATCCTGGGAACTATAGTCACACCTCTCTACCTAGAATATCTATTCCATGATATTCCCCTGTTAAGGCACGTAGAAGCTAGGGAGGTGATTTGAGATAGTTAACATAGCTTCACCAAGGGCAAATTTTGCCTGACCTGTCTGGAGTTCTTCTGTGATGGAGCGCCTGCACCAGTGGACAAGGGAAATGAACTGATGCCATCTATGTCATCATTGGTCTTCTCTAAGGCCTTTGACATGGTCCTGCTCAACAGTCTTGTCTCTAAATTGGAGAAAGATGGATTTAAATGCCAATAATTCTTCCTCTGAACAAAGTTCTATCTGTTCCCTTTATTACAGGATCTGGCCTGGATGCTGACCTTCTACATCCGATTCTTTCTCACCTACCTGCCCTTACTGGGCGTGAAGGGTATCCTGGGGCTTCATCTGTTAGTCAGGTATCATTCAGCTTAAAATTGAGTGCATTTCCTCTACTTGGTTCCCTTCGTATCACCTCTTCAGCCTCCTGGTTATCTTTTCCATCTGCTCCCTATTCCATTCCCTTATTCCTTTCAGCAAGACAGAGCTTGTTTGTTTGGCATGTGTCTGTAGAAGGTCTGTATAGGCCTGATCTGCTGGACAGATGTTTGGGGTTCCTGGTGTTCGTTTTATCAATTGTTGACTACAAAACTTCATCAATTTATGATTAGCTTTTGTAAGTACGAGTGCTTTGTTCTGACTAGTTAGGTATTGGTGTGGGATCAGTGATGGTTTTGTGTTGTTTTTGTACGCACAGGTTCATAGAGAGTAACTGGTTTGTCTGGATTACACAAATGAATCACATCCCAATGCATATCGATTATGATAAGAATGTGGACTGGTTCTCTACCCAGGTAAGACCTTCTTTCCAGAGAGCTGTGTCCTTGAATGAGGGAACGTGCATAACACCCAAGAGAGCTGATCACAGCAGCGATGGAAACTGAGAGAGGAAAACATAAGCAGCTTGTCCTCACTGTGTGAAGTGAGTGATACATGCAAAGAAAGGGGGTGCAGAAGTGGGATGGAGATGATTGCAGAATACAGATTCTGTCAAAGAAAAAAAAAACAAAGATGCTACAGTGGTCTTCAGATGGAGATCTTCCCATGTGTGAAGGGTGAATCTCACGCTTTGTGTTTTGTCTCGTTTAAACTGAAGGCATTACATAGTTTAAGTGAGAGATGTGATGCACAGCAAATCACTTATCTTACTGGGGAAATCAGGTCTATTCTCCTAAATGATGTCCCTAGCAATCACATACCACAGCATGACCATCTCATGTTGACTTGAGATGGCTTTTGGAATTGCTATATTCAGTGAGGAGGCATGTGATAAGGAACTTCTGCCTGCTTACTGTTGGCTTTGACGCATGTAAGAGAAGGGGCAATCCTCAAACACTACTTAATTATTATGTTTTTTCTCTCAGCTCCAGGCAACCTGTAATGTTCATCAATCCTTATTCAATGACTGGTTCAGTGGACATCTGAACTTCCAGATTGAGCACCAGTGAGTTGAAGCGTGGGTTGGGGATGTGAGAGTATTTCAGGGAGTGCTAGTTACATGAGACCTGAGGAGCCATTTAGGTCCATGTCTCTCTATCAGCTAAGGCAGGAACAACGTAAAATGTGGCTAGTTTTTGTGTTCTTTATAAGGAGATGGAATCATCACATGGGAAATCCATATGGTGGTCATAAACTTTTTGGAGTGCTGGTGAGTACCAAAACCACTTCTGATATGGGAAGCATGGCATAGGAGTGAATGAGAATTGCCAGCTTCCTACTGAGTACAGCTATTGAGTGAAGTGGTGTGAGAGACCACTGCAGAATGCTAATGGCTGTAGGCATAAAGTGAGGCTGTGTGCCTCCTAAGCTTAGGTTCAGAAGAGATATGGGAACTGTGCAAGGCAATAATGGAATTCCCTTTGTTTTCCACTCCCCACAGCCTTTTTCCTACAATGCCTCGACACAATTACTGGAAGGTGGCCCCTTTGGTGAAGTCCTTGTGTGCCAAACATGGTATTGAGTACCACTGCAAGCCATTACTCACCGCCTTTGCAGATATAGTATAGTATGTATCAACTCACTGCATTCTCTGGGTAAAGGGCTGTTCAACATTAGAGTGAACAAGCAAAGGACATAGAAGGGGGTGTCCCCTTGTCTTTCCCTCCCTCATCACCCCCAGTATTTCTTTTCCATTGAAAAGTCATGCATCTCTCTTCTACCGTGCTTGCTCCTTTTGCTTAATTCTGCTCAGGTTGTTTTCTTAGCCTTCCAGTTTTCATCTGATATAGACATTCTTTCTTATCTTTTCTAAGGAGCTATAGACTACACCGACTTGTCTCTAAGGATCTCCTTTCCTTAATCTATAGATGGGAATTCTTCCCACGAGTTTATGGGACAGTATAGATGCTGTATTTTATTACCTCGTTTCTAAGGAAATGTGGTTCTCTCTTGGCAGCTCTTTGAAAGATTCAGGGGAACTCTGGCTAGATGCTTATCTACATAAATAAGAAGCAGTGGATGCTCACAGAGGAATTCCCCACCCTTATTTCTTCCTGTGGAGATCGCCATAAGGACGCTGCACAAAGGAGAGAGAGCTGGCTAAGCCAGAGGTGGGGAGGTGACACAGCTTAATTCCAGTGATGAATGTGATTTATACAATTTTTTTAAAAGGTGTGTTCTTAATTCTTCTTGTGCTTCTTTCATTTCTCTTCTCTGGTGCTGAGATACAGGGAAAAGTAGAATGGAGGAGGTGGTTCCATCAAGCTGGAGGCTTCTTTGGGACTGGGAACAAATTGCTTTCTGTCTGCTGACACTTCATTTGCTGAGTATATAGGAGAGAAATCTCTTGTCTAACGTAGGCTTTGTTGAGGTGGCTTCTCATTATGAATGTAGTAAGAAAGCTGAGACAATATGCGGTGGGAGTAATTGAAATGTGAAGGCAATAAGAGGAAATTGTGTATGTGCTATGTTTTCAAAAACCTATGTGTAATCAGCAATGGCAATAGAAGTCCCCAAACCATGGGGCAGTGGGGAGCGTATGAGAGCTCATACCTCTATTAATGTATGTATGGATGATGGTGCAGAGGTGCAGGCAGCAGTTCTATAGGAATAAGCGTGAGGAAATTAGAGACCTAAGGCAGAGAACAGGAAAGTGCAGGCCTGTGGGTGTGAGAGCCTGGAGTGCCATTTTCTGTGGGTACATTCCCCTACATTTCTCTTCTGTGCTGAAGGCCACTGAGTTATTTGACCATTCCTAACTTCCTATGGAGTCTCTGCAAATGATTTCCACAGTGCCATACTTCTGAGTGTTATTGAACTAATTACTGAAATATGGAATATCCGTAGTTGGGATCCCTATGTGGGTTGGGTTACTACGGAACCAAAAAGTGTGTTGGCCTTCTGAAGCTTCACTTGTTTTTTTTTTTTAATTCAGGATGAAAGGGTGATTTGCTTAGCAGAATACTCAGCATTTCTGGCCCAAGGAGTATTATGGGTTCCTGTAGAATAATTGATTTGAGTTGTAAAAACATTATGGTTTGGGGTACTGTTAAATTACATCTAACTCTTCAGCCAACTGAAGTCAGCAGGTTGCATATCTGCAGGCACACATCAGCCAAACCATTACCGATCTTTCCCTGTTGGATGATGTGCCTTCAAAACACACCCCAAGAGGGCATTACTGTGTGATTGATTGTAATGTTAATTAGCCTTACTGTGTTCCCCAGTGTATTTTCCTTTACTGCACCAGTGCTACAGCTGCCAAACAGGATACAGCTCTTGGCATAGCAGTAATGAAGATGTCTCCATCACGTTTTGTCTTCAAGCATTTTAGGTTTTTTGTCTGTTTTTTGGGACCAATCCCTTTTTCTGTTGTCTCTCAGGTAGATAAATAAGATGTAGTTTTCCATGTGTTTTGTGCTCTCTTTCTTGCCCAGCTGCTAACTGTAAATGCAGTGCCTGATTTTAAGGAAGATAATGGTGCTTTTTCTGGTCAGCATCCAAAAGGAGTATGGCTTGTGAAGAGATAGAGGAGATGCATCTTCTCAGGCTAAGATTATTTTTAAGCACAGAATAAAATCGTAATGGAAATAATAAAAATATAATTAAATCATCAATAACTGTTGATTTAAAAACTGTAAAGGAAATGGGCCTTAGTCACTCTTTCCTATCTTGTTTTTTCCTGCTGTTTCTCTCCTTTTATTATTAGAACTGTTGATGGAGGAAGTCTTAATAATAAAACTTCTTACCTTACAAATTATTGCTGTCATGAGAGTAAAATATTTCTGTGTAAGAGTCAGCACTCTTTAAAGCATGGAATAAATGCCTACAGCTGCAGAAAGAGCTGTGGTAGACTTCAGTATTTGTATTTTGGAGGAAGGGATTGCTTAATCAGGTTTGTCATTTTTAGCTTGTGTGAAGTATGCAGTACAAGCAAACCAAAATGAAGTGTACCAAAACAAAACCACATGCCATGATGAGGAGGAGAGGGAAAAAATGACCCGTGGATCTGGAAGTTGCACTTCCGAAACTTAGCAATGTTTGCGTTTTAGGAAATCAAGAGCTGTTCTGTAAGGACTTGCATTCAACAAGTATTAGCTCTCTGATGAAACCTCCGAGTGGCTCCATTAATCCCATAGCAGCAGGGGCAAGCCTTGTGGCTTTGGCTGTTCTCCTGGGCAGTATCACCCAAAACCTTGGTTGAGGAATGGGAGGTGGGGGAAGATTGATGTTTGACTGCATTTAAAGGTTTCTGCAACCTTGGATTGTTGGCCCTAAGCCACAAGCAGCAAAAGTCCTGTTACACTGGTCTGAACAGCTGTGGTTTAATGTCTTAGCTCCGTAGTAGATACCCCAGGCTAGGCTTTTCTAGCATGTGGATGAAGCTGGACAAGTAGGGAGCTGCTATGCTAGAAAAGAGAAAACACTGAAGGTGAGGATGCTTCTGAAGATCCTCCAGGGAGCATCTAATTCAGGTGTCACAACTCAAAATTTAAACTGCTGGATCAAACCATACAGAGTGTTCTGGTAGCAAGAGGAGCTGGAATGCAAGAATTTTTGCTTTCCTTCTGTGGACTAGTGAACCTTCAATTCAGATCGGCAAGTAGAAAATTGCAACAGACAACAAAGGCCCTTTTCCTATTTTGTCAGAGCAGATTTTCAACCATATCTGTCAAAAGGAACTGATCTTCTGCTTCTCTGGCTGCTGGATACTGAGTACTCTAGTCAGAGAGATCCTTTATAAAGATCCAGTGTGTTTTTGAAGGAAGGCAGCTAGACTGCAGCTCAGTTCACGAAGCTTACTTGAAAGCACTTACCAGATGGATTGTAACAAGTAAGGTAAGTGGAAAAAATCCTTGTGCCAAGAGTTGTAAGTATTCAACACTTGCATTGGAAGTGCTTGGTACTGTCTAGCAAGTGATGGGGTTTTTTGGTGCTTTTTTTTTTTTTTTTTTTTCCAGTGCCCAGAGTCAGAATGTTCCTATCTAAATATTTAATTTCAAAAATTCAAATAATTTAAGCTTTCCCCAGGGATAAGAATCTAAGAATTAACAGTTTTGAAGACAGTAGGCACTAAGTGGAACTTAGACACATTAAGACTTTGGAGGATCTTGTATTTCCTCTGCCACTGGAAAGAAGAAGCATCTGCAATACAGTAGATCACTTGCCCAGGTAATCAGTGAAAATGACATGATGAACTGATTCATAATCCTAAAAAGTAAGACCGAAAGCAGACCTGAGTCAAGATACTCAGCACTGTAAATACTGAGTTTGCTAGGAGCTCTGCAGGACTGCTCAAGAAGAGAAATGGGCTGTATAACAAATCAGTTTCTATGATCGTTCTGGGCTTTTTGAATTCCATTGTGGCAGATTACTCTCAGAGTTTGGGTATTGAAATTTTATAGCAGTGAACGGCAAGTCCAAGGCCTCTTTCAGTTTCTCCCAGTATGTGCTCAAGTACACCTTTTAGGAACACCGCAGGCCCCAATTTTGCCATTAAGCAGAAGCCCTTTGGCTTCATAGCCATCCTAGAAACATGGAACCTGAACGCTGAAACGGCCACATGATGGCAGCAAGGCATCACAGGGGATGCAGGATGCCACCGCCTTGGAGAACAGAAATGTGAGTGTTCAAAGCCTGCAGTCTTGCTCTTTATTCTACTACTTGCTTAAAGGAAATAACTAAAATAAATCATAGAATCACTTAGGTCAGAAAAGACTTTAAAGACCATCCATCAGATCCTTTTCTGCTGGGTACAGTTCCAGCCACATTTTTCCAAGGCTTTTCTGCTGCATGGGTTGTTACGACTCTGCATAGTTCAAAGCAACTTTTGGCTGATGTGAGAATATCAGCCCTTCCAACCCAAAGGATTCTGTTTTATGATTCCATGATTGTGTGACCTGCCTGCGTAAAAGACCTTTTTTGGGATAAAAACACAATCAAATGTAAATCCACATCTGATAAACAGTATGGATCCTGTATCAACCATAATAGTCAAAGCCTTCATCTTGACATGGACTCTAAACTGAGCGATGAAGTGGCTGATCCAGGCCTGATTATAAAGCAACTGAAGGAGAGGCATGTGCCAGCTAGAATGCGTTAATCGGAATAGATATTTTTTAATGTGAATTCTCTTTTTCCTGGTGTGATTTTAAGTTTGGGGCATGTGATAGGTTGACCCTGCTCACTCAGTGCCCCTCAGTGGGATGGGGGAGAGAATTAGAAGAGGAAAATCAAGAAAAACGTCTGGCTAAAAAAAAAAAAAAAAAAGGAAAATAAGTGATGCAAAGGCAATCACTACATCCCATCAGCAGCCAAATGTTCAGACAGTCTCCAAGGAATGTCAATCTTGGTACAATTTTCTCAGCCATGCTTTTATTTCTGAGCGTTGTGTTATACGGTACAGAATATCCCTCTGTCAGCTTATGCCAGCTGTGCTGGCTGTGTCACCTCTCATCTTCTTGCCCACTTCCAGCCTTCTTGCTTGTTGGGGCGGAATGAGAAACAGAGAGGTCCTTGATGATGGGCAAGCACTGCTTTGTATTGCTTGTTAGCAATAGCAAAAATGTTGGTCGTTATCAGTGCTCTCTTGGTCACCAGTCTGAAACAGAAAACCACACAGGCTGCTATGAAGAAAATTAATGCCGTGATTTTAAGGAAAAAGATATGGAAGTCGTTGTCTACTATCTGTTGAATATGAGCAGTTGTAGGATGCTTTAAGAATGCTTAAAGAAAGGTCTGTAAATACACAGACTAGAAAGGAAAAGGAATAAAGAAGAGTTGCTACCTTCTACGTGGGTATGCATCCTCTCTGGATGTTTTTTAATTGGATGTGGTGCCTGCAAAACAAAAACTCCTGCATTCTTGTATTCTGCAATACAAGAATGTGAATTATTACCAGTTCAAGCTACAGAGAAGGTGCACATTTTTAGTAACAAGGTTAGTTAGCTTAGTGTTCAATACAACAGGATCTTTTTGTCCATTAAGGGAATACCAACATTCAATAATAGCTTTCTAGAGGACACTTTCTTTTAAACAAAAGCTGTTGCCTGCTTTCATGCAGGAAAAGATTGGGGCAGTCCTGTGACCAGCACTGTCGTCATTGCATGACTGCCTGATGGACTCTCTGGGATGAACTTGAGGGCTTCTAAAATAATCTTTTAGAAACATAACCAAACAGAATCATAGAATGGCTTGGGTGGGAAGGGACCTCAAATACAGAATCATAAGTGCTTCTGGAAAAGATGTAAATGTTGCAATTCTCTTCCAGGATCATCTTGCAATCATTGTTATGAAAAATGAACCAGATGAAGTAATAAATGCTGAATGTTGCCCAAGTTTAAAAAAGAAAAGAAAAGGGACAGGAAAATGAAGATTTTGCCAATGAATTCAGTTTATGACTTGGTCAGTTTGATGTTTTCTTTGTTTTATTCCCTCACCTACAAAGAAGATCAGAAATGTGGCTTCATTTGAAAATAGAAAGCTACAAATACTTGTGTTGAGCAAATATTCTGAAGTTACTGATCTAGAGAATTAAACAATAAGGAAAAAGGCCAGCTGGAGTCTTATTCAGGTTTCAGACATTCTGAGTAGCTAGTTCTTATTATGGTCTGTGTCTAACAGACATCTTCTAAGAGGACCTCACTGAAGCGAAAGCCAGTCACTGCCAGTAACTGCTGTGAGGCTGAACATGTTAATACAGGAATAGAACAGATTCCTGAACTTTGTGTCATCAGATGCAAGACTAGAGGCAGAAAATGGGGGATTTTTTTCCTGACATTAAAAGAAGGTTTGTAAAGCTGAAGTCATACCAGGGCAATAGGGCTCATCAGGATTTTCTGATGTCTCTAGAGTTTAATGCTCTTACAGCCAAACTCCACGTGGGATCTTCTTGCAGGAATCTCCTTGCCTGTGCTGAGCTAGAGGACAGCCCTCTTGCCTGTATAAACCCACTGCTCACCAGCACCTGTAAGGTCTTCTTCAGCATGCTTCCCTTGTTTGCAGAGAGGCAAAACTGATTTCTCTCATCAACTGCTGATAAGCCTGAGCACAAAAAAGAAAATCAAAACAAATGGGACAGGAACATGGCTATAGTTCCTATAATAGCAATAGTTCCTATTTCTGCAGTCTAGGGTCCCTGGTCTGAACGTACTAGATTTTTGCCTTTGTGCATTTCTCGAGTATCCTTGCGGTTATCAAATTATTAATGTTTGAGAGATCTGACTCAGAAATTTATTAAAAAAAGAAAAAAGAAAAAAAGGAGCTTCCCTTTTGACCAAAAAAATACTGAAAAAACCCAACCAACTACCTGAAAGGAGGTTGTAGTGAAGCGGGGGTCAGCCTCTACTCCTGGGTAACAGTGATAAGATGAAAGGGAATGGCTTTATATTGCACCAGGGGGGGATTCAGGCTGGATATTAAGAAAAGTGATGAGGCACTGGCACAGGCTGCTCAGGAGGTGGTGGAGTCACCAAACCAGAGGGTGTTCAAGAAAGGGTGCATGTGGCAGTGTGGGACGTGGTCTAGAGCGGTCACAGGCATGGACTGATGTTTGCACTGGATGATCTTAGTGGTCCTCTCAACCTTAATGATTCTATGGACCTATGATTCTATGAATAGCTAGTATTCTGTGATTGTTTCCAGCTCCCACTTCTATCTTGACTTCTGAGTTTCACTTCTGTAGGTTGTGCGACTTCCACAGACTCCACCAAGAGCCCTCTCTCTGTAGTACCAATTGTGGCAGTTAACAAGCTACTCAAGGTGTCTGTCTCTCCCAGCATGGATACTTGGCCTTGCTAACATGTAGAAGACTGCCTGGAGTTGTGTATTCAGCTAGGACTATGGGGGAACCCCAGTATAAAAACCTTACAGGACTTCTTTTCTCTTCTAAGGAGGGGAGAAATAAATTCAGGACTGTATTTTACGTTAATGAGGATCTATGCTGAAGCAGATTACGAATGCAGAGAGTAGAGAAAAGGTCATGAAAGTGCAAGTAGGCATTGCTAAATGTCAACTTTGCAAAAGAAATTAAAGCAATTAGTAAAAGCTTCTTCAGCCATGTATATTAAAAATATGACTGAGAAGAAGTGAGGTCTATGGGGAGAGGATAGAGAGAAGTTAAGGTCTGAGTCATGTCTGCTGGTCAAAATGCATAGAATAGAACCATAGAATCCTGGAATCATTTGAGCTGGGACTCTTAAAGGCCGTCTGGTCCAACTCCCCTGTAGTGAACAGGGAAACCTACACTACACAGGTGCTCAGAGTCCTGTCCTGCCTGACCTTGAGCTTCTCCAGGGACAGGGTACCCACCACCTCTCCGTGCAAATATTGCTATGCCATGAATACACACAGTAATATGTGTCTGGGAAAGGATCAGTACAGTAGGAAGTTACTGAAGATCTGTGTAAGCAAGTGATGAATCTATAGACCTGGCAACAAGTAGATGTGTCTATTCAGAACGAAAGCAGAAAATGAGTTTTGCATCTGGAAAATATTTTAGCAAAACCGACTTCAGCTGCTTGTATTACATCTTGGCATTCTTGGTGCCAGTACAGTCTAACATCATCAGCGATCTGAGTGATGGATGGATGCACCTTCTTCAGAGCCACTGCTGATACCAAACCAGAAGGCACAAACAGTACTCCAGTTAACTTAGCTATACAGCCTTAGAATCATCTAGGTTGGGAAAGACCTCCAAAATAATCAAGTCCAACCACTGACCTAACCTACCAGCTCCCATAAAGGCAAAAACTGCATTGTATTTGAAGACTGAATTATGCCTCTGCAGCTGAGAAATCAGCCACACCGCTCTGAAAGCAAGGGAAGCGTGAAGAAGTACTCATGGATGCAGGTGAGCAGTGTGCTTCTGTGCCTGAGAAGGCTGCTATAAGGATCAACACAGGTAATTTGCCTGCAAGAAAACTCCAGTGGGGGTTTGGTTCCATATTGGGCAGGAGGCAAGTGATTGCAGGATCCCTGCCTCCTGTGTTGCAAAGCTGGCAGGGAGCCTGAGACTTGCAGGAAGGACAAAAGGATGGTGTTCTGTGTGTAGGCAGTAGAACTATTGTGGGTGTTTTAATCCTTGCTTATGCTGTGGTTCCTAATTGGTGTTGCAAAAGTCGTGTATTAAAAAGTGTTCAAGCTTGATTGCCCTTTGCAGGGTATTTCTTTAGTGGATGCACATTTGTGTTTGCAGTCAGTGTGCTGAACTCAGAAACTGCTAAAAAAAATGCTGAGTGGTATGAAAAAACAAATCCCAAATTATAACAGTGGGAAGACAAAATGGTTCTGTCATGGACATTTAACAATTCTAGCTTGGATCGCTGTGTGTTTTAGTTCCTCTGCAATATAAATGGTGATCTTAGATTCTGCTGAATTTGGACCTTAAACCTTGAGCTGGAGCATGCCAGTGGGGCTTTCTTGGGAACTTCTTAAGAAGCTCTTAGGAACTTCTTAGGAACTAAAGGAGATGCACAGCATAGGGGTATGTGGTGATTGTTGAATAGTTTATTATTGGCCCTCATTAAAAAGAATGTCAGCATGCAGTTACAAATGATGCAATACGTAGAGTTTTAGATGAGAGTTTCACAGTGCTTATGACAGAGCCTCACTGTAATAGCATGGCAGAGTTCTCAGCATCTTTCTTAATTATTATTGCTCACCCATAAAAAACAACTGAGAGTGAAAGCAAAGTTTGCTACCACCCAAATGGTAGGGTTTCATGGGTGCTTTTTCTCTTGGAAAATGCCTCTAAGATCATCTAGTCCCACCATCCACCTACCACTGATATTTCCCCACTAAACCACGTCCCTCAGTGCTACGTCTCTTGAGCTTCTTGAACACCTCCTGGGGCAGTAACTGCAGCAGCTCCCTGCGCAGCCTGTGTCACTGCATCACCACTCCTTCAAAGCAGAAATTCTTCCTATGCTCATACAGTCTTTGAGCAGCCTAGATCCCACAGCATTCGGTTCCCTGAGCAGAACAACAGCTCTCATGCAGGGCAAAGGCTTCTCACAGCACTTTGGGCTCTTCTGCAGTGCACAGGCTGTGCACGTTCAGAGCTGGCCTTGAGCACAGACAGGTGCTGTGGGGAGGAGAAAGAAGCTGCAGGGCTCGTCAGGGCACTCAGGGCAGCTCAGACATTCCAGGGATGATATTTTCTTGGAAACAAAGTACTTAAGTTCTGTGTACCTTAGTACTATATTCTTTTTGGATCTAGGGCTGCTCTGTGCTGTGCCAGTTTATCTGCAGTGAACTAAGTGAAAATAGATGGATATACACTGGATATATACTGGATAAAAACATTGTTATACTAGCTGCCAGTTCAGCAGTCACTGAATTTCTGGAGATCTGGATAACTATGTCAAGTGCTTCTGCAAGGAGATGTCACAGACAGAGCTCTGTGCATCTGCACGAGCTCCCAGATGTGTACCATATAGATTTTGCGGGTGTGTGGGTTGTTATTGCAGAACATTATGGTGCAAATTCACCTTAACAGATTTCCCAATAGCTTCTCTGGGTAAACATGCCTGCTGTGGCTTTCACTATCTGGACTTTTTTGTGCAGCCCTGGAATGTGTTTTGTGACCTGGATAACACAGACACAGTGATTTTGCTTTCAGATGGGGAATGGATGTGTTTGAAACATTCCATGTTAGTTAACTCCAATATCTTCTTGGCTCTGTGTTCTCCATCTCCTCGTGGACCAGAAACAAAACCTCCATTCTCATCTGTTTCTTTTCAGGTAGCTGCTAGGTTTGCAAGTTTTATGGACAGCCATAGAGTAACTTCACTTTTTTTTTTTTTTTTTCTTTTCTTTTCTTTTCTTTTCTTTTTTTTTTTTTTTTTTTTTTTTGCAAGTGCTTAAAAAAAAAACCATACAAACAACCCACATTTACAACAACTATTGCATATTTTACTACCGCTACCAGTGTGGATCAGGCTGTCTGTACGATGTACTGCTCCACACACATCTCCGGAATGTGAACACAAAAACATGTCTGTGGAGACACTTCTACTTAGACCAAGATAAAGAGTTACAAAATGCCATGTGGCAGAACAGTATAATTTTTTTTCTCTCGTTCTTTTATCACTGCCTTTTAATGAATATCAATAGTCCCATTTCTCTTTCAGCTAGGGTGGTTCAAGCATTGCTACTCATCGGGATATTTAAATGGATGTTATGTGCCTGAGTGATTAATTTGCAAGATGCTATGTGATTGAAGCATTAGAATTGCAACATTTACAGCTCTGTGTCAGCCAGAATGCCTGCCTGCTCCATGCAGGGCTGAGGCAGATGTCTGCTGTGTGTGATGTCCAATGGTTCTTGTGCTACTGTTACAGAAAATAAAGGAAGACAAAAAATAGACTTCACATTTGGCACTGCTTGCAGTCTGAGAACTGCACAGAGTATATAAAGAAAGGTAACTGTAAGAAGAAGAACTTCACATTTAGCACAGACAGCCTGTAAACTCCTTTCCAGTTTCTTAAGCAGAAAATCTCCAAAGTTAAGTTATTCTACATACACTAAATGAAGCCTTTCTTCTGATGCAGAAGATCATCCCTTTGAGCAATGCTTGTCTGGGCCTTCTGCATGCTGTCTGTCTGGAAGAGAGAGTTAACAGACAAAACTGGACCTCACCTTGCTAACGTACCTTGCTCAAGAACACGGCTTGGCTACATTCATGACAGCAGTGATAGTATCAAACAGAAATGAGTTTATAGTTTTGTGACTTCGAACCTGTAAACTGTAACTATTTCTTCCTGTACAGACCAAACTATGAGTCAGGTGAGAAAGAGAAGGTGGGAAGAATCATTTTGTGGAGCAGCCTGTCTTAGTAATACTGGGGGAGGTTAGGCCAACTATTACATTAACGGGGGTGTCTGTCTCAGTTAAGCATCTTAATGACTTTTTTGACTCATTCTTCACCAGCAATGGTCTAGCCACGCTGCCCAAGCTGCAGAAAGGAAAGCTAGGACTGAAAGAATGAAGAACCCTCCAGTGTAGAAGACCACAGTTGAGGCCATCTAAGGAACTTGAAGGTGCACAAGTCCATGAGATGCGTCTATGAATCCTAAGGGAACTGGTGGATCAAGCTGCCATCCTATTTAAGACATTGTTGGCATAATCCACATTTTTTTAAATGGAAGAAATTAAGATGTGGGGAACTACAGGCCAATCTGTCTCAACTTTATGCCCAGCAGATCAGGGATCGTAGAGCAGATCATCCTGGAAACTGTGCTAAGGCACACGGAGAACAGAGGTGATTGGTGAGAGCCAGCATGACTTCACTAAAGGCAAATTATGCCTGAAAAGTTTGGTGGCTTTCTATGGCAGGGTTACAGCAGTGGTGGATAAGGGGAGAGCAAGTGATGTCATCTAGCTGGATCTGTGCAAAGTGTTTGACACTGTCTAGCACAGCGTCCTTGTTTCTAAACTGGAGAGAAATGAGTTTGAGTGATGGATCACACAATGGTAAGGAATTAAAGGCTTGTGAACAACAGCTCGATGTTTAAGGTCTCTTCCAATCCAAACCACTCTATAATTCTATGACTTCTGGTTTCAAATGCAGTAAATTAATAAATGCAAACAAAAAGTTTGGTGTAAAGGGGAAAGCTCATAATTCAGGACTTAATTCAGTATTATGTTGTAAAGGGATGGGATGAAAATCTGATGAGGCAGACTATGCCATAGCTGCATATTCTTCTACCTTCCTCAAAAGCACCCATGGATGGTAATTTCAGATTAAAAAATACCAGATTTGAAAGATGGCAGTGTTTCATACATTGTGGGCTTTGTTTTTTCTGGGTCAGGCACAAAAATGATGTGACTCAATCGGAAAGAATTCGAGATATATCATGGAGAGATTGCAGACCTTGGAGCATTCTGCTGTTTTCACTCTGTTTGTGTAGACATAAGCTCCATGCTTTGTTAGCAGGAATTACAATTGAATGAGATATGCTAGCAAACATATTTATGGGCAACTTTTGGCTGACTGCACAGGTTACCTTACAGTTTTTTATTTTGATTCTGTTTGACATTATGGAGATATACTGTATGGTAAGTGTAGGATTAATGACATGCTCAAGCATTACGGAATGCTAAAAGTGCTTCAGTTTTCTACAATTATCACAGAATATTACCTGTAGAACAGCCAACACAGCTCCTCAGATTTCTCTTCTGGCTAAGGTCCATGTTCATTCAAATATGGAAACTGGCTAACAGCTTACTTTATCCATTTCCTAATGCTCTACGAAGGTCACTTAATATATTGTTCTTTCATCACATTGCCATCTGATTTGATTGAATAGCAGATTCTAAGTTATCTTCCTAAATCTTTCAGTGCGTGTATATTTGTATTCAGTGAAGTAGCCTACAGGTCTCTTGAGTAATCAGACCTTCCAGTGGCAACTCAGAAAGGACAAGAAGAAACAGGGCATTTACTCATGGGTGTGTCAAGGAGTCTGGTGTGAGCGTGGAAGAGGAGGGTGTGTTTGTGTGAAGGGAGTCAACCAGCCCTGGAAGCACAGGGTGTGGTTGGGATCAGACTGTATAACGGGTAGGCTGACATGGCTCATCTGTCCGAACGCAGCACGGCGAGGCTGAGATGAGTGAATCTCAGTGCTGAATGCACATCCAGAAGTGCAGATGGCTCCACAGACTGGCTCCACAGTAAAGGAAAGGAAACCTGTTTCAACCTTTCTACAGCTTTTCACTTGGGAAGAGATCCGAATCCACAATGGCCGTGGCCCAAGTAAGGAGCAGTGGCTGGTGATTGACAGGAATGTTTACGACGTCAGCAGTTTTTCCAGACGGCACCCTGGAGGCAGCCGGGTTATTGGCCACTATGCCGGACAAGATGCAACGGTAAGATCTAGGGGTGGAGTGGAGGAATGTGGTTCCAGTGCCAGGACAGGAGGACACGGTTGGACTCCAGTGGAGAACACTTGTAATGGTTGACACCATGCTCAGTCAGAGAAGGCTGGGTTGGATGGAGCTCTGGGCAGCGTGATCTGGTGGGTGGCAACCAGCTCACAGCAGAGGTTGGAGCTCAGTGATCTTGGAGGTTCCTTCCAACCCAAGCCATTCTGTGATTCTACGATAAGGTAGTGGATGTATCTGTGCTGCTTGTAAAAGTACCTTCCAGGTTACCCTCGAGATCAGAGTTAACTGCTATGTAAATTATAAAGCTCTGTTCAGGTTCATTACATTAAAATGTAAATAGTACACATGCATACAAGCTGTCTTCCAAGTATCTGCAAAGTCTTTCTGTTGCAGTTGAGTGAAAGGGAAGAGATTGGGAAGTGGTACACTCAGTGCATACTGCTGTTTTAATGTCTGAACGCTTCCAGATATGATAGAAGCCAAGGATAATCAAAAATAGAACAAGGGGGTGAATAAGGAGGAGGTAATGTTCAGAGATAAAGAGGAATTAATTCTGGGGCCAGTGGAGCAAGAAAAGAAAGTAACCAAGGTAAAGACTCTATTTTGAACGAGTGATGGAAAAGAAGGTCTTGAACAAAAATTCTAAGAAGAATAAAACACAAGAAAAACAACTGAGAAATCAACAGAATGACATTTGGCTGCAGAAGACGAGGAAACTTTCTACAAATAGTCCATCTGAAAGTAGATGTTCTAGAGACACTTGCAAAAATCTTTGACTTAGAGGATCTCACTGAGTTTTTTAACAGTTGAAAGAGATGATAATTTTTAAGCAGATTTCATAGATTATTTATTAAGGGTTGATATTGAATTTCTGAACTCTCAGAAGCAAGACCAGGATTACAATATAAACGTGTAGTGAGGGGACCCAAATTTAACTCTTGTCATGACAGATTTTCTGGCTTCCAGAAAGTAGACTGTTCTTTCTGTTCCTCAGTTTGTGTTCTCAAGTGAAGGAAAAAACCCTTTTGGATCTCCTTCATTCTCTTCTCAAACCTAAAGTCCAAGATGTTTTCCAAGCACTCTTGAGCAACCTAGAGCTCATTTTAAAGATATGGTGAGAATTATCTTCCTCTATATGCATTACTTTGCAACTATAAACAATACTCTTTGCGGAATGTTACACTCCTGTCAAGTTTGGGAAGTAAGGTCCATTGCAGATGATAGTCCTTTAAAGTAATCTCTTGTAAGGTGGTAAAGTAAGGTAGTTGCAGAGAGAACACAGACTCATAACAGCAAGATTTCCCCAGACCACTGGATCTGGGCATAATTTCTAATTATTCCCTGTGACAAAATGAGATGTCTGTAGAAATCTCATCTGTTCAAAACATCACTTTTCTCTGACTCGAGTAAAGTGCTCAGAGATGGGCCTTTTCTGAAGTCAGACTCAAGAGGAATGCCAAACTGCACAAGGAAAATCCTCTTCTTGTCTGGAAGTGTGCAAAAATTTTTGTGTCATGACTAAAAGATTACCTCAGTTTATTACAGAGAGAAAATTTGTGTGGATGTGACTGGTCAGACACTGAGGGTTTTGCAATATTGACTCTTTCTGGAAGATAAAGGAGCATGGCCAGCTTCTTCACCTTCCCTCTGGGAAATCCACTGAGGAGATAAGTTGAAGAAGAGCTGTGATTTATCTGGGGCTTTCTGTTTCCTTTATCCCATAGTTTATATTTCCTTTTGAAACTGGTACTATGAATGGTTCTTGAACAAATATGTTTGTGTCACTTGTGTTACTCAGTTGCCCAAAATGTCAATTCATCTCAAAACAGGCAACTGTAAGAGAAAGCTAGATAGCCCTGTATATGTTTATTTCCATTGATACTACTGTGATAAAGGCAGGGTTTTAACAACATCATTGCATTTTCCGAAGTGTGGCAAAGAGACACCTCACTGATGTGTTTTCCTACTCCTGGGTCCCATCCACAGGGCAGGGCTGCTGGCTGAAGCCTTCTAAGGAAGGATGGTGTTGAAAGAGACAGATGAAAGAGAATGTTTCCCTCTGCAAATACTTCTTCATCAAACACTTTCGTACTCATTACCAGCCTCACCCAGATACTTATATGACATCTAGTTTCTTGAAACTTCTCCAGCTTCCTTGGGCCTAGCTCCAGCTGATGGCAAAACACTACAGGAACAACTGAAGGAACAGAGCTCTGAAGGTCTTTGGGAAAGAAAAGGAATCAGGATTATGTATTATATCAGTGATATGGGAAAATGTAGACTTGGCCATCTGGTATTTAGCAGTATACCTTTCTTAGCCCATTTGTCTGTGTATTGATTTGTAGGATGCCTTTGTAGCATTTCACAGTGATAAGGCTCTGGTGAAAAAATACTTGAAGTCTCTGCTGATTGGGGAACTGGCACCAGATCAACCCAGCTTTGAGTCTAACAAAAAGGTGAGTGTCCTAGAAACTAACTGTGACATGACTTGGGGTACTGCGTGGGAGGAGAAATACAAAAGAGGGGTAGATATAATTTCTGGGACAATATAACTGACATTGTGCCCTAGGCTGGGTGGGGAGGTAGCTGCCATAGTCATGCATGGAAACACACAGCAGTGTCCCAAAAAAGCTAGATCCACACTTGGGTGTGAGGAATGGGCTCCAGAGTACCAGTATCTGATCAGTTCTTCCCATTGTGATGTCTCACTGACTCAGCCTGTCAGCAACTTGTTTCGAGTGTCAAAGCAAAGCTGAGATCTATTGATCTTGCGCTCATTCTTGTGAAGACACCCCACTGATGAAGTGTCTCCACTGACTTAGAATCATGGAATCGTCTGAGTTGGAAGAGACCCTTAAAGGCCATCTGGTCCAACATTCCCTGCAATGAACAGTGACACGTACAGCTAGATCAGGATGCTCAGAGCCCATCCAGCATGAACTTGAATGTTTCCATGGCCACTCCAGGATTCCTGGATCTGCTGTATTGCATTTTCAAAGTAGCTAGCACATTAATACTTCTTTTACCCGCAGAAATCACTTTTAGAAGATTTCCGTGAGCTGCGCTGCACTGTTGAGAAGATGGGACTTCTGAATCCAGATTCCACCTTTTTCTCCCTGATTTTCCTTCACCTCCTGGTACTGGATGCTGCATCCTGGCTGACAGTCTGGTACTTCGGGATATCATTAGTGCCCTTCGTTGTTGGCATGGCATTCTTCACCATTGCTCAGGTAAACCACTGACAACAATTCAATGGTGTGGACGTGTTTGTTTCATCCCATGGAGAGGATCAATGAAATGTTCATCTTCCAGTCACTGACTTACTATGTCCTCTTAGATCTAATAAGCTGATTGAAGACAACAAGCAATTTTTATTGCTTTCAGCAAGCCTAGGTTTGCTGAAAACCTTTTCACTCTGACTGGTGTGGTGTTGTGAGGTTAAGTAGGCAGCTTTATAAGATGGGATGGGCTGATCTAATCACTCACCCCGACAGAAGAGGGAACATCTCATTCTCAATTCCGTTTCTGGTTCCAAGTTCTGTTTACTGTCTGATGGCTCTGATGTTTGGTCCGTCATGCGCCAACCCCACTCATTAATTCAGAACAGTTTTCTGCTGCAAAGTGCAATGAAGCTCTGGATTTGGAAATTATTGCACTTTCTAGATGGCTACTTGGAAATTATATATACTTTTGATGGGAACAAGAGACTCATATGCTCTAAGAGTCAAACTCATTGTAATGTTTTTTTGCTGTACAACAAAATCAATATCTGGCATTGAGCATCTTTAATAGGCAGTGGTCTGAAAGGAAGTTCTCAGCACTGAGCAGACAGGACTGCACGTAATCCTTCCACAGATCAGAGGGAGATGATCTAATGCCATGGTACTAAGAAGACTCCCGGGAGCAAATTAGTACAACACTGCTGTGATTCTGAATCCCTGGCAATTCTTTTGTCTTCTAGATCCAGATGGGCTGGTTCCAACACGATCTGGGGCACTGCTCTGTCTTTAGGAAGCCTAAATGGAACCATCTGCTGCAGATCATTGTGATAAATACCCTGAAGGTAATTGCCTTACTGTGAGAATATTCTCTGGGCCTAATCTGGACTAAATAATGAACGGGAGTGACTCTACATTCAGACAGCATTACCCGTGAGGAAAATATAGTGCAGTTGTCAGTGATAGATTGACAATAATGATCAGTGATGGAGTTCTATTTAAATCCCCAGTATTTGGCTTTTTCTGCAGGGTTTACCTGCCAGCTGGTGGAATCATCTGCACAATCAGCACCACGCCAAACCCAACTGCTTCCGCAAGGACCCCGACCTCAACATGCACCCTCTCCTGTTCAGCTTGGGAAAGACACTCTCTGTAGAGGTGGGTATGGATCTAGAGGACCTTTGGCAAAAAAGACAGAACTGAAGTATAATAACCTGAATTATGTCTTTCTGCCTAAATTTGTAATAATAACTTGAAAAATGGGGAAATGGTTTCAAACTAAAAGCGGACAAATTTAGATTGGATATAAGAAAGAAGTTTTATTACAATAATGGTAGTGAGGCACTGGAACAGGTTGCCCAGAGAGGTGGTGGATGCCCCATCCCTGGAGACCTCCAAGGTCAGGCTGGACAGGGATCCAAGCACCCTGATTTAGCTATAGGTGTTGCTGTTCCTTGCAGGGGAGTTGGACTAGACAGCCTTCACGAGTCCTTTCCAAATCAAACAATTCTATGATTCTGTAATTTCCAAAGTGTTGGATGATCTGAGAGTCTCACAGTCAGATTGCTCTGATTCCCACGCTCCCAGGAGGAGATCCTTGCTGGATGCATTCTCACTAAGGTTCAAGTTCAAGATATCTTACTTAAGTACCAACCTGGGGCCTGGTTATCATGATGCTTAGGCCGCAAACTCTTAAAATCAGTAGTTAAGTTCTCTGTGTTGCTAGAAGAGCAGGGTAAGTACCTCGAAGGCCTTCCAAACAATGAGTCAGTCCACTTGATTAGTGTTAGATGATTTTAGTGATATTGTAGATATTGAGTCAGATGTTCCCTCTGGGTCCTTTTGGTTGTAGGACCTGCTTGGCACCTAAATCCTTCAGCACCAGTGTAGCTGCTATGCACAAAACACAAGCATATAAATTAGTTCTTAATCCCCCCCCCCTTTTTTTTTTCTTTTTTTAATCTCATAAAAATAAATCCATAATCACAGCTCCCCCTCTTTCCCAGGATTTCAAGTATCAGGGTAGGTAAGATCTCCTGCCTTTTCTTTCATCAGCAATTCAGTTTACTCATGGAATGAAGAAATGACCTCTTGCTTAGATAAGCATTCTCTTTAAATAATGCGTCACTCTCCATTAGAGGGTAATAAGCAATGAAATCTTTACAATGCATGTGGAAAATTCCAGCTCTGCTGTCTCAGGAAGACTCTTGGGAAGAGAGTTTATACAAAGTATTTATTAATAGCAAACTGTTAGCTGCAACATGAGAGCATCTAGACAGTGACCTTCTGAAAGATGCCTGATAGCATCAACTTGAGCGTGCAGTATCTAGAGTCTATCTTTTAACAGAAATGAGTCAGATGCACTGTGGATGGGCAGAAAGCATTTCAGTGGTTTCATTTTGTTGGATGTCTTCAGCCCATAGCTCATCTGATACAGAAATTTAGGCGCAGTTTTCTCAGCAGACGCATCCTGCATTCATCACCCACTGTTTCCTGTCTCAGTTTTCACTCTTCACCTGAATAACCTTTTCCTCCCCAAGCACAGATGATTTAAGCACTCTGTGGTGAATGTCTGAACATGATTACACTGAATCTCATTGCTACCACTGGAATCTTCCCCTGCAAAATTCAAATGCCTTTTGTTTTTTTTTGTTATTTTTGTGTATTTTTGTACCCTACAAAAGGTACAAAAGGTACCCTACCCTTCTGTGGAGAGTTTTGGAACTCTCCACAGAAACTGTTGTGTTCTGGCATCAACACATATTGATATCTTGATACGGAGGCTCAAATAAGATATTTCTTTCCACTGCTTCAGACCTTCAGTGCCTGCTTTTGGATTAAAGAGATTTAATAGGTAGTTCTTGATGTGTTCGTTAGATAAGAATAAGCATTTATGAAGGATCTCAGTTCTCCAACTAGATCATTACAGTGTTCTTTGGTTTGTTTTTTTTCAGCTTGGAAAAAAGAAGAAGAAGTTCATGCCTTACAATTATCAGCATAAGTATTTCAGCTGTGAGTATCTCTGCTTTCCTATAATGCTGTAGGTACATCGCCACAGAACTCCAACTTCGTCTCCTTCCCAAAGTAGTAGGTTTAAAGATTTTTCCCATTGAAATCACAGCTTCAGAGACAATCACAACACTAGGGAGATCCTAAAATCTCTAAAATTAGGGACGTTTCTTCACATGAGGAGGAACTTCCCCTACTACGTGATGGTTGGTAACAACATAAGTGTTATTCAGGTGTAAGGGATGGGAAAGAAAATTAAATGGGAAAGAAATGAAGGGTGCTGAAGTGAAATGAACAGATTATGTGGGCACATGAAAGCTACTGCAAATGGAAACCAGCAAGTTTTCCTCTCACTGCAGAGGAGAATATTTCTGAAAGATTTATATTGCAGCGAAGTTATAAACATCTTTCTGTTTTCATTCTTTCCTGCAGTATTGGCCCCACTTGCACTTATACCCTTCTTCCAGCTGTCCATATTCTACTTTGCAATCAGGAAGAAAAAGTGGTTGGTAAGCACCGATTACACTGTCTAGAAATCTTTCAAAAATGTAACCACTTGTACTGTCTGTGGATAGGCTGGAGTTAATTTTCCTCATGGCAGCTCATACAGTGCTGTTTTAGATTTGTGAGTAAACCAGTGCTGTCACCACACTTCTAGCTATGGCTAAACAGCTTCTGTGCAGTATCAAGACCTCTGTTTCTTACTCTGCCTTCTGTCAGTGATTAGTGCAAGAGTGTGAGAGGAGGGGACGCAGCCAGGCAGATGTCCCAAACTAACCAAAGAGCTATTCATGCCATAAAATGTCATGCTCAGCAATAAAAAGGGGAAAAAAGAGATTTAGGGAGATTAGTCATCTTTTGCTTGGGAACTGGCTGGACATCAGTCTACTTCAACCTGTGGGAGGAGGTGAGTGATTGCTTTTGCATCTCTTGCTTCACTGTGTATTTTTTTTTCCATCTTCCATGTCCAGTTATTAAGCAGTTTATATCTCGACCCACAAAATTTCTTGCTTTTACTCTTCCTTTTCTCTTCTCCCATCTTCCAGGGATGGGGAAGTGAGCGAGGAGCTGTGTAGTGCTTAACTGCCTACTAAGGCTGACCCCTAACACTTCCAGGTGGCTATGTCAAATTTCAACCAAGGTGACTATGATGTTTGGAATAAAAAAGGGTTTTTTTTAGGCTGCTGCAGTAGGAATGCTTATCTCAACAAGTCCAGAGTGAATTTGTCAGGAGATGACTTTTAACGTCACAGCAGGTAGATAAAAGCTAACAGAAAAGTAAGGGACCTAGACAGAGTGGGATTACATACGTTTAGTTAATGATTTTAAAGTTAGTGCTCTGAGAATATTTCAGGGATACACACAGGAGGCTGAATGATTGCATGGAGTCACACTTGATAAGTAAGAGATCATAGGAAGAACATCTATTATGCTGAAATAATGTGAAGAAGAGGAAATGAGGGATATCTTCAAAAAAGGCATCATCTTCTTCTTCTTTTTTTTAACAGGAACTGTTACTGGTGGTGTCTTACAACATCCGAGTCTGCCTCATGTATATTCCTCTAATGGGATTTAACAATTTCATGGTGTACTACTGGATGTCCAGGTAACACACAGCATACTCAAAGTCCCCATGACTAATATTGGTAAACAATATCGAGTGTCAATGGAAATAACTAAAATAGTCATACACCTCATACTGGTCAGACTTTACAAAATTAAAGTTTGCTCATAAATAAGTAGTGAGCTGAGAAAATCATTACAAGTTGGGGGTGGAGGGAGGCTGCTCAAGGACCTCTGCAATGACAGATTTCGTGGCTCAAAAGAAAGTTAGGAGGCAATTCCCCCAAAATTTAAGAGGCAAAGGAATGGAATAGAAAATGCTGAATTTTACAAGTGTGCTCTGTAAGATAAGTCTTACAAGAGGCTGGGTAGATAGATAGATATTTTAAGACCATCACTTTTTTGAGTCTTGGTAACTCCACTGAAAAGCTCTCAGCCCCTACTCCCTGCACAGCCCTTTTTTTGTGTCAGATGTCAAAATGTCTGCTTTAATGGCAAGTTTGGATGCAATTAGATACATTAAATGTGTTTCTATGTTTACCTGGTCAGGTACCTAGAGAGTACATGGTTTATTTGGGTCTCGCAGATGAACCACATTCCAATGCACATTGATTATGACAAGAACAATGACTGGGTATCTACTCAGGTGAGAATCCTCTTTCTTCTGGAAGCGATGGGCCTGCAGTTCTCAGTTACACACTATGGTCCTGTCATCCCATAGTATCAGTCAGGCCTGTGTGCACATCAGTGAAAAAAACTATTCTTCCTAAGGCAAAATCTACCCAAATTGACCTATATTCCAAGAATCTATTTTAAGCTAGACTTTGTTTAATTCTTCAGGTCAATTAAGGCAATAATCTCTGACACTAGAAGTTGTCTGTTATGCTAGACAAAGGTGATTGGTAAGGTGTAATTATCTAGACTTCCAGAAAAATAAAATCTAAATCATTGTCTTTTTTCCTCCCAGCTTCATGCAACATGTAATGTGAACCAATCTTTTTTCAATGACTGGTTCACCGGGCACTTGAACTTCCAAATTGAGCACCAGTGAGTATGACTATGGGGAGAAGTGTGATAATAATGGGCACTTAGAAGTGAGAAAGGCTGTGTTATCTCAAATAAAACTACATTCATCAGAAGATCTTTTGCTCTCATTCTGGGGGATGATTGGGAAGTAATTTGAACAATGGGTACAGGGCATTTTGCAAGCCAAGCCTTTCAATAACTGTGTGTCATTGAATTCTGCAGCCTTTTCCCCACAATGCCTCGACACAACTACTGGAAAGCAGCTCCTTTGGTGAAAGCCCTTTGTGATAAGCACGGCATTGAGTATAAAAGCAAGACTTTACTCAGAGCTTTTGTAGATATTTTGAAGTAAGTATCAATTAAGATATGTAGAAGCACTCTTTCTGTAATGGAAGCTGAATAGTGTCTCCTCATAAATGATGTTTTAACTTTCTGTTCTTGCAGCTCACTGAAAGAGTCAGGGGAACACTGGCTTGAAGCCTATCTGCATGGATAGATGCTGGCAGCTCTTGAAGGGAATTTCTTCGCCAGACAACTGCTGCTGCAAAGAGTCAGCACAGATCAGCAGAGTGTTTGTGGCTTCTGACATAGGAACTTGGGAACTGGGTGAAGCTAATTGCAGTAAGAATGATGGGTGGGGAAGTGGATTAAAGATATTTTTTTTTCATTGTTCTGAACCACGATATCTCTATTTTTTGCTGCTCTCAAACTCAGTATTCAGAGCCATGACAAACTGGGCCTTTAAATTTGGGTGTCGTAGCTCTCGAATCAGCTGGATCAATTTACTGTGTAGGTGGGACTTAAAACACCTCAACTCCTTTATTATGGGGAAAGTTTAAATGGCAATTCTTAGCATTTTTGGCTTAATGGCTCAGTGAAAATGGAATTAGATAAAGCAAACTGCAGGAAGTCAGAACACATTAGAATGGGAGGATCTTCATGGGATATTCCAAGATAGGTAAGTATGCAAAGAGCAAGATGGCCTGCAGTATGTTGTTGTGTCTAGTGATCGTATGTGCACCACTTTCTCTTACTAGTTAACTGAAGTGTTATAACTCGTGCTGTTCATGAAATGCATGGGGAAGTAGATAACTGGATGCTGCATTTTACTGCTCTAAGACCTAATTTGAATATGGTCCAGAAAGTCTGTATAGTATGTATAATTTATATGTATAAATATATATATTTTATTGTGTGCTGTCTGATTAGCTTTCTGATTTGATGTGTTATGTGTTTTTGCTGATGTTAGGTTAGCTTTAAAACTCTTAGCTTCAGTAGATCTACTTTGAACGAGCCTTGGAGATGTAGGCATGGGGTGGTGGGTTCAGATCACAAGGGTTTATAGGGTTCTATTACTTTTATTGACTTTTACATGTATTATTTTCCCTCTAAATACCTCCCAGTGATTTCAAGGACATATGAGTATTTACATACATGAGCCATGAGGTAACTAAGTACATCTGTGGCTCCATTCCTGTATCCTGAAAAACAATTAAATCATACTTAATTCTGTAATTCCACGCAGTCTTCTCTGGCCTTTACAAATTTTATTCCTCCATTTCAGCATCCCAAAGAACCAACTCTTACAGGTTTTGTACCTGTAAGCTGTTTGGCCCCTCCAAGAGGGAGGGGAAGGACCTAGCCCCTCCATACTTAAGGTTCTGCAAAGCTGCTTCTAGCGGAAAGCATAATGACTACAAGGCATAGTAGGTCTCCTTAGGAAGGGTATATGACCTCTGATTAATGTGGCTGTTCTTGATTTAATTATAACATTTTCTAATATGAATCATAACAAATTTAGTTCAGTAGGATACAGTTGACCCTTACTAGTAAAACCTGAATTGTATTATATTCACCTAAATGTCCTGAAACTATGAATTTAGTCTGCAGTGCTGAGTATACAATTTGCCCATAAAAGCAAAGACCAAGTGGAAGAAAAGTGATTCTTTTCCTTTGCCATTCCTATGCCCTCGGCTTTCAGTGGGCAAACCGCTCAGGGAAGGAAAAAGGGGAAGACCTTAAAGGGAAAAATTATTGTGGACAACCAGACATATCTGCAACCCACTGATGATTAAATTACACGCATTACAAATTTCAGACAACAGCAGTCTTCTTCCAAGTAACAAATATTATCAAATTCATAAGGTAAAGATCCTAAGAAGAATTTTGGAGTTAATTTTCTTCTTGCTTTTTTTATTTTATTAATTATTTTGTTTTAAGAACGTTGGCTTTATTTATAACTTACGTATGTATGTGCAGGCCTAGTAACATTATTTTGGTTATTTCCCAATAATTGCTGATACATATCATTGAAAAAGGTTATGATTAAAAAGCACTGTTGTTCAAAAGCTACTTAGAATGTGCTTTGAAAGCCTTTTCTAACTACTACAATCTAAAATAATTCTGTGCTCCCAACTCAAAGGTCAGTTATCCACAACTTCGTGCAGGAGTAGAAATATTTTTATAAGGAGTATTTAAGTGATAGTACTTTCTTAAGATGAATGCAGGTGTTTCATTACCTGCACTATTGTTCTGGTATTAAGGATTCTGGTGATGTTTTTACTATTTTTTATTTTTTAACCAATGGGACATGATAGCTGTGGTGATTAGATCTTGATTTCTGCTGAAATTCCCTGAAGACAAGACTAACACAAAGTAGTTCTTTCTGATGTCAGCCTCATGAATCAATCTGATTCTTTGTCCCATTTAGCCAGCATTCTATTTGTTTGACTGTAGTAATTTATTCAGTCAGTTTTTTGCAACCTCATTTAAATCAAGATGTTTTTGCCTCTTTAGCTGATCTAACAGTGTGCTGCTGTATGTGAATACTGATTTACCTCTTTATCTGTTTCATAAAGGTTATTAACATACATGAAACTGATTTACCTTTGTCTTGTTCTAACATGGTTCAGAAACTTCAAGGGTTTGGTGTAACCCTTGATGAGAGGTTAGCAAGCCACTTTAGTTGGCATTAGAGTTCTTAGCAACTGTAATGCTCCCTAAGACAACATGTATAATCAGGAATGCATGGAAGAAAGAAGGAAATCAGGGAAACTGTTCACATAATATTGCTTTCTTTAGGAGTTTATACTAAGATTCTGTTAGTAGTGTTTTTTCTTACACAGGTACACCAAAATTGTCAGCTTACCACAGGTGTCAGAGGGTCCTTTCCCTCACAGGGTGGCACAAGTTGACTGTGTAACAGGGCGGCCAAGTACCGAGCTTCGGAGGGCCCTAACAGTAACGAAGGCAGCAAGAACTGCAAAGCAAAAGAAAAGTGTCATCAGTTGTTCAGAATTGAGTTCTACTTGCGTGAATACAGTGTTGTGCAGAGTATGCGCTGTGCTTCCTATTAAACAGCAACCCGATGTCTCTATTCTCACAGGAATTCAAAGTTTAACTTTATTTGAAAAAAAGGGAATTAAAAGCCTTGTTATTGTCCAGTTTGTCTACCAGCTGTGTTTGTGTTCTCAAAATTCATTTGCCTTAAGCTGGTCATTGTATGTACATTCAATTCAGTTACTCAGCCTGTTGCTAAAGAAAAAGGCTTGTTTCAAGGCATGCCTTTCTGAATAATGAAAACTTCGGAGAGTACGGATACTTTAGAGACAAAAACATAGTCAAAAACCCTGCACCCTTTCCAACAAAGATTATTAAATTATTATTAAATTATTCCTGTGTAAGACTTGTTCACTGATTCCTCTCTTCTCCCCCACAGTCTTGCAAAAAATTGTGGGTATTGTTAAGTGTTATTTCATAAATTCTTAAGTAATTGGCTGGAAGACAACTTTATGAAAGAAGTCACAAAATAGAATAAATATCCGTTATGGGGCAATCAACAAGAAATAGAGAGACAATCTCTGCAATAAATCTGATGACACAGGTGAATATATTTCAGCTTGCCACCTGAAGTATCTTTTCTTAAGGTGTTGACTACACCTGGCTCAGTAGGTGTGTTCTGCTGTTATTCCAACGCTCTTCAATTGCTGAGTTACACTTCTGTGCGTGTAGAGATCTGCCTCAGCAATTTTCCTCTTATCGTCCATTTGAGGGTGGATCTTAGTTTTTCCTGTCTGCCGTGTTGCCCAAGAAGTCTGATCCATAGGCATGCTTGTAACAAACTTGACATACTGGCTGGACTGTGCTTTTCAGAGAAGGTTTATGTTTATTTTCTTTCTAAAACGGAGATGGAAGAGGTATTTCTTCACTTTTTCATAATGTAATGGTTGTGTCAGTACACCAACACACAGTTGCTATGGCAGTATGATTGTCTAGATTCAGTTCTTTCCATAGCAGCAATGATTCAAGCCACCACTATTCTTACCACCTACAGATTGGATAGCAACGCGTTCCTCTCTCTATGGAGGCTGTACTATGGGTGCAAAATTGAATTCAAGAGTGGCAGTTGGCCTCTCATTTAAGGTGTCTCAGATTACTTCTATCCCCATTTTTGAGCTGTATTAGAGACAGCGTTCACTGATGCAGGGGGTGAGAGGCTGGAGAGCAGCCCCACAGAAAGGGCTCTGTTGTTCTGGCTGGTGGCAAGTTGATGTGAGCCAGCAGCGTGCCCTGGCTGCCAAAGGGGATGCGCCAGGCCCAGCACTGCCGCTGGGTGAGGGGAGGGCTTGTCCCGCTCTGCTCTGCACGGCCTCGCCTCCAGCACTGCATGCCACGTGAGTGCCACAATGCCAGAAGGACATAAAACTGTCAGAGGGCATCCAGAGCAGGGCTGTGAAGGCAGTGAAAGGTCTGGAGGGCAAGGTGTGAGGAGCGGCTGAGGTGCCTGGTGTGCTCAGCCCACAGCAGAGGAGCTGAGGGGAGGCCTCACGGCAGCTCCTCACAGGGAGCGGAGGGCAGCGCTGAGCTCTGCTCTGTGCGACAGCGACAGGGCCTGTTTAATTGCTGCCCTTCCTGTGCCAATAAATAATGATGTGCTGATACATGCAGTTTTAAGCCAGCACAGTATGGAGAACGTTGTGTAAGCACAAGCTAATTATGCAAATAAGCCTGTATACTCTCCAGGGCTTGCCACACTCAGAAATCTGTGCGACAGTAATTTTCCCTGTGACTCATAATTTCATTTTTTTGTAACTAGCGCTGTGCATGCCAGCTGTACGCCAGTCAGTATGAAACTGGGTCTTGATTACATGGGCATACAACCTGTTATATCAATGTCTACAGACAGGCTAAAGCTTCAATTACCTGTATCTTTAGGGCTGTCTGCAAAGGCGTTTGTACTGGGTTGTACTAGGCACTCTGAAAAGTCTATCTAATAAATGTAGACATTTTCCTATGGCAGTTCTACTAGCAACTTTGCATTTAAATGTAAATATTTTACAGCTTGTTGTGTGATCACTTTACGTGCCTTTATCTCTCAGTACTACATAATATCAAGCATAATGTACAGCTTTACCCTTGCTGTACTGATTTTGAGGTTCAGGTTTTGCAGTGATCATGTAGTTAAAGGAGGTCTTTCCGTGATCATTACATGTTCTTAGCTGTTTAAACTTTTAATCCGTTGAATATATTCTCTAGAAATTTAATTTAGGTTCCCAGTTCTAAAGTAAATGTGGTGCAGCTTTGTCCTACGTGTGTATACGTCAGTCAGGTAACTTAGGATCATATAGGACATGCACAGACTGAATGTGTAGTGACTTAACAATTGGGAAAGAAACTAATAGCAGTTCTGGCAAATTAGACTGTTATTAACATTGATTTAAAGGGTATCTTTCAGAAGTTACTCATTCCACTCCCACTGACTGATTAGGACCTTTGAAATCTCACAATAATGAGTGCTAGTCTTGCTTCTGTTTGTCTTGAATTATAAAATAGCCTGAGCAACTCTGTCTGGTTACAATAGATGTGAATAGGCTGTGGGTCCTTGTAAAGGTGAGGGAGGATTTCTTATATTTTTCAACATTTATTGAAATGGGCACTAGAGTTATGCACACCACTAGGAAAAAAAATCACAATGGTAATATATATGAAAAAATAATTAATCCTTTGTTTCTGCATGATTTTTCCTTCCCACGTGTTGAGAGAATGCGCATTCTTAGCTACAATATCAGAGTAGCAGCTTACCTGGAGAGATAGCTCATTGAAGAAAAAAAAAAAAAAAAAAAAAGTTATTTCAGACTAAGATTCCTTCTTTTATCCCTGTTTTGCCAGGATGAGCAGAGTTAACCAATTACAGAATGTTGCATCTTTCCTTATGTTGGAGCCTGCTGGTGTTTCTTATGTAGTATTTCAGCACACCATTATGAAGCTCCAATTTACTGAATCAGAAATGCTGCTACAGATCAGCCATGCACATGAATGAGCAAAGGAAAGCAGACATGTACTGATCATAAAAATGCTCATTTAATAGCTTTAAATGTCAGCAGTGGCACACGAGCTAAAAGTTTGATGTTGCAGCATACAATATTTGCTCAATCCATGGAATGATGTAAGCTTCCTAACCCTATGAATAAAGCTGCAAGCTGTGGGTGTGTGAAAATGAAGAGAGATTCTTAAGATGTTTTCTAATCCTTATATATTAATTCACTTCTTTTGACTGTCCTTCCCAACTTTGAAAAAACAACAAGAAGTAAATAAACTTTCTGTTAGAAGCTGTGATGGCTGGCAGCTAGTGAGGTAAAAGTCAGTCTTCCATTGCTTGTGTGTAATTGTTTAAAGATTGTAAATTGTGTTTCTTTCTCTTTGGAGAGCTTTCTCCCTCTGTCATTCCCTGCACAAAGTTGTGCATAAAAAAATTTACTTAAAGGCTGAATTCCTGTTAAAATATTCTGTTGTGCCAGAACAGCATAGGATGGTACTTTTCCTCTAAGGGATGTGCTAATGCTGCCTTTTTCTTTCTCTCTTGGATGCTTTTATGAAGGTCATGGCAGAGACAGGAGCAGAATATATTCTGTTGTAGCATCTTAGAGCCATACTTCTCTTGAGAGATGGGAAGGAGGGAAGGCCATGTATCTCTCACAGTTCTTGAAGATATATTTGGTTCTGCTCAGCCATGCTGTCACCCAGCACTGCGAAAGACAGGCAGGTTGTTTAGGGATCCATGGCAGAATGAGGGTGGCCATAAGACTATGATTATAATTAAGGATTTATTATGACACAAAATGTTAGCAATGAGTGTAGCATATTGGTCTTTTCAAGTTGTGACTCTTACTATAGCTTAATGTTACACAGAATTTCTTGGATTCTCAGTTACAAGGACTTGTAAATCCGGCCATCTGTAGATCAAACTCTTATTGACCAGAGAAATACAATAATCATAACTTGGAGTCTGGCTGTGCCTAAGAGAAGACAAGTTACCTTCTCATTCCTCAGAGGAAGTTGTCTTGTTCTATACTCAGATCTCAGGGAAACCTGAGTTAACAGTGAGTTATGACATTTTTTTTTTTTTTTTTTTTTTTTACAAGAGTGGATGAGAGTGTAGGGATGTTCGAAGTTGTAAGCAGCATTACAGCAAAAAAAGAAAGTATATGTGCAGCATCTTTTACAGCTTTCTTTGGTCTGCTGGTTTTGTAACAGTGTGGGCTGACCTTACTATTTGCCTCCTGGCAGGTTTAAACTTGTGTTATGATAAAGTAAGTGTACTTAGTACTTATTTTAGATCTGTGAAATAAAAATGAAAGACAAAAAGCTTCTAATTAAATTCAATTTAAGTTTCTGCTGCTTAATCCTTAGAGCTACACAGAAGTACTCGACTTTCAATTAGTTGTGTCTGAGAGATATTGCATAACACAGGAAATAAAGTTGGTGGATTGGAAGCATGCAGGTCCGTTGCTGACATCTCAGCCTCATGGGTTTTGCATTAGGTTGGAGAATTTTACATTGTCTAGCAATATCTGTACTTAATAAGCTTAAGCATTATATATGAATTTTATTTGCTGTGCAGGGATATTTGCAAGCAGGGTTGTACAAAATTTAGGAGTCCACAGCAATTATCATTAGCCTAATGCACACGGTAAATGCCCAGGATCAGAATACTGCTAGGCAAAGCAGCATATGCTCAGCAATGCCAATGAATATCATGGCCACATAGTCATTAGTTGGGTGGAGAAATGCCAGCTGCTGCAGTTCCTTGAAATACGTAGATCCCCAGTCCTGTCGAGCAATTGTCTTCGTTCTCCCTGCTTTTATTCCACGTGGCCTTATAACCCCACTTCACATAAGTAATTGCCCCTTGAGTCCTTGAGTTGCTACTCATTCAATTAATTTTTCACTTCTGCTTCATTTTTACTTTTCTTGGCTCTCGTGACTCCTGTAGTCGCTTCTTTGCATCATCAGCAATACTTTAAATAAAACTGAACCAAACAGGAAAAGCTGTGGTTTAGCAAACTGACGCCTGCATAACAACCATCTTAGTCTCGCAAAACTGAGCCATGGCCTACTGTTTCCTTCCTTGGTCTCAATGTTATCTGAACTTTGAGATCATTACTGTGCTTAGTCTTGAGTTCAGTTATCTGGTTTAGGCCTCCATTTACCGAACTGAGTAGCGGTTCTGGCTGCCGTAGAATCATAGAATCACCAAAATTGGAAAAGACCTCTAAGGTCATCTGGGCCAACTGTTCACCTACCACCAATACTGCCCACTAAACCACATTCCTCAGTACCACACCTCCATGGATCCTGAGGGATGATGACTCTGCCACCTCCCTGGGCAGCCCATTCCAGTGCCCAACCACTCTTTCAGAAAAGAATTTTTTCCTAATATCCATTCTGGTGCAATTTGAGACCATTCATTCCCTCTTGTCTGCTGTTCTGTTAGCAATAGTCAGATAAAATCCTGTCTTTCCTACCGTGGCTAGCTCAGAATGTAACATTACTCTGTTCTGACAGCATTAACAGGTTGCTGTCTCTGTTTAATAAATAAGTTATATTAAGGACAGAACTAGTAGCATGTGTAATAGTAGAAGAAGTACTAGAGGATAAACTGAAAATCTGATCAGTGTATAAGTTTTTGATTGGGGTTATGAAAAAAAAAGGACATTTCTAATGACTAGTAGCTGAAGGCTAACCTCAAGTATGGCTGAAGTTTCTCTTTTCTGCAGCTCTTGCTGCTTTGGATATTAAACATGGTGCAGTGAAGCACTACAGCGCTGCACATTGAAAACGGAGATCTGAATCTTGCAGTGGTAGCTTTGCATCTTCAATCTTGCAGTGAAGTTTTGCTTTACTGGTGGCATACCATAGTAATGACCTTAAAATACAAAGGCTGATTTCATTAGCGCTGAACAGTTGCTCTTCTTTAACTTCTAGCAGTTCCATACAACATTCTAATGTACCTTTTTTTTTACACCAGTAATTGAATGTTATAATATATTGGAGAGCTTATGTATCATTCTACAAGCATCAGCTGTTTGTAATGACATTAGTACGGGAGCTAACAGCCAAGATTTCAACATACGGAAATATCTGTTGATCCCTAATGATTACATCTGGATTGATACACTGTTGCAACTGAGATCTGAGTGCACTTTTTTTTAATCCACAGTGCCTAGGGCTAATAAAGCACGGAGCCTCATGGTTAGCTCAGGTTTTGCAGGAGTTATGATGTGGTTTTCTAAAACTGGGAAGCTCATTGGGCTTTGTCAACTGGCTTAATTGTTTTGTTATGTTTCTAGCAACTTTTCTGAAGATTAACGTTTTTTCACCTATAAACTCATTTGCCACCGTCATCAACTTTTATTATTCTTTGTTACAAGCTGAAGTTACTGAGATTATACCACATGAGGAAACAGCAGTGTTTGCTGAGGCCTCTTTCTTTTGCTGAGGCCTGTCTCTTGATGAAGATACCCTATGAGAAAGCTTTTAAAGTTGTACTTTATCCGTCGTTATAAGCTGACTTACTTCTGTTAGGACTTGTACTCATTGTGATCAAAGCCTTATCTCAGCTAACCATTCATTTCTAATTCTGCACCTCTCTTCTAAGTCAAGTCTTGCTCCTTTGCTTCTCACTTTCTTGTTTCCTTGTCTCACCTTTAGGCCACAGCACTTCTTGTTGGAGCCATCAGCTCACCAATGGTTGGAATTTGAAGCTTGGTGACTTCTAATTAGAAGCAGTATGTGCTTCTATTCTGCCCTCTTTGCTCTCTGGAATGAGATGAAATTCAGCAATGTTGTAATAATATATTAGAAAAAGTACTTCTCAGTTACTCAGATAATTTGTTCCTTTTATTTTGATGAATGGTTTGACCAACCTTATAAAATGTGTTCTCTCTGAAGGACCAATGAACCTGTCTCTCATGAAAAATCTCAGCTCTTTTATGTTGCTTGAATCCTTTCAATTCTCAGTATCATGGGCATGAGTTTCTCATTTAAGCTACTTATAAAGTATTCAAAAATATTTTGTCACTAAAAAACTGTCTTTTTATTTTAACCATTCCATTTTTCTGTGTGGACTGTTAATTTGTACCCTTGCTACGCTTACCAGTTCAAAATCTGAATGGCCCAAGTCAGTTATATAGTGGCAATAAATACAATCTGTGTAAATTATCTTGCCACCTTCATCTCTTGCTAATGACATCCTATGGATGGATTTACCTCTGGGCTACTCTTTTCAGTTGTTAGTCTTGGTATTTTGATGACCTTTTTTTCTCACTGTAAGTTGATTTGATGTAAATAATAATGGGATTTCAACTATATTGACAGGATTTATGCAGTCAGACTGTTTCTGTTAACTGTTCTTCTCTATGAAAATCTGTTATTTCTTACAAGTACACCTGGAGTCTTATGTGCAGCAGAGATCTCAGCTAATTTCTTGCAATTCTATTAAAAATATGCCAAGAGTAGCAGAGAGAATGGCAACAAATCTAAGCAGCTGGCTCTTCCAGGAGCCATGCAAGAACGTTTCCTTAAGTCATGATGCCATTCAGGCTTTAGTCAACATCCATTGCAGCCCTCTTATGCTGACATCTTCATCCAGTTTGAACAGTTCTCCACACGCTTGCTTTTTGCAAAAGGAGAGAGAAAGTCAGACTCATTTCTACTGCTGAAGTAGTTCCTTGTTTCTCACTAGGGTTCTTCTTGATTGATTGGTTCCCTCAGTTACACTTCCTTGGTCTGTAGTGGCATAACTTTTCTGTGTCCATATCAGGGATCTTGTTATTTCCTTTTCCCTCTACTCTTCTTAAAAGAAAGTTTGATGTGTTCTGGCCTTGTTTATTTAGGGTATTTCATTTTCTTCCATGAGCGTGCTGTTACTGTTTAGTTGAATGAAGCGGAGCATGTCTTGAGCTCTTCTTGCTCTGGTCTGCTGACAGTGATTTAATTTCTTTTGTTTCTCACTGGTACAGCTACCCTTGGTACAGAGCAAGGTTGCATGGATTTTTAAATAAAACCTGTAGCAGAATAATCAGAGGTTTCCTCTAATCAGTCACCAAGATACAGTTGTCACTTTCATGGAAGGCAGTCTGACATTCTCATTTATGAGGATGATTAGCTCAATTAAATCAGTAATGAGTATAGTAAAAGTAAATCAGAAAACTGTTACTCTGTTTTGTACTTAAGAGTACAGACTTTGGTGTCTCAATATACAAATGTTTTTAAATGTAAGAACTCTACAGGTAAAGAGAAAAATTAAGCAGTAATTCATAGTTTCATGTAATTCCCTGACAGCAGTACCTGAACACTCCGTATCTCTTTTTCATGTATTGATCTTCACAATCCTTTTGGGAAAATACTTCATTATATAATCTCCATTATAGGAGATTATAGAAGTCTTGACATCTGCGTCAAAAGACTTGACTACATATGAGCTGAATCATCATCTTCTATAAGACTGTGCTGGAAAAGGGAACTGAGTTTGAATTTCTTGTGCCATTGGACCTGTTGTGAAAGCAAATTGCTGTAGAGATGTGAAACAGGTTAGAGAACTTCAGAGATGAATATTTGAACTAATTAGAGAAGAGGGCTCAACCCGGCTTCTTTTGGTCACTGTATGACACCTTTGGCATTATTCCCATCTGAAAATGGAAGCAAAACCTGAGTGCTCCAGGTCTCTAGCTCATGTACATACTAAAATAGAAATCTGTAATCTCTTTTGTTTAGGAAGAGTTGTCTGAGTTTCAAATTGATTGGTACAGGAAGAAAATAATGAAAGGAAGTCGAGAGATCTTCAAGAATTTGGTCAGAATGTGGCAAGAATTGAGAAGGTCAGAGTAGAGTTCACATCATTTTACTTGAGTATATTTAGCTGCATAGGTTTGCTGCAGATAACATAAAGATGGACATGGCTTGTTGCTGTGAATTATCCTTGTTTCCTAAGTGATAAAATGTGTCATGGTACATTCATCAGGACTGATTATGCTCTTTCCATTGGATTAAATACTTAATTGATGATCTACAGCATGCTGTACTCAATTGGTATTTTTCAGTCTCGATACGTTTTTGTTGCACAATGACAGTCTTGCTAGAGTGCAAAGGACTTAGATTTTCAGCGTGGGAAGGAATTCATTGAAAAGTGGGGAGACATAGCTTTGAGTGAAGTATTTAGTTATGAGGTTATTACATACATCATAGACAGCTTCCTCTTCTTTATCTTTATTCTAAGATGGACTATGTCATGACTTTCTTGAATGTTCATATAACCTTTTTACTTGTTGAAGCATCAGAATATGAGGATGACCCCAACATGAATTCCACAGGAGAGATTTTTCTAAATATATTATCTATTTTTGTGAATGGAGTAATTTGGAATGCTATGGATCCATTTTGTACCAAGAGAAAGCTTCAGGAAAAATAATGCCAGTTTGCCTCCTTGTGGTAATGTCATGCACTTACTTCTAGAAATAGATGAGTTTTTTTGTTTTCTTTTGTATGAATTCCTCTGTGTTTGCTGCTGAGGCTAGAAGAGCTGTTTTCACAACATAGCTTGCATATCCTTGGACTTCCAGGCTTCAGTTATCATTCAGGAAACTCTCAATTCCAGACAGTGTTGTTCAGCCAGGGCAAAGATAGAATGCGATTTTGCACTGCTGAGAATATAAATGTTGTGACCATAAAAATAAGAGAGAATTGAATAGGGTAGTTCAGTTGGAAGAAACCTGCAAAGATCACCAAGTCCAACCACCTGATCACATCAGGGATAATCAAAAGTTAAAGTGTGTAAGTGAGATCATTGCCCAAATGTTTCTTGAACACTGGACGTGAGGCACCACCACCTCACTAGGAAGCCTGTCCAGCATTTGAGCTGCCCCATGATGGAGAAATGTTTCCTGATGTTCAGCCTGACCCTCCCCTGTGCATTTTGGATGATTCCATTCTGCCATCAGTTCCCAGCAGGAGGGCCTGGCACCTCTCTCTGTGTCCCCTCCTCAGGAGCTGCAGAGAGCAGGGAGGTCACCTTCAGACTGGACAGCCCAGGTGCCCTCAGCCCTTCCTCACAGCAGTGCCTCCAGTCCTGTCACAGCTTTGGTGACCTCCTCTGAATGCTTTCAAGAACTTTAACATCCTTGTTGTGTTGTGGAATTCAGAACTGCACACGATATTCAAGGTAAAGTTTTACCAATGCTAAATATATTGGGAGGATCACCTCTTATGAGCAGCCAGCCATGCTGTGTGTAATGCACCTTAAAGTGTGGTTTGCCCTCATGGCTGTCAGGGCACAGTGCTGGCCCCCTCCAGTAGGTAATAGCTGAAGTTCCCCATGAGCACCAGGGCCTGTGAATATGAGTCTGTTCCCATCTGTCCCTAGAGGGCCTCATCCACTTATTTTTTCTTTCTGATCAGGCAACCTGTAGCATGCACCCATTAAAATGTTACCTTTGTGGGTCCGTTCTTAATGCTAACTCATTAACTTAGTTGACTCCTCAACCAACCCTAGCCAGAGCTCCATGCATTCCAAATATCCTTGTCCCAAAAGCCATCTCCCAGGTGTCAATGACTTCTGAGTTCCTCTTACACACTGAGGAAAAAAACACCAACATCATCTGAGTAAGCTGAAGCAAAAATGTATCACACCTCTTTCCCTTCCTTCTTCAACTCTATTCACAAATACAGGATTTATTTATAATTCATTTATAATTTATTTATTATTCACAAATGAGGATTATACTCATTTTTGTGACTGCTGAAAGCTGGAATGGTAAGAAAAATACCCAGAACTGCACAGCTCATGATAGAATAGCAAGTGCTGATACCAGCACTGAAAATGCATCCACAGGAAATACAGCAACAACAACAAACCCAGAGGTGCCTGTCATGGGCTAAATGCCGACACATTAGAAGCAGCAGATATTTTTCTTCTCCTCCCTGATTAGGTTATGTCTAATTTCATCCTATGGCCAGAAGGGATGTGATGCTATGCAGCTTGCATCTTCTTTCTCTGTGTTATATCCTTTGACAGCCCAGTAGTGGTTGGGACACACTCCAATAGCCTAAGCTAATGAAGTTCATTCCTTTGCCTCAGTCTGCAGCTCACAAAGCCATTGTATGCCTCCTACAAAGGGAACTGCATTATGAAATTAATTCCATTATGTCGCCTGCAGCTTTTTGTCCCAGGACACTGGGAGATCTTGATATGTAGAAGGTCATATTTCAAGATCCAGATTAGCCATGTATAATTCCAGTTGCTGTCAAGCTTCGTGTTTAATGTCCAAAAGACAGCACTCGCAGCACTGGGTCAGCCAGTGTGTTGTAGTGCTTTGTTTGTCTAGCATCATCACTCCTTCCTTGGGTTTATTACCTTTGAGCAATTTGTATGCAAGCAACTGGAACTGCCCAGGGCTAGGATTAAATAATAGTAGTCTGTTTAGATTTTCAGAAATATCCCACAGGCATTGTCCAAGGGTACTACTTGTCTGATTAGGATTAGGAGCAAGTAAAAGAGGTAAACTGCAATACTTGCATGTTATCCATTAATATCCATCATGCTGGATTGGTGCAATACAGCTAGTAAGCGTTGTTAAAATGCTGTCAATTTCCTCCCAAGGTTAATGCTTCAGGTGGACCACAGTATACCTGAGGAACAGACTTTAGAACACAATGCTTATAGAGTGAGCCTGGATTTGAAAGAAAATGCAGCTTCTGAAGAAAGCCCTGTTGACAGAGTCTTTGTGACAGGTGGATGGTTTCAACCTGTGTTCTATGGGCAACGACAGCTTTCCAAACTGTAAGGGAGCAGCCATTTAGATTGACAGCCTTCTGGGTTTTGCCAGCACTCTCGTTTGGATCTGTGCACTGGGTGTGCCCTTCAGGAAAATTAGGCTACAGGAAGTCAGTGCATGACTGGACATTTCCTGTGTCATTTATCCAGACTCAGGCTATATTTGTGCTCTTGGATGTGTTCATATGGAGAGAGCTATATACTTTCCAGGTCACAAGGTAGCTGTCCTGAACATCTCAGAAAACAATTTCCTTTATGTGCAGCTCCAGTCCTCTTGTTGCCTCATTCAAACCTGCCTTCCCTGCTTTCTCTGAACTAAAAGAATTATCTGGCATTCCTGAACTACGCTCTGTGGATTAAAAATTGTCCACAAACCACAGGGGCAACGTGATCCTCCTTAATATTAACTCCAAGATGATCTAATTCCCTTTGGAAGAGGATTGCTATTCTAAGCCTACCTCATCTGTGAACTTTTCAGGCTTTGTGAAAAGCTTCATGAAGATAATTGGGCCTGGAAAGGGTGAATGGGAATGGGATAGAACAGAAAGTGAAAGGGGAAATGGCAGGTTATGGTTGGAGACAGTATCAGATGAGTAAAAACAAAAAACCACGTCGTGTATTCTGAAATAAGCAAACTAAATGAGACTGAAAATGATTTTGCAATCTTCAATTACATTTATTCATAAAAATACTAATTTAAATTTTATATATTCTCTTTTGTGTGTGTGTGTGTGTGTGTGTTTATGTATCTTTTTTTTTTTCTTTTTTTTTCCAAAAGATCATTGAAAGTTGTTTGGAAAGCTAAGAACCTTTGGTAACAGTTAAGTAGGATGTAGGAAACCTTAAGTTTAACTGAATAAAGTAAAACTGTTTGTTTTGTCCCAGAGCACAGCTAGCAATGTGTGACCACTTCCTGCCCCTATAGGAAGATGTTTCTAGTGCAATAAACTTGTTGCTATACTACAGCTACTGCAGACCAGCATTCACTGTGTTTAACGCTGAACATCACTCATTTTGGATTAATGAATATTGTCTGCTCCTTGCATGTTGGACCTTTAAATTTTAATGTAAAGGAATGATAATTATGTGATTATTTCCTCACCAAGAGGTTTTCAAAACAGTTGTTGATTTTTGTTAATATATTCAAAGGCACAGATGAGGTGATTTGTCTGTGATTTATGTCTTTAAATGTGGAAATTATAGCATGCTTTATAATGGCATTGCATTTAGCAAACTCATACAATTTCCAGAGCTAGCTGTGCTTGTGGGCCTGGCTATATGAAGTAAGTCAGCGTATCCTGAGTACAATGTCATCTGTACAAATATGAGTATCAATATATTATTTTATATTATATTTCCAAATGCAATTACATGCCAGACTTCTCTGTTAACCTGAGAAGTTCGGTTTGGCAAGTGATAATGATTTGTGTGGTTTGGCTAACAAAATGGTTACCATTAACTTCCTGTTTCTGCTTCTTTTCAATTAGCAGGGAAGCAGAGGAGGAATATCCAAAAAGAAAGGATGAGTTGTGATGCAATGTGGAACCAGTCACCTCACATGCAAGACTGCAGTGAGGTAACCTAGTAGGTGCTAGGTACAGGTTGTGCAAGAAACCAGTCCAGCTACAAAATATAGATCCTCCCTTTTAATCTTGATCCTTGTTCCAAATTGGTAGAATAAATTATATTGCCCTACTTTGCTCCCCCTCATTTCCCTCAAAAAAAAAAAAAAAAAAAAAAAAAAAGTGACTGAAAATTGTTCTCACAGAATGAGTGGGTGTTTGGGATTTTGTAAGACAACTCTAAGTGTGCAATGCACCAATTCTCAATTGAGATTGGTTGAATAGCTGACCATGGTTTTAATTTTTTTTCCCCCTAGAGAGGAAAAAAAGGATGATGCAGACCCATTATTAAAGTTGAGGTGCAGTGAGTGCACGTGGTAATGGTGAGAGGGTAATTCTCCACACGTTTATTTGATCTCCTGTTTCACTTGCTTCTTTCGACTTTGTTTCTGAAATCTGTTGTGGTTAGATGTGAAAGTACAGTCCCTTACAGATCTCTGCTATTTCATTTATAAAAGCAAAGTTGAAGAGGTAAGTTGTTCACTGAGTAGAATGAGGAAAAATTCTGAGTAGATCTCAAGTGCTTTGGTTTTTCCCATAGCCTCAGACTTCTGCCTTCAGCAATGGCTGCTCAAAAAAAAAAAAAAAAAAGTAGTTATTATCAATCATAGTAATGAAGGACTTGTTAAATAGGATTCATCTTGCCTAACCTTATAAGCTAGGCATTTAACTTAAGCTGTTGTCTAGGTTCCCTTGTCCATGATAAAAGATTTTCATCTCTAGATTTAAGTTAGGCTGTCCATCTTTCTTAAATGATTACAGAGAGAGAATAAATAAATCATTTATATTGTGCATATATTAAGCTAATTCAGTAAATTAATTTATTGTGTCTGAATTATTCCAGTGCTCAACTTAGCCTTTTTTGAGACATGGCACGTGTTCATCTGTTACGATTTTGTAGTCACGTTTTCCCACCATTTTACTTTCAGATCATTTTATTTCTTTACTTGTCATTCACAAACAGAGCAAAGAAGCTGCTCAAATTATCCTCACCCTTCTTTTACTCAGCCTGCTCATTCAATGTCACACATGTATGGCTTGAGCACCCTCTGGTGTTGGAAATTATTACCTTTTTATTCCAATACTTGTATGTGTGGTGTTGTGATACTGAATCTACTGTTTTATATATACTGATTATATTATACTGTTTTATAATATTGAAATTAGCCCAGGAAAATGTTATGTAGCTATGCTGTTTTCAGTGCTTGAATTATCTGAAAGTGTCACATGAGCTCAGCCCCACTCAAGTGAGCTCATTCATTTAGAGTGCCTAGAGTAGTTATGTACACTGAGGTTTTCCCTACTGACATGATCTGTCTGAAATCGCACAGGAATTCAGAGGCTGAGAAAGAATGTAATTGGTTTCCAAGGGGAGAATAGAATCCTAAATGAGGACTTCATTAATGATATCTTAAGAGGAACAGTGCTGCTGCCTGATACCACCTGAAAGGAGAAAGAGGGGAAGAACTGTGGGAGTGCAGTGATGTCTGTGAGCTACTGCTGTGATGTGCCTCTAAGAGGCAGACCTAGAACCCATCAGATAAGGAATTATCAGTGGTGAAAGACAAATGCCAGGGCTTTTGTATACTGTGAGGGAAACCTCTTCTAGATGATGTGCAAACTGTAGGTTCCCCAGTCTTCAGAGCTATTAGTTCAAAATGAAGAGGGTGGGATATTAGGTAAATCACAGGAATGGAATGTTGAGCTCGTGAGAGGGGAAAAAAAGAAAAAGAACCAAGCAAATTTTGGGGTGATTTTTTTCCAGCATTGTTCTCCAAATATTTAAAAGTATGTAGATATGTGCATTTAAGTTCTGTTGAATAGCAATGTAATTATCAGCTGTCTTTTGTAGGAGCCCAGTAGATGCAAAGAAATACTGCTTTTACTCTCACACTTAAAGGAAGTACCTTTCATGAGATCAGGTGAAAGAAGCACATGTTATATCTTTCTTGTAGAAGTGACTCCTCATGATGATAAATTACAGCCTTATGTAATGTGTTTTCATCTGCTATTTGATGTGACTTGTCGGTACCTGCTGGTATATCTCAGATGGGAAGGCAGGATGGATCTTTATCTTGTGGGTTTAATTGTAATAATCAGTTTTCTCCAACTACTAACATTGATAAAGCTTTCCATAAATGATATCTGTGAGTCAGTGCAGATATGGAGAGTCCATAAGCTCCATGCATAGGAAATATTTACTGGATTATTAGCACTGTGCTTTTTCTCTTGAAATTTACAGTTCTTGTCCTTTATAGAAAAAAAACAAAAAGAGAAACTGCAGTGGCTTGTATATAAAGAATGCCACTTCCTTTGTTTTCCTTTCCAGAAGGTTAAAAAAGGAGTAGTGGTTATAAAACACACATATAAAACCCATTTCTGAAACCCAAGGACTAAGAAATTAAGAACTGTGCAGTATCAATCACTCTCTCCCTTACAGACTGGCAGTGTGAAGGTGAAATCAGCAGAGAATTTTCCAGGTCTACCTTCAAATGGGCAGAACTTGATGATGAGAGAGCATTTCAGCTGTGCTGTGATAAATGGCTGCCAAGAAAGACCAAGACTTTCTATGAGATTTCAGCCCCTCTCTCTGATGCTTTGGATGGCATGTATGGATGACAGTGTATCCTTTGAAACAGTTGTAACCCATATCTCTGCTGCTTTGCATAGATTCTATCGAGTAGAAGGAAATAGGGATTCTCTTGCTGTGGAGATAATCAGTTTGGTCTGCACTTTTGACTCTAGGGGGGTGAGAATGGGATGCCAGAACCCTGATGAAGAGGATAAAAGGGTCCAAATTTTGAGTTGGTGTAGTAATCTGTATGGGGTTATCTATGGCCTGCTAAAACAGTCGCCCACTTGAAGTGTGTATCCAATTGCATTGGCCAGAGGGAGCCTAATCTCTTAATGTAGGAAGATAATTTAAGTTAGACAGTTAGGATTAGATATAGTGAGTCTAGGCCTAAGTATTTGTTCAGCTGGGGAAAATAGAGAGAAATCCTCTCCTAATACTAAAACAAGTATGAACATTTGTATATGTAGCAGAGAGGAGGAAGGAGAGGAGTTACCAGAGTGGGGCATCGTATAAATTATGTAAGAATCTGGGAATAACTTTAATCCTGTTCTCAATTTTTCTGATTACTGAGTTAGAAATACTCAGTTCCCTGATTTTCAGATGTTTGAGTCTGAAAAACAGCTACTATTGAAATGGAAAAGGACACCGCAAGGTAAAGTTATTTAGAAAGAGTTCAGTTCCTGAGTTTCTGACTTGTAGTTCTACTAAGTGGAACACTTCCTGTGGGGATGGGATAGGACGGGACAGGATAGCTCATTGGGAAGGGACCTTCAAAGATGATCGAGTCCAGCCACCTGATCACTTCAGGTTAAAGCATATTAATGAGAGCATTGCCCAAATGCTTTCTGAACGCTGGCAGGCATGGGGCATCAGCAGCTCTCTAGGAAACACTGGTTTAGTGTTTTGCCACCCTCGTGGTAAATACATTTTTTTCTGATGTCCAGCCTGATCCACCCCTGGTGCAGATTTGTCTCGTAAGTCCTGGAGTAAGTAAACATGCACTTAATTTTACAGAGAGGTTCAAGCAGAGGTTGTATGTGATCATTATGTCTACATTCTGCTGTAGTAGCAGAGTAATTGCTGTCATGCATCGTAAAGTTTGAGATGTGAAAGAGTGGGCTGGTAAGAAAAATCACATCCCCATTAGTGTTACAAAATCTGTTCTATTATGTAGTGTCTTTAAACGTGATTACAATTATCTCTTAATTTTGTGTTTGACTTCTTTTTCAGTTTATCTTCTATTTGTTCTACTAGCAGATCTGGAATTTATTCCATGCTAATATACCCTAGGAAGCACTGTGTTCAAAGGATATCTGTATCCTTTGTTGTGTTGCATGATTTGGAGAGAAACTTGAAAAAATTTTAGACTGGGTACACTGTGAGCTGTCCTTCCCCATTTGTAACATTTAGTGATAGCTCCCACCATGCCACAAAAGATGTATATTTTGTACATTTTATTCATGTTTGTTTCTTCCGCTGTTTTTGCAATGCAGTATGCACAGCTTGGCTCAAATAGGTTTTGAATTTCCATCACATCAGAATGCTTCTCCTTTGTGTTGATACTCTTATGTTTTTGTTCAGACATATAGAGGCACATGCTTAGTGCCTCTTCAGCACTGAATTACATACAGAGAACTTCTGGTCTGATTAAGATCAAAATATGACAAGAATGTTTAAAGTGGTGACCTGGTGCTTTGACAAATGATTAGAATGAAATAAATGACAATATTGCAGGGTTTTGCAAAGAATTTAGGAAGCTAAAAGAGAGAAGTTACTGTGAGAATGCTTACATATGGTTCCATTGTTTCTTCAAGGAGTTAAGACATCTTCCCAGAGCTTGTGGGTGCAGTTGTCACCAAAACAGGGCATAATCAACTCTTCTAGCCAAAAAGGGCGTAGTATGGTGTGTCAGAAAAAGAGATGGTATCACTCTTTCTATTCAGCAAATCTCTGCACTGCTGCTGTTGTGTCATACTCTAATGTATTTGGGGGGGGGGGGGGGGAGGAGGGAGAGGGAGAAGATAAGATCTGTTATTATGAAAGAACACATTGTATCATATGACAGTGCAAGACCACACTGATGTCAGTAGAATACTTGAGCAGAGCAGAACAGAGAATAGAATAGAACAGAATAGCTCAGTTGGAAGGGACCTAAAGAGATCATCCAGTGCAACTGGAGGCAGTGCAACTGCCTGAGAACTAGCCAGAAGTTGAAGTATATAATTAAGGCCATTATCCAAATACCTCATGATTACTGAGAGCACTGGGACGGGCTGTCCACAGAGATTGTGGAGCCTCGTTCTCTGGAGATACTTAGGACTCACCTGGACACTTTTCTGTGCAACCTGCTATAAGGAACATGCTTTAGCAGGGGATTGGACTGGGTAATATACAAGGGTCCCTTCCAGCCCTTACACTTCTGTGACTGACAGGCACAGGGAATCAATCACCTCTCTAAGAGAACTTTTCCAGAGCACTGGGCAGTCCAGGATCTATCAGAGATATTAAGAAAGTGAGGCAAAAATGCCTTAGAAGTCTCTGGCTTTTCTCCATTCTCACTTGTTAGGTGACATCAAGTATTACTTCACTGTTTCCTTAGACTTTTCCTTGCTGTTGATTTAGTTTAAAAAGCCTTCTTCATTGTTTGACCAATGTAAAATAAGCTGAGCTTTGGCTTTTTGTCTCCCTGCAGACTCAAACTGCAGCTATATACTTTCCCTGTGAAGACTGACTTTATTTTCAGAGATACCACCCATCCATTCCTGCTGTAAAACCTTGTGTCTATTTCAGCACAGATAATCCCATGCATGTAATAAATAGTTGTATCACAACTGCAGTTGTGACCATCTTGAATTCTGTGCAGGTGTTCAGGACCATGAACAATATTAAGAATTTCTGAAGACTTACTACAGGTTCTTGCAGAAGTGGCTTATTGTTCCAATACTGTCCTTCTACTGTGTGTCTCTGAGGAGCTGTTCTAATCAAACTGCGTGTCACTGATAATCTCTTCTCTAGAACATGATCTTTGATTCATAGCAGTAAAGGGAGAGTTGGTGGTCATGGAGCTGCAACATTTTGGAGGCCTAATACTTCCACAAAAGCTATGATGTTCTATTTTTAAATGAGTCCGTCGCTGTTGACATTCGTCATCTTGATCACTGACCAATAAAAATTAAGCCTAGGAAGTAGAAGGTAAACGTAGACTGTCTTGGAGATAAAGGACCAGATTTTTTAGTGAGTTATCAATGACAAGTTGTATTTGACATATATCAATTTGTGTGTCTGTGTGTAGCAGTCAACAGGAATTGCTAAGTGGTCTTTTCTTTGTAGAGACTCGTTCACAGAGTCACTCACGTACTGGCTACTTAAGGAATTTATCAGTTCTCCTAAGACTGAAGAAATCATAGAATCATAGAATCACCAAGGTTGGAAAAGACCTAAGAGATCATCCAGTCCAACGGTTCATCTATTCCCAATAGCTCCCACTAAACCATGTCCCTCAACACAACATCCAGCCTTTCCTTGAACACCCCCAGGCTCGGTGACTCCACCACCTCCCTGGGCAGTCCATTCCAGTGCCTGACCACCCTTTCTGAAAAGTAATACTTCCTAATGTCCAGCCTGTATCTCCCCTGCCGTAGCTTGAAGCCATTCCCTCTGGTCCTATCACTAATGACACGAGAGAAGAGGCCGACCCCCAGCTCACTACAACCTCCCTTCAGGAAGTTATAGAGAGCAATGAGGTCCCCCCTGAGCCTCCTCTTCTCAAGAAAGAAATCCTTTGAAGATTATGGTTTTGCAACTTGAGTCCTTGATACTTGAGTTGCTTAGATGGTGAGCAGATCTAGCTGAATAATTTGGTAACAGAAAGGATTCTGTGTTCATTTACATGCTGTACAACTACTGAGCTTTTTAGAAGTTCTTGGCCCAAGAAACTGTCTCCTTCCTACTTAGAGATATTCACAATACTTGTGTTCTTATGCACTACCTTTTCTGGAGCTTAGACATAGTGTCTTGTTTAGCAGAAAACACAAAGACACCTAAGACTTGCATGCCTCTTTCTTCACATCAGTGCTGAGTAGAGTGTAAGGATCACCTCTCTTGATTTGCTAGTGATACTTTGTCAAATGCAGCCAAAAATACCATTAGCTTTCTTAGTGGCATGAGCACATTGCTGTCTTATGTTCAGTTTGATGCCCACTTGGATTCCTAAGTCATTGTCTGCAAAGCTGCTTTCCAGCTAGGAAGACAGTAACGTATATCTGCTTGTGCTTGGAGTCAATATTGCCAGCTTTACGCATTAGCACGACTGTTGGTCCAGCCACCTAACCTCAATGCCATCTGTGGACAACATGCACTTGTTAATAGATGCCAGCCTTGGTTTCCATAACACTTCTGGGTATAGGCTGCCAGCATGAACCTGTACAGGTGTGTGCTTTCAGAGATCCAAATCTATTTCAGCTCATGTGAATGACAGTGTCTTATCCATAGCAACAGTTTGGCTGAACGGATTCATGTCATAAGTCCTCAATAAAGCATTAGCACCTTTTCACATCCCTACTGTAGCAGACTTTCATGCTTGTTGCTGTCAACTCCAGTGAGTAGCACTAAGCTCTGCTGCCTACTTCTCATTCCTGTAACATATGGCACCATGTGAACACAAGGAATCAAAAAAGAAAAAGACAAAGAGCTATAGGCAGAAAATAGTAGCTCAAGGGTACAACCTGCATTCTTAGGTATTGCAATTTTTAAAGTTGTTTTGTTTGTTTGTTTGTTTTAGTTCATATATGCTTTGATTTGGCTTGCAGAGCTTAATTAGTGCTTCTTTTTTTTTCTTTTTTTCCCCTTTTGTTTGTTTCAGTGAGCACACTGTGTGCTGTTTTCAGAGATCTCTGTTTACGGAGATTTTGGTGTCTATGTTGTGGCTGGCTGCTCTGATTATTATGTTATGTACAGAGCACTATGTAATTATGTGTTTAACAAGACAAGTAACTGATATGATTCAGTTTCTTGTGTTGTTAAAATTCATAGTGTTATCTGTTACTGAAATTATTACTGTTGCCCACACAATTGTAATGAAAGAGGAACCTGTCAAAAAGATTTTACCCAGATACAATAACAAAGGAGGAATCCTACGCAGTTCATTCAATCTATTTTCTAGCAGTTCGAAGTAGAAAACAGAGAAAGGAACATTGAATCTCAAATACTGATTATCAGGCAAATGAGTGCCTTTTTTTTTTTTTTTTTTTTTTTTGCTATTCAAACCAAATCAAGGTATTTATCAGAGTATAACGTTGCGAATATGAATATATCATCAGTTGCCCCTTCTGACAGAGTAAAGGAATGTATCCCCAAATGGGGTGTTAGTAGAGAGGGACACACTTAGTACAAAGCATGACAGTAATGGAAGCACTAGTACAGCACTAATCTCCTTGAATTACTTAACAGGACATTTTCCAAATGTGGAAAATGCTTATGCATCAATCAGTGGAAATATTAAACCAATTTTTCAGCATTTGTGCAGGCTATAGGAGGCTACAGATGTAACTTTGATGGCATTCATCTAGTTAATCTTTCTCCGGTGTTCATGAACTCCATGCCTGCAGACAGGTAACTAAATAGACTTCCTCTGGGAGTAAGCAAGTATCTTAATTACACAAAATATGCAACAGCTTAGTTTGAAAAATCTCTGTTCAGCTTCTAACCTGCATACAAGATTAATTCATCAGGTGCTCAGAGCCCATCCAGCCTGGCCTTAAATGTCTCCAGGGACGGAGCATCCACCACCTCTCTGGGCAACCTGTGCCAGTACCCTTATTGTAAAAAACTTCTTCCTTATATCCAATCTAAATCTCCCCTCTTTTAATTTGAAACAATTTCTCATTGTCCTATCAAGGATAGGAGAATCTACTGCCTATCATGAAGGTAGATCCTTTAATCATAATTTGATGCTTATCTTTTTAGCTGCTTGATCTTTTATTGTGAAAAACAGATTGCAAAATGTGACAGCGGGGAGCTGTAATACTGGAAATGCCCAAGCTTAGTCTATTGGAGGAGGAGAATCCACTAAAAAATGGAGTAGCTGGCAATTTCATGTAATAGCTCAGAATTGTTCAGATTCATTAACTCTTTGTTAGCAAGTGTATTGTTTTATTGTCTTGGTTGATGCAGTAGCAAATGTTATCAGCATTTTTATCAGAGTAATGTGTACACATTGACACAATGGCAAAATCATGAGTGTCATACAAGCCATATGGCAGTTCCTTCTCTTAATGGATTATGTGGCTCAATCAGGAGTATTTAAAGGTTCTGTTATCTAAGGGTTTAACATATGTTCATAAAAGGACTTAATAGCTTGGCTACAATTTTAGATGCTTGGGGGCAGTGTTTAAAATCTAAAGCTTCAGCTAAGCTATTGCCTGACTCCTGGTTCCAGCCAGGTTCTCAGTGCTGCTTAATGCCTCTCAGAGAAGACAGTCACAGCCAAAACAAATTCACAAGGGGAAAGTTCTGTTTAACAAATTTAATCTCCTTTTCACGGAATCACAGAATGGCCAGGGTTGGGAGGGACTTCAAGGACCATGAATCTCCAACCTCCCTGCCACATGAAGGGCCACCAACCTCCCCATTGAATACTAGACCAACAGGCTGCCCAGCGCCCCATCCAACCTGGCCTTGAACACCTCCAGGGACAGGGCATCCACAACCTCTCTGGGCAGCATGTTCCAACACCTCACCACTCTCTCTGTGAAGAATTTCCCCCTGATATCCAACCTAAATCTTTCCTCCTTCAACTTAAAGCCATTTCCCCTTGTCCCGTTTTACAATGAGGTTGCCCACCTACTTGACCAAGGGAAGCCAGTTCATGTCATCTTGGATTTCAGCCAAGTTTTGATACTGTTTCTCCCAGTATCCTTCTGGACAAAATATTCACCATGCAGCATAATGCCATGAGTGAAAAGGTGCTGATGAGTCAGGCTGATAGAGTTACAGCAACAGGGGTTACACCAAGCTGGTGGCAGGTATCTAGAGGGGTTCCACAGGGCTCCATTTTAGGGGCAGTTTTCTTCAATGCTTTTGTAAATGATCTGGATGTACTCAAACATATACTAAGAAAGTTTGCAGATGGTACAAAATTGGGAGGAACTATTGACTCCTTTGAGGTGGAGGGAACTTGCAGAGAGATCATGACAAATTAGAGGCTTACATAGTTACCAACCAGTTGAAGTTAAGCAACTGCCAGATTGCCTCTGGAAGTGAGCAACCCTGGCTGTAGGTACAGAATGACCTACAAGACAAGAGACTGGAGAGCAGCCCTGCGGAAGGGGATCAGGTGTTCTGGCTGGTGGCAAGTTGATGTGAGCTAGCAGTGTGCCCTGGCTGCCCAAAGGGCCATCCATACCCTAGGGTGCACCAGGCCCAGCACTGCTGCTGGGCAAGGGAAGGGCTTGTCCTGCTGTGCTCTGCTCTGTGCTGTGTGTCCTCACCTCCAGCACTGGATGCTGTTTGGGTGCCACAGTATCAGGAGGACATAAAAACTGTTAGAATGCATCCATGAAGATGGTGAAAGGTATGGAGGACAAGTTGCGTAAGGGGGGGTCTGAGGTTCCTGGGTGAGCTCAGCCCAGAGCAGAGGAACTGAGCAGAGGCCGCGTGGTGGCTGCAGATCCTCATAGGGAGCGAAGGGCAGTGCTGAGCTCTGCTCTCTGTGGCAGCAACCGGACCTGATGGAGCTGCATCAGGGGAGGGCTGGGTGGGGGTTAGGAAAATGTTCTTCACCAGAGGGTAGTGGGAATGGAAAAGGCTCCTCAAAACAACAGGCAGGGCCCCAAGCTGCCAGAGTTCGAGAAGTAAGGAGTTAGAACTGATTATCCTTGTGGGCCCCTTCCAACTCAGGATGTTCTATGATTCTGAAGTTTCCAGATACTGATTTATGAATGAATCACGGTTGGTCTTTTTTTCCTTTTCTTTTTCTTTTTCTTTTTTTCTTCTTTTTTTCTTTTTTCTTTCTTTCTTTCTTTCTTTTTTTTTTTTTAACCTCACAGTATCCAGTGTGGGAGGAATGCTGGAAGAAACATGTCCTGCTGTCGTCCTGCGGATGCGTACCAGTGAACCAGAGGTGTCTTATCTCAATGTTAGTCCACAAAAACTGGAACAAGAAAGTATGCTTTCTGATTGCCTGCTGCAAAAGGGGAGAAGCAAAGAGACACGATGGTAATGACTATTAAACTGTTTTATTGGCTGTCATTGGCAGCTGAACTGAGAAACTGACTTCAGTCTTTCCACATGTTCTTCTAAAGGAGAAAAGACATTAACACTATTTAAACAACTCAGCTGTGATAACTGTGAGATTTCTCAAGGTTATTTGGATCAACCTTTCTAACTTGAACTGTAGAATTATTACTATGTGAGAACTGACCATAGCAGACTCAAAAGCAATGGAAAAAATACAAGTAGATACGTGAGAAATATTACAGATGTGTGCACGTCAGTTCAAGTGAAATGTTACCAATGATGAAAAGATAACTGAGAAATTAATTTTTTAGGTTTAGTCACATAATTTGAAAACCATTCTTGATGTGTGTTCCTCCATCCTGATTGATGCCAATATGTGTTTAAGAGGTGTTGTCTTTATGTGGAATAGTGAAATCACTCATTCAGGTGTGGCGTTAGAATAGTTTCAAGACTTTATAGTCTGTTTTTAAATTAGAAGAAAGAATAGCATGACTGCTGTGACTGCTTAAGGAAGTTTGGAAAAGCTAAATCAAGTTTTGTTTTGTAATTAACATTAATTTCCCGAAGTTAATAGTTGGAATTTTTTCCTAATAGCTTACATGGTAATTTTACGAGACAGAAGGGGAGAAAAAGCCTACCATCAGAACCTAGCATAACAGTTTGTGTTTGCCACCCCAGGCTTACCCAGGGTAACAGAAGCACAAAGTGCAGAGCTCTGAGGAGCCCTATTAATGCAAGGGGCACCATGAAGCCTCCTTCTTCCTGCCCTGTTCTGCACAATTCCTATTTCTCACTAAAGGGTTCATGGGCTGTAATATCCTAACAGAGATGCAGAGGAATATTATTTTGGGAGGTAAGTTAATCAGAAGTATATTTTTCTTAGTGAAGTTTTCCCTGCACAAAGAACACTGGAAGTCTTGGGAACAAAACAAGCTCACAAATAAGAAATTGCGTGGTGTGACACTCAACACCTGTAGTTACTGGGTAGTTTTTGCCTGCCTGCATTGCAGTGTGGGTGCTGGGCTGAAAAGAGGAAGCTTTGAGGAGTGAGTGATTGATGGATTTGTTGAGTGGGGGTTGGGAAGAGGGAAGCCCAGAGGAGCTCTGCCTGCAGCTGTCACTTTGCCAACACCACTTGTATTTCCTGAAAGATGGAGTGAGAAAACAAGGTGGGCGTGGGCTGCGTTGGCATGTCCCAACCTTTATATTCTGGTACAGAGGCAGGATGGAGGGGCTGCTGGGTGAGGCTGAGCAGTGAGAGGAGCAGGAGGATGGCTCCACAGCATGGGGACAGGAAGCAGGATGGGAATGCAGTGGCCGAACTGGTGATGCGATGGTTCACCTGGGAGGAGGTTGCACAGCGCACGGGCCAGGGCCCAGCACTGCAGGAGCGCTGGGTGGTGATCGACAGGAAGGTGTACGACATCAGCCACTTCTACCGGTGGCACCCGGGTGGTGCCCTTCTTATCAGCAGCCACGCCGGGCAGGATGTCACGGTGAGAGGTAGCAGGATGGGGAAGAGATGCTCACCAACAGCTTGTGCTGTGTGTTGGGTGTCTGGCCAGCATCATGCAGTAAGAGCACAGGGAGTGATTGTGCTGGGAATACATGGGGGTTGGGGGGCTGCAATGGGCTCAGTGGTACTGTTGGTATGTGTAAGCTTTCCTGCTTGTGCTATGGAAACTGGTAAATCATAGAATGGATTGAAGTGACCTTAAAGATAGCTCCAGCTCCAACTCCCTTCTATGGGTAGGGACATCTTCCACCATATCAAGTTGCCCATGGCCCCCAACCAACCTGGCCTTGAACACCTTTGGAAAGAAGGTGCTTAAGAAAAGGCTTAGGCTTGGGGCAATCAGGTTGTAACTGTTTTATCTCATCGGTGTCCTCAAGACTATTCTTGTCTCTTGATCTTGTTTTACAGCTGCTATAACTGCAGCAGTTAACGGCTGGGGTAAAGTGAGGAAGCTGCCTCAGGTACCGTAACAGCCACAAGGCAACTATAGTGATTGCTCTTTTTACTTCTAGGCTGGGTATCCCCTCCTCCGTGTCATCCCATGTAATTGTAGGAAAAGGCAAGGCAGCATGCATTCACAAGCAGCACTCCAGAAAAGTTTCTACAGTTATAGCCCGTGGGCTTTCTGATCCTTTGGATGAATAAAATTGGAAGCATCTGCTAAATACCAACTGTTGGCATGTTAGTCTGTTGACAAAGAAAAACATCTACTCAGCACCATTCTTGTCTATCTTAATGCCGTGGGAATCTGTGGGAATGCCCATCAAAACATTAAGCACGTTCCCTAGAGTTCTTGCCCTTTGGCATATGCAGGAAATATTGAAAAAAAGTGATAAATCAACATGTGCACAAAAATCTGGCAAATGAGATTGCTTCCTTGCTCTGTGTTTTGAAAGAGCAACACAAGCAAGATTATCAGTTCCTGGATCTCCCGTATGAATGGGATGTTTGAGGGTCATGAAAATTAGCAGTGTTTTGTGTTCTATATTTTCCGTCATTCCTTTGCTTTAGTTAGTACTGTCAGATTTCTTTCATCTCAGGCTGCTGAAACAGCCCAAGTGGTGGATGAGCCCAAAAAATACAGAGGCTTTGTTTCTAGGATCTGAGTTGCATTTTATTAATGGATATCATGTCCAAATGGTAAGCCCTGACAGACTTCAGCCAGTTTTGTGTGACCCCAACTCAACTGTTTTCACACTCATGCATATGAAATAAGCTGTGCACCATAATAGGAAAATGCCTGGTTGGATTATTTGGTACAAGTATGCCTATGCTGCAGAGTCATGTAATAAAGTACAGAGAAAGCTGTGCTGGCCCTAGTCAACCTGTACCAAAAGGAAGGCAAGTTAATAGTGTGGACTCTGCTCTCTGAGCAGCATGATTATATCTGAACCTGAGCTTTATTGTTTATAGAAAACTTCATTTTTACACTGAAAATCAACTTGAACACTGCAGATAGAGTAAGAAATTCCTCTTCAGCACTCAGTGCAGTGCTATGAGACAGTATGAATAGCTTTTTAGTTAATATAAGAGACAGAGAGAAAAAGTAGTGGAAGAAGCATTTATTAACAAAATTCAGAAGACTTTAGTGTGGTCTACGCATCTTGGAATAGGTCAAATTGTTCAATCTTTTGGATGTGCATGATAAAAAATTTTAAAAAACCAACATACCCTTAGTTTGACTGGGAGATGGTACCAAGAGCAGATAGGCTTGGAGGATAATAACTGTGGAGGGCTTTGAGTAAGAAGAGGAATCTGAAGTATAGGAAATGAGTATGATTAAAGTCAAAATGTTAGCAAAGCTCATGCTGCATAGATCTGTGAATTAGACTCCTTTTATTGCTGATTTCTTTCTCACAAAAGATAGAAGAGGGGAATCAAGTGACACAGAAAACAGGAGTAATTGTTTTGAGACTGGATTTTTTTCTTCTGGATTACAATTTAGTTAAATTTGTTTGCATTTTGGCAACTGTAAAAATGCCTACTAGTGCAACAACATGAAATAGTGTCCCTTCCTGTCGTTGGTTTTCAAAGAAGCTGCTTACTTGTTTATTTGTTGTTAGAGCTACAGTTTACTGCTGAATTTCATTGTGGAAACTGCTGGCATAGATTCACCTCTGGTAGCGATTGTGCACTCAGTACTTAGTGTGTTGCACACAGGCCTCCAAATCAGTTGAACAGGTGACAAGACCTGTTCTGGAATTTGGAATATGGACAGATTGGAATATGGGACAGATTCTGTAGCAAATTGGGGCTGGAATGCAGTAAATCACTAATTCTGGTGTGGCTAGACTGGCAAAAATTGATTCAGATGAAAGATGGCTTAAATGAAAGCATGCCAGCAGAGCACTAAGCTGAAGCCCTTTGTTTAGATGTATGAAAGCAATTTTCCACAGATGGAGGAGTTTAACTCCTCCAGACCACATTTCCAGCTTAGTCTCAGCTGTAGCACATCCAAGTGTGCACTCCTATTCCCTTCAGGGCTCCAGCTGCTACTCCCCGTGTGCTCTATTAATGGAGCTGTCTCTTGCTTTTCTGCCCTTTTCTCCCCAGCCCTGCCTGGAAGCCATCAGACTGCTGTTTCTTCACACTTATATCTTTGTGAGAGATCAGTTAACACCTAACCAGGCCTGTTCATGTGAATTGCATCCTTACATTCATTCCTGTATGAATATCTCAAAGTATGAGAAAAAATTGCCTGTATCACTTAGTCTTTTATGAAATCCATGCCGTGTTAGTTAATTTGGGAGTGGAGTTTTGTATTTGGAGCTGCTTGGAATGTTGTTCTGATCTGTCTCCTAAAGCAATTTCACATTGCTATCACCTGTCTACCTCCTCCTTCAGAACCTGTATTACTTTAATTTAGTTTTCCATGGCTACTTAGCATTTACATGCCAGAACTCTTGGTGTTCTTTATGTCTACTTGGGGAAAAGTAGAAATACAGCCACTGAGAAGGATGTATTTCTGAAAGATCAAAATCTCTCATGCCTGTGAATAAGAAGCACCACAACTCACATATTCATAACAACTGAGTCATTGCAGTTGTGGAAATCAGACATCTTCAGTTTACCAGCTGAAATAAGGTCTCTCTTTAAAAGCATGTAAGGCAAAGGTGACTGGGGAGTGGGGCATGGAAGGTCAAAAAAGGAGGAGGTAGAAAGGTAAACCAGCAGTTTTTGTCACTGTGGTTCTTCCAAGTGAATGTTTCAGCCTGCATGGCAGATTAAGGGTAGTAACACCGTGTTTTGGGTTTTTTTTTTATCTCTTCTTCAACTCTCCTGCATTTGTAGGATGCTTTTGTAGCATTCCATGTTGACAAGTTCCTGGTGAACAAATACTTGAAGCCGCTGCAGATAGGAGAGCTGGCACCAGATCAACCCAGTATTGAGCCTACTAAAAATGTAAGTCCATTCTCATAAATCAAAGACAAATATTCTGAGATTAGAACTTATTTTTCTATATCAGTTTAGCTTCTAAAACAATGGGATCCATGTTCTTAACAATTTTTAAAAATTATTTAGAAATAATACATGAGTATTGGTCTAAATCCATGTTAGGTGTCTGACAATGTCATTTCTAAGTTGTTTTTTTTTTTCCTTATCACAGCAGCTATATAAATTATAGCCTTGGCTCTCATGAATATTAGTTATCACCTCTTCTTCTTTCTGTTGATTTGAGAAAGAGCTAACCAACAACTCAGTAATTCTCTTCAGTTGATGGTGAGATTTTAGACTGTATTTCCTTCTGCTGTAGGTATCCGTAGGGAGAGAATGCCGATAGTGTATTAACCTTTACAATACAGACTGTGAAACTTAATTCACTGCCTTCTGAGACAGCCTTCAGTAGTGGTCTCAAGTTCAAAATGCATAATCATCCACAGAAGCACTAATGATGGCAGTATGAAAATAACTAATCTTGCATGTCAAAGAAAGGAGAGAGGTGCAGACAATATAACAGAAGTAGCCTTGGAATACAATTGTCCTTGGGGTTGTATGGACATTAATTGCTTTCTAATGTCCAAGTCTATTTCCTATTCCTTTGGGCCATGACTGTGGCCATGCTTTGCCTGTTTCTTAGAGCTGGCCTGTACTAGAGCATTCATGTGCCTTACTGCTTGCAAACTGTTTCCCAGAAATGATTATGAAACTAGGTTGGCAGGGTTCTTTAGGTTGGACTTCATTAAGGCAGAAGTCAGGTTTGGAAGGTACCTGCTGAGCTGCCAAAGAAGAAGATAGATTGGTTGATCACCTATGCTGTAGTGCTTTGTTCCATAATCCACCCTCCATGGTCATAACTACAAACCCAGTGGGCAGTAAGTGCCATTTTTTACACAGATATCTGCCTTCCCCTTCTAATTTTGGGATCAGTAAAGTGAAAGCATACCTTGAACTGTTGGAAGTGGTAGTGGAAGAAGAGGACTAATTTCATCCAAATGGCTGCCACAAGCACGGTATGCTCTGTTCATATATGTTTAGTATGCATTCTGCTGAGTACTTGACACACATGCACACATTTTCCCTTCCAGTTTGATACTCTGAGGAGAGGTGCTTTATGTCAACCTCATCCACATGCCTTCTCTATTTCCTGACAATGTCTGAGTAGTGCTGGGCTCTGGTGATCGTGAATCAGTAACATCCAGAAGATAGTACAATCTTAGACATCTCTTGAATAAACCCTGTTACCTGCCAGAGAGATGACAGACGAAGCACCAGAGGTGTAGCCTTTTGAGGTTGCAGTGCTATGCTCTGAGACCAAGAAATTTGTAACACTCGTGCTTCCCACAGAAAATGCTGGTAAAAGACTTCCGTGAATTGCGTGCCTCTGTGGAGAAAATGGGACTTCTGGAGCCGAATAAACTCTTCTTCTTCCTGCACCTTACTCACATTCTCCTGTTGGATACTGCTGCCTGGCTCATTCTCTTTTACTTTGGGACATCCTTCGTGCCCTTTATTGTCTCCATGCTGGTGCTGACCATTTCCCAGGTAAGCAACAGAGTCCACAGCATGTATACATGCACTTCTGTCAACTTTCATACATATACCATTGCAGTATTTAGTTATCTGTTACCTTACTTGGCATAGCTCTTCTTGGTTTTAGAAGACATCCTCTATATGGCCTTTGTTAACAGAAGGTGGAAAGAAGAAATTCTGCATGTGGGGAGCTTCCAGTTTTTTGGTGAAGATGTATTCACAGAATTATAGAACAGTTTGGATTGGAAGAAACTTTAAAAATCATCCACTTCGAGACCCTCTGCCATGAGCAGAAACACCTTCTATTAGATCAGGTTGCTCGAAGCATCATTCCACAGATTCTTTGGGCAACCTGTTTCAGTGCCTCATCATTCTCATAGAAAAGAATTTCTACCTAATGTCTAACCTAAATTTGCCCTTTTAGTTCAAGACTGTTACCCTTGTCCCACTGGTACACACTCTGATAAAGTATCGCCTCATCTTCCTTGTAGTCTCCCTTTAAGTACTAGAACTCCGCTACAGTCTCCCTGAAGCCCTTATTTTCCAGGCTAAAAAAAAAAAACGTCTCCTTCATAGGAGAAGTACTTCATCCCTTTGATCATCCTCATAGCTCTCCTCTAGACCCACTCCAACAGGTCCAAGCCCTTCTTTTGCTGAGGGTGGAGTGTCAGAAAGGTGGAGGAGACAGGAACAATCATCTTGCCTTACTGAGAAACACCACCTGCCACTTGTCTCCACCTGGATGTTGAGCTGTTGAGCAGTTACAATTCTTTGAGTGTTACCATCCAGCCAATTACTTATCCACTACATGGGCTGTCAAATCCATGTTTCTCCAGTTTAAAGACAAGAATCTTGTGTGAAAATTAAGAGTATCAGGATTTCATAGTTCCTTTCTGACTATGGCTTTGAAGAATTGTCCAACTAATAGATCTTGATATCTCAAAGTAAATAATAGCTATTTCACTGTTCTGATCTTTATTCTTCTTTTGTGTCACTCCCAGACCTTCCTTTTCTCTCTTTCAGGTCCAGGCTTCATGGTTACAACATGATTTAGGACATCTTTCAGTCTTCAGGAAGACAAAGTGGAACCACCTGCTACACAAGTTCGTGATGTGCCACTTGATTGTAAGTAACTGACCACAGAAAAACGTTCTAGATTTGATGATCTTCCTGCAAAAGTGTGTGCGCTCTAAAGACAGCGTTAAGCACTGCGTGAAGAAGGGGAATTAATGAGAGTTTGGCAGTGAGAACACTGTAGCTATCATACTCTGTTCTTCACATAAACAGGGGGCATCAGCCAAATGGTGGACTCTATTGCATTCTCGACACCATTCCAAACCCAACTGCTTCCGGAAAGATCCTGACATCGACATGCACCCTTTCTTGTTTACTTTGGGAAAGAAATTCTCTGTGGAGGTCAGTATGTCTGTGTGTGCATGCACGTGTAGCTGTGTATTAGGAGCTGGGAAGGACCACCAAAAGCACACTATATCAAAAATATCTAAAGCTAAGGTGTGGTCATAGTTTCTGAGAAAATGTTGTTTTCTGTCTCCTTCAGCCTTTCTGAGCAGGTCACATTTTTTATTATGTTCATTAAAAATTGCTTAAACTGTTAATAAGTCATTTTAAACAACTAGACAAATGCATTTCCCAGCAGGAAAAGGACTGCTAATGGTTATAGCAACTTAATGGCCTAGTGGGTTGTATAATAATTCAGCAATTAATGATTATTAGTGATCTGTAAAGATTAACATCAAGCATGTCTACATGGGATTATTAGTCAGGCTCAGAGATACAGGCTGCTTTGGCATGCTTGCCTGATATGACAGGCAGCTGGCACATCAGGGCTAAAGAACCAGTAGCTCTTCTTTAGCTCTCTAGGACTGGTTAGGGCAGATGTCATTTGTCCACATAAGATGTTTTCAGCTGATGGGCCATCACTAGAAGCAGTAACCTGAGACGATGCTGCAGCCTTCACTGCACAACTTAGTTGCTTTTTGAGGCCTTGCTGAAATAGCTAAGAGCAGTGAATGAGTTTTCTTTTAAAAATGCCTTTGCCAACACAAAGCTGTTACTTAAGTATTACTTAAGTATTTTTGACTAATAGTACAACGTAGATTTGAAGCACCTAAGGTTGCACTAAATCAATTATGAACTTAGCAGGAATGCATAAGCAAAGAAATTGAACCGTTGAAATTCACCCTTATTCACTTAGTTTTTATCATAACTCTTACACTTATGAATCACATCATCTTTTAGCAGATAAAACATTCTGGTATAATTTTACTACATTATTCCTCTTCAACACAGATTATGGTGGTATCTGTGACAGCAGTTTTATTTCCTACTGTGTATCAATGCAAGTTCTTTGTCCTTCCTATGGGATGTTACTTTTGTTTTAGTTTGACATAAATGTATTTAGAACTACTTTTCAGCAATTGCATTTCACTTCTCTCCTACTGAAGAAGAAGCTTGCTTAATTGCTTATCTCTGAAGGACTTTACAGAGTTATAAAGTATTAAAGAAGTTATCTGGAATGGGATTTGTAGAAAAGGCATGTTTGGTTTGTAAATAATAGGGCAGGTGCACAAGAGGGAGACAGTAGTAATGAGGGCTGTGGGAAGTGTGCCAGAATAACACCTGTTGAAAAGAGACTGGGAAATGGCAAGTTAACCATACAGGTTGCTTAGTTTCCACTCAGTATTTTATTGTTTATTTTCACAGCTTGGGATCAAAAAGAAAAAATACATGCCCTACAATCATCAGCACAAATATTTCTTCTTCAGTGAGTATTTTCATTTTCCTGTGATACCATGAGGAAAACCAATGGGGCTTGTAGATACTGCTTCCGATCTGCAGGGCTTGAGCAGAGCTAAGGTTGGCTGCATCGAAGAACACAATCAGTCTGAGTCTAATTTTTGGAGAGCTTGAAGACCTAACTGGATATAATCCTGAGTAATCTGCTCTGACATCATAGCTGATGCTCTGAACTCCTGGTGTGCCAACCTGAATGATTCTATGTGAGATCAGGTTTCTGTACAATTCTTGACCAAATTAATATATTTATAACCAACTGGCTTACGTTTGTTCCACTTACTCTATTTGTTGTGGGGTACGTTTATCTTAGGTCATGTTAAAATTGTAGAGAGAAAAGGAGAAATACCCTTAACTGAATATTTAGAGAAGTTACCTGGAAGAGTGAGATGAGGGTTCTAAGGATTGTTTACGTCAGCTATATAATATATGGCTATTAAAGTGCACAGTCAGAACAAAGGGAAAAAAATCAGAGTTCTCACTTCTCCACTATCACTGCCCTGATCTCCAGGTCCTCATTTCTGTACCCTTCTTGCATCTTAGCGAAGCTTCATTCTTGTTGCAAAGCAGCACAGTTTACCAGTGATGATGAATTCTCCATTACAGCTCTTCCTCCACTCCTGTTTCCCACCTACTTCCACTGTCACACATTTTATATTGCATACACGAAGAGGTACTGGGTGGTAAGTACTGCTGCTTGTGCAACCAAGAGGTTGGCTATGGGCTTCCAGTCCTTCTCCTTAGAGCTCAGGCATGACACAGTATGCTTTTCTATTGGCATAATTCTGCAGTCAATTTGGTGCAGCATTTTCAGTGGCTCTGAATACTTTCTGCTAATCACATTGTTTCCTACTTTGATGATAAAGGCAAGAGTAACAGGCTACTTGGCTTGCACTGCTTTGCTTCTCTTGCAAAATCATTGTGTGTGTCCATACTGGTCAGAAACAGAGGAATGTTGATTTATAGGAACCGTTATGCTTGATTTGTCAGCAATATGAATGCATTTGGCATTGTTTCCCATGCCAGGCAGCCAGTGCTTATGCTTCATTCTTCTTTCTCTTGCGTGTGTTATGAGTACAGAAAAACAGAGCAGAACGAAGTAGTTTGTCTAGCATGCTGCTCACTGAAGGGGTCACAGTCAATGATTTGGTACAAGTTTTAAAGCAGTGTTTTTGAATGCTTAGCTATTTGCTAATACATTAATCCACTTACTAGGACTGACTGTTCAAATTCAATTATAGCAAGCTGTGTAAAGAAACTGCTAGCTTCTCTTAATTTGGATTTCCTTCGATCAATCAGTCTAGGGGAAAAAAGGAAAAAAGCTGCACAACAAAAACCTGCAGAAATTAAATACAGAAATTTATCCTGTACATATGATGTTCAGAAAAGAAATGCAGTATCTAATGATTTTCTCTTTTGTTGTCTTTGGTTTTGGAAGGACTTGGCATGTATGCTGACCTTCTATATCAGATTCTTTTTTACTTATGGATCATTATTAGAAATGAAGAGTCTCCTGGCATATTACTTTATATTCAGGTAATATCTCTTTAGAAGTTTCTTTAGTCTTCATTTGTGTGTTCTTTAAATCTGTCTGCCTATCTTTCTCTGCTTTTTCCTTGTTCTTCCTCTTATTCCTTCTTATAATTTGAAGTTAAACTAAAACTGCTTAATCGTTAACTCCAGTTTTGTGCTGCCTCAATAGCTGTGAAAGCAAAGACTTTAGTGAATGATAACCAAGTTGAGAAATACCTTACATACTGTTAAGTGCTTTGGAAATAGGCTCTGCTTCTAGTTTCATGTGGAAGCTTCATAATTCCGTATGAAATCCATAATAACTTAAGTTTTGTCCAGGTGCTGGATAGGAAAGTCTGATGTTCTAACACCTATCCCCAAGTCTGGCTTATGCTGTCGACAACTTTGGTGGCTCATCATTGACTTCCTTATCTGTTATTGAATTCTGACCTCTTGTCTGATTGCACAGGATGCTGGAGAGCAGTTGGTTTGTCTGGGTTTCACAGATGAACCATATTCCAATGGATATTTACTACGACAAGAATTTGGACTGGGTGTCTACCCAGGTAAAACATGTACTCAATAATTGTGGCTGTACTGGTGCAAATTCCAACGACAAGAAAAGAAACTGCTGTATTGCATTAAGGGTGAAATCCACTGGTAACTGGGAGGTGAAGATTAATAGGATTATTACAAGAAAGATATTGAGTTACAGGAACGTGCTCAGAAGAGCAAAGAAGCTGATGAAGGGACCGGGAAACCACATATGAAGAGCAGCAGAGGGAACTGGGGTTGTTTAGTCAGGAGAAAGAGGCTAGGGGAGAACTTATCAGTATTTGCAACTACTTGAGAGGAGGATGTAGTGAGGTGGGTATCAGTCTCTTTTCTCAAGTAACAAGTGATAGGATGTGAAGAAACAGCCTCTACTTGCATTGGGGGACACTTAGATTGTATAGAAGGAAAATGTTCTTCATGGAAAGGATGCTTTAATCATTACAGCAGGCTACCTGGGGAATTGGTAAAGTTTCCATCCCTGAAGGTACTTAGGGGGCATGTGGACATGGTTTAGCAGTGGATTTGGTATTTAGGTAGATGGTTGGTCTTGATCAACTTAGGGTCTTTTTTGTCAGAAATGTTTCTATAAAAATGGGATACAGTTCCAGTAATGGTAAAGGAGAACAGCAATGGCATATTCATGAGCCATTTAAAATCAAATATATATTTACTGTAATATTCTGTCTTGAACACTTTCCCCTTCTGCAGAGATGAAAGTTTGTGTCCTGCTCAGACTGAGCTCCTTTGCACCAGTGAAATGGCAGTGTGGTGTCCCCTCTTTGCACAGTAACTCATTGGAGTCCAGTAGTAAAACTATCACAGATGCCCCTCCTTTTTCTGCGGACATTGGTTTGAGGATAAACATTTGACTGACTGTTCACACACGTTCACAGGAGCACAGCACCATCTCCTTGTTTTACCATGGTCCATGTTATCCAGTCTACATAACACTGCTGGTCCACAAAGCTGAAGGAGGAATATGATTCCTGCCCTGTAGCTCAGGGTAGCTCAGCTTAAGCTAAAATAAAATAATAGAATAAAAGAAGCATGCTCTTAAGACAAATGAAAGTCACCAATCTGTATTGATTTTAGCTGTTCTTCTTCCCTTTCCCAGCTCCAGGCAACATGTAATGTTGAGCAGTCTCTGTTCAATGACTGGTTTACTGGGCATCTGAACTTTCAGATTGAACATCAGTGAGTACATACCTTGAGAAATTTTTCTTTCTTTTTCCCCCCTCCCCCATTCTTTGCATGAGTCCTACAATTAATTGTAGCACCAGTGAATTTGTCTTAGAGACTGAAAATTATAAAGACCATCATTGTGTTAGTTCTAAACCTTCACTGCAGGAAGTTGGAAATCTGAAATGGATGTGATTTGTTAAATAATTCAGTAGCAACAATGTTGGTCCAAAGCAGAAGCTTAAATGTATGTTCCGAGGCACCCTGTTTGTAATCTGATGCAGTAGTTTAGCTCTACCTATATCAACTACTACTAACACTATTATTCACAAAACTGAGATATGAAACTGAAGGATAGCCATTTCCATTCCTGTGCTGACTAGCTGTGAAGATAATTACTTCTGGAGAAAAATGGACAGAAGTCGGTTCTTCTAATTTTCAGTATCACTTAATTAGGAGAAACCTTGCTTCAGAGGTGCAAAAATAAGGAAGAGGGGGAAGCAGGAAAATATTGAGTTCGTTGTGCTAAAAACAGGGATATACAGGAGCAGCAACAAGTCTTGTTTTGTGTGGGCTATGAGATTCTTAGGAAGTGATAATGAACAGAAACTTGTAAAAGATAAAATTTCTGATGGGGCACTGGAAGAGAACTTGTCTCCTATTCACAGCTTATTCCCTACAATGCCAAGACACAACTACTGGAAGGTGGCTCCACTGGTGAAATCCTTGTGTGCCAAGCATGGCATTGAGTACCAATGCAAGCCGTTGCTCACCGCCTTTGCAGATATTGTGCAGTAAGTAGCAGTTAACATTTAACACACTGCAGACAAAAATACAGAAGGATGTAGGAGAGGTGGGAGTTCTAAGAAAAAGGATGACTTGTTCATTTTTACAAGAAGTGGAAATCCTTGTTTCCCTTATCTCCAGAAACACCCCTCCTAAGCAACTTGACATAATGTTCTCATTCTCTTTCTCTCAGCTCTTTGAAGAATTCAGGAGAGCTCTGGCTTGATGCCTACCTCCACAAATAGGAAGACAAGGCTTGATGGTACCATTCACAATCTGCCACATCTTTGCATCCCCAGCAAGGCTAAGAGCAGGAGCAATGCAGGACTCTAAGGAAGAATAAAATGGCTAAGAATGGATGGATCAGATTCCAGTTGATATAAGTTATCTGAATTTTTCTTTTGGCCTTTCCAGGTATTTTGATTCAGATACATTACAAGTGAATAAGGCCAGCAGGAGCTGGATTGCTATGTCAGGGAGGAATGTTTTGTAACTGTGTCTGAGTAAATGTGGCCAAGAAGTAATTTTGAGCATGTGCTCAAGTCAGATTATGGACTGGTGCAACTGGACACACTTAAGTGCATGCCAGAGTCTCCTCTGATCAGTTGGTTGTTGTTTGTTTGTTGTTTTTTTCTTTAGATACTCCCCTTATGTATGGTTTAATGCTTAATATAATGCTTTCCTATTTGAAATCATTGAAAATTGCACAGGATTTTGACTTAGCTCAGTGCGTCCAGTAATGCACTTAAATAATAATAAACTACAAATTATGCCTGGAGTGTAATAGTTGTTATGTACAATTGAGTAACGTCTTAAATGTTTCTCCCATCATTGCTCTCTAGAGTATCCTATTTGTTACAGCACCAGGCATCCTCAGATGCCAGGAGAAAAATACCTCTCAATCTCACTGCTTTTTTCAGAGTTTCCTTATTCATTGATTGGCTTGTGTACTTTGTGTAGTGATGAGCCATGTATAAGCTTCCTATGCTGTGTTATTTAGTATTTGTAATATGCATCTCTGAACAAATATCATCCTCAGTTCTGCTCCTGAGAAGTCAGCTGAGAGATTATTGTAGTGAATGAGCAGTGGAAATGTGCACTGTACATCATAAAAGTGTATAAATCAATTGTACCTTTAGAATAGAGTCATCAACTTCCACTTAGTTTTTCCTGTTACAGTGAAGATAAGAAATTCTGCACTACGAACAAAGGACTGGGAAGAAAAGATGAGATACAGAGATCATCATCTACTCACCAATCCCACTGCAGCTCTGAAGGTGCGTGGAGGTTCTTAGGGCACTCTGAGGGCCCTGGGGCCTGTGGAGGACTTGTAGGTGTACTGAAAAGCAAAATGATCACTCTGGCTTAGATCAACAGGTAAAACAAGGACTTTGGGGGAGCCAATAAAACAGGAACATTCTTGGATCCTAACTCCAGACTTAGCTGAGCCTTGGCTGATACACATGGTGATAACATAGGGAAAAGTCTTTGAGATGAAAATTTTTTGCAGCCCGGCAACAATGGAACCCCTAGGGTTTGTCATTTTTCCACTCCTAAGTCTTGGCCTGAGCTGAACCTTGGCCTTGGCATTAATTTTTGTTAATGAGCTGGAAGATAGGATAGAGTGCACCCTCAGTACATTTACATTTATAGTACATGATATAAAATGGAGGAATGGCTGACTCACCAGAGAGCTGTGCTGCTATCCAGAAGGGCCCTGACAGGCTTTGGTTAGGCTTTGTAGTTCAAGTTCAGAGTTAGGATTAGAGTTCAGGTTAAAATTTAGGGTTATGGTTTAGTGTTTGCTTTTCTTTAGGTTTAGGGTAAGTTTTAGGATCAGTTTAGGCTTAAGGTAAATGTCAGTATTAAGCTTTACATTTAATGGCACCTGGGGAGCACTAGAGATTCCTTAATGTCAGTGAAAGACACTCAGAAGGTTCTGTTTGCTTACCTATATGCATTTAGAGATTTCTGGCATGCCCAGAATATTACTGGAAATCTTGGTGTGCATCAGAGAGCTCTAACAAGCATGTCTAGAACACAGAAAGTCCTTCTAAGTCGATAGGTGCATATCACAAGACTCTCATTGACTGTAGAGGAGAATCAAAATGGTTGCAGTTGCCCCGGTGCACTTCACAGCTGTCTCAGATTCAGGTAAAACACACCAAAGGTACTTGGCCACTGAGCTCACCAGAAGGCATTTGAAAATTACTAGAAATAGGTCAGTTTCTTGGCCGCAAATAGGGTTACATTTGGGTTTTAGACGTCAAGGATTAGGGCTTCATTTAGTAACACAGACATTTTTAGGGTTAGGATCAATAGTAGGATGTAGGATTGGCATTCTGAGGCACTTGTGGTCTACCGAAAGCACTTCCATTTTCTTATGTATCAACAGAACACACACAGAGTTCTCCTCTGGTATCCAAACTGCATTCAGAGTTCTGATTTGCCTATAAAGTCACTTGAGATTCTGGTGCGCACCAAAATCCATTTGTAGACCTTCCTGGAGCACAGAAAATCTGATCCAGGCTCTTGGTGTCCACCAGAGGGCTCTCCTTGACAAATTCAGAGTGCACGGGCGTCCTTAAAGAGTTCTCTAAGCTTCACCTGAAGCACACCAGAAAGCATTTGGAGTGAGTCAGCGTCTGGATGAGGGTTAGGTTAGGAGTTTTAGAAGTAGTTTAGTATTTGGGTCTCATTCAGGATTAAAGCTAGAGTTAGGGGAATGATTACAGACAGAGATTACGGATCAGCATTCCAAGGAACCTCTCTTTGGTTTATGGTTTAGTGTTAGGGTTGATGTTTTGGATGAAGGTAAATTTTAGGGTCAGGGAAGGTTTAGGATAATTGTCAGGAATAGGCTTTAGCACCTAGGGAACACGTCAAGGTGTTTTTCATCCAACAAAAGCACAACAAAAGGTGCTTGGAGGGCCACTCATCAGAAGCTCCTGGAAGACAAGTGAAGCTGCTGCAGGTAAGAGTGAAGGGAACCTCAGCAGTTTTCCCACAGCTGAGTTCTCTGTGTAGGAAAGTAGGAATCCAGTTGTAATTTAAAAACAAATTCACCAGCAGGTTCTCCTGTCTCCAAAGACAATAATTTTCAGTGATTTATTTTTTTATATTGGGATACGTCCCTGTGAATTAAAGTGACCTCAGCCCCAGAACCCATTACAGCAGCTGCTGCTGATTATAATGACTTCAATCACAAGGAGTGTGTAAGAGCTATTATCTCTCTCTTGGGCCGTAAGGAACTGTTGCACCCTGGGGCAAGGAGCAGGGGATCCAGATCTAGTCAGTCTGCATGGATTTTGTACTTGATTGATTGATCAGTTTTTCTAATGAGACAACAAGAAAAGACTGGAGTAATTACTTGGTCCTGGTGTACTTTTCCTTTCCTCACTGAAGCCTGGGGATGGGAATGGCAGAGAGCATTGAGAATGTAATTGATTTATCCATCATCCTGTCGTCTTTTTGCATGTTCTTTTTCCTTTTTAATTGCCTTTTTTTTTTTTTTTTTTTTTTCCTCACGGGGTAGGTATCCCATCAATTCTGTCTTTTGGGACTCTAGATCAGAGTAAAGCTATGAACACCTCCTTTCTGGTAATTTACTTTCTTCTGTGGTTTATTCATAAATCATATTCTCTTTTCCCTTTAAGTTTGTTATTCTTTCAACTGTGTTTAATGCCAGAATTACATCACTAACTTATTTTGTCTGGACAGCTTCCAGGAGCATTATGATGTCTCCTGTAAGATTTAAAGGTGCCCCAGATGACAGTCTGGATTGCATTCCCAAAGTAAATGTCTCTAAGTTGGATTTAGTGAGACATCTTTTGACTAGCTGAATCTCTCAAATGATGCCCCTTTATATGTATTCTTCCATGTCACCATTCTGTTGCTCCAATCAAATGGGTGGGGTTGCTGTATGGTCCCCCACAACCACTCCCAAGAGATTACATCAATTTTCCATTTCCCTGTTCCATTTTTAAGCGTTGAGTCACTACTGGATATTGGGAAATCATTTCTAGATGCATCACTTCTTGGGGATTCAGTTGTACCCAATCTACTCCTTGGTCCCACACTCATAGTAGTGATTCCTCTGATCCTTCCCCAGTTCCCTGTCAATACTAATCAGCAACATTCTGCAGCTCAGTTTGAGTGTAATCCTGTACTGACACTGTATGTTGCAGCAAACATTTTCATACTTAGACAGTCCTGTCCATTTATTGGAGAGATGCTGCGTAGCTCCATCCCCAAATTGACTTGGTTACTGAAATACTTGCTCCTCCACCCCCATTGCTCAGTGTAGTTCCTGAGTGCGAGTGCTCAAAGCTCCAGTATGTCCCCTGGTATCTGGGCTTTGAGTTTAGATAAATTCACTCAGTTCTTTGAAGTTTCCAATTTCATCTGAAGTTCCCTTGCTTTCTTTGCTCCTTTTCTAGGGTACAATCACATCCAGGTGTCCAGATTTTCCAGTTATACTCAGAATTCCCATGTTTTATTTAGCTTAAAGTCTAAGATTCCCTCCTTGCATTTAGACTTCAAATTTATTTGAGCACATCTGGGTCTTCATTTTTTCCTTTTCTTTCATTTGCTTTCTAAGGTCTCCCCCTGCTGCTGAAGGTAAGTTAACAACAACCAGACACAATTTAGATCTTGTTATCCTCTGCCCTGTTCTGCTCCTGGCTTCTCTAAATATCCTCGGGGGTGAAGCACTAGGTTAATTTCTTCTCAGATTCCCAAAGAACCAGGGCAAGTAATAAATAGTGTGACTGATCCCCACACCTGTGTGTCTGGCCAGCCTGGTGCTTTGACATTTTCCTGCTCTCCACTCAAAATAGCATTTCCTATTGGAAGACTCCAAGTGCATCTTTGCAGTCTGGGGGTTCTTCGGGAAGCTTTCTAGGGCTGCTTGGGTGGAGCATGCAGAAAATTAATTTGAATATGAAATAAAATTGGAACAGGCTGCCCAGGGAAGCGATGGGTTTGTGGTTACTGGGGGTGTTCAAGAACCTTGTGGATGTGGCACTGAGGGACGTGGTCAGTGGGCATGGTGGGGGTGGGCTGGAGGTTGGATTAAGTGATCTCAGTGGTCTTTTCTGATCTCAATGGTTCTGTGATTCTAAATCACATCTACTTGAAACTGTTACATGAGTGGTTAGTTTCACATGGCAATCTAGCTCTTCTCTATTGCAAAGCCTGCTAGGTTTTGCCTTTAAACTGTTGGATTTTTCTGTTTTATAGTCAACCAAGTAGTTAAAATGAACTAAATATTTCTAGGAACATTTCACTTCTTCCAAGAAGTAGATGTGTTACCGACTAACTACCCCTGTAGACCTTAAGCACACCTTAGTTTAATAAGTCATCATTTATGGGTGATTCTTGCACAATTTTGAGTCTTATGTGCTGACTCTGTGCCACTCAGCAATCTGTTCTGTAACTCCCAGTATGTTACTTCTTGTCCCCATGCTTTAATAATGCCTATTTTTGTGAAGATGATTGTCGTAGTTTTTCTTTATAGAGGCTCACCTATTTTTTGGATTGGGTTTTGGATTTTTGTTGAAAACAGAGGTGACAGCAAACCAGTGTTTTCACTTGTTGCAGTGAAGTGCTTAGACAGAGTCAAGGACTTTTCTGCTTCACGTGCTGCTCTGACAGCAGGGAGCAGGAGGGGTTGGATGCAGCTACAGCTACTGACCCAGGCTGACCAAAGGGATATTCTGTGCCATATAACTCAGAAATGCTCAGAAATAAAATATAGGGTAAAGAAAGAGGAAGGGGGAGATGTTTGGATTCATGGTGTTTGTGTTCCCAAGAAGCTGTTATGCGGGATGAGCCCTGCTTTCCTGGGAGTGGCTGAAGTAGTGTGAGAATCCCTTGTTTTGCTTTGTGTGCGCACACGGCTTTTGCTTGAACTAGTAAACTGATTTTATCTCAATCCATGAGTTCTCACACTTTTAACTTCTCCAGTTCTCTCCTGTATCCCAGAAAGTGAGCAAGTGGCTGTGTGGCACTTCACTGCCTGACAGGTTTAAACCATCACAAAGTATTTCAGGAGATTATCTGGTGGAAGCATCTATCAGAGAAGGGTGTATCAAATACTGCAACTGCACCAAAATGTACATTCTTGCACCCTTCTGTCTTTATTTGTCACTCCTGCTTTGGTTGTCTTGGAGATTAAGTCCCGGATCCCATTAGTTATTGTGCATATGGTAGACTAAAACCTAGAAGCAAATTTTTATACAAGAACTATTACTGAATGCACTTGTTTAATTAATAAGTTATTTGTTTTCATATGGATAAACTTAGAAACTGTCATTTGGGTGGGCAGCCTGAAAAACCTTAGAAGTCAGGAGTTCAAATACAGTGTTTTATATTAAAGCTGCTCTGTTAGAGATAATACTTGGTATTTTCTCCAGCAGCCATCGAAGTATAGGTTTATCTTTAAGTGCATCAACTCTGTCACTTAATGCATATGGAAGTGGTGTGTTTTTCTGGGTTGGAGCCAGGGACTCAACTTCTCACAGAACTGACCTCTCTTTAAATTGGGAAAAATCCATCATTATAAATGGTAGAATTGTGCCCCAGAGGTCAGACAGGAATATATTTGTTTATAAGTAAACAGGGTAGTGGTGCAATAAGGATAACCAGAAATTTTAATGAAATGCTGCAGATTCTTTAGTCTGTGCATGTGCTGCGTGTTGTAACCTAGAGGAATGTGGATGGGTTTGAATGAGCTTCTTGGGATACTCAAGACCAGGGGCTGTAGAAGCTGGGAGCTCAGCAGACTAAATTAGCAGTCTTGCAGTGCTGGTATATGTCCTCTTGTGGCTTCTTCACTCAATGTCCTCTTGTGGCTTCTTCACTCAAGAAGCCAATGCTGTTCAGACAGTGGCTCATAAGAAGAGTTCACCCTAGGTTCTCAGGCATTGCTGCACTGTGAAGTAAAGTGAATTGAGTTGGATTTCAAAGGAGATTCCACCAAAGTGCAGGCATTTCTTTGGAAACTGTCATTTAAATGAGATTAATGAGGTTGAAATGAGTCATTGCAACTTTATCGCTACAATAAGGTAAAATGTTCTGCTTTCAAGTTAATGTTTCACATCTCTTTATCTTGAAATAAAATGCCTCGTTCTTCCAGTAGCAATGTGGATACAGCATGGACTGTAGCCAGAGGTTCATGTGTGTAGCTCTAACTCCTACAGCCTAACACTTCATTCATGATGCATGAAGTTGGACTAACTTATGGTTCTGTGGTCAACAGTGGGACTGAACAGGCAGTATTTGGCCGTAAATGAGCATCACTGGACCAACTTGTTTGTGGTGCAACCTATCTCATTTAATTTTAGATGTCTGAGAATTAACACTGTAAGTGTAAAATAGTGTTGCAAGAGCTCTTCTTAGCCCTGAGAGTGATGGCAAAGCTTGGAGACTGAACTCCAGCTGCCTCTAAGAGGATCTGTTGCCACAGAGGGACCTGGGATTAGACTTAGTGAACTTTCAGAGAACCCCAGTGTACATGAAACCATCAGTGTCCTGCTTAAACAGTGCAGACTGTGGTCATGTAAGAAACCTGCACTATCCTGGAAAACCCTAGAGCTGGGGCAATGATGCTTTCTCTTTATTAGCCACGCATGCTGCTCGGTTTTCTGTTGACTTGTGTAAACCATTTCTGACATGTTGGTATTTGATGGCATTCTCTTGAACAAGACATGATTGAGCCACACTTGCCCACTCCATCTGTCAGAAGGCTGGAGTGTAAACATCACAGTAGGTGATAGTGTCCTAGCACCGGTATTTACAAAAGGAGAGATAAATACATTGCTAAACCTTGAACCATATGTCTTGTCCAGTTCAAGAGTCCATTCTGGGCAAGGGTACCAAGTGTTTTTGTACTTGTGTCCTTCTCCAAAAGGACAGACTGTTTGAAAAAGATTTCTTCCCTCTATTTGTCCTTACCATTTGTTTTTAAGGGCAGACTTAAAGGTATCCACCATTGCTTGACTGCAGAAGCAAGTCTGGTAGGGAAGAGCAGGAATTAAAAATACTCCTAAATTTTCCCAGTGAAGTCAGGTCCTCCTGTCACATATATTTACACTACACATACACTGCCCTATTTGTAGCAGACATGCACCATACCACACACATTGTTTGACATCCTTCCCTTCGCTAAGGACCACTAACAGCACCTTGCGTGCGTAACTGCAAGCAAGAAGATCCTTGCTGGGTAATTGCCCTCCATGCAATGCTGGCATCTCATTCCACTGCTGCAGGTTGCAGGTCTGTTGTGGGAAGGACAGTGTGTTTGCAGGGCTGATAGTGTTCTCAGTGTAGCCACCCCACTAGAAAAGGATTCTGGAAGTACATGCTCTGTGGAAGAAAAACAGATTGTACAAGCTCATCTGTAGTGATTATAGGCACTGAGTAGTAGTGATGGAGATGGGCAGGAGCCCCTTCACAAAGTCTGTTAAAATGTAAGGCTGGGTCATCTAGTCAAAGCCAGGGCATGACAAGTCACAGCTGCCTCAAAGGCAAGATGAGAAAGTTCTGAGACTTCTGCTGTGACAAAACCTTGCAACCTTGGGAATGCCCATTTCTAGTAGTTATGTTGGATCAAATCCTGAAGCAAAGCCTTTTTTTTTTTTTTTTTAATCAGTAACCACACGAGGGCAGTAAGCCCTATTTTCTATTTAATAAAGGCTTTTTATTTCCCTCCCCTCCTTTTATTATTGAACATGTTGCAAAAAGTCCCTGTTCAGTGACATATGCAGCTGATACCATGACATTTTCAAGTTTGTAATTTTTAGACCACGTAATTTTCCCATTTCCCAAAGTCTCATTGATACTGCAAGTATTTAGCTTGCATTAAGACTCCCTGATAAATACTGTTCTACTATTTCCATGTATAATGTAATTCCTTGTCTTTTGTGTTGCTTAGAAATGCTACTTTTCTCCACTATTTGTCATTGAATGTCATTCTAAAAGGTATACTTCTTGGAGGAGAGGTTCAATTTCAGCCCCTTCTCTGACCAATTCAATTGCATTGTCATATCAAAGAACACCAAGACTTACTGGCACTCTGAGCTTCTAATAATTCTCCTAACTGATACCTTTCTAATCGTAGTGACTTTTTCCCTTGATACTTCTGTTCCCTCATTAAGCTGCAGGAATGCATTTGTGCATGGTGGTATTCTAGTCACCCAGCCCATCATCTGCACAGCCCTTAAATTGATTAGCTTCCCAGGCCCAAATGCAAACAGATCTAACTTTATCATAGACACTGAGAGTGCCAAGGCTCCAGCATGCAGAGTCCAGGTCTGTGTAAGAGAAATTCCTTGACAGTGAGTATTTTGAAAAGCTGCCAGGCAGATATGTCTTACCTAGGAATCTAACCTGCTTACAGGTCAATAAACTGCCTACAAAGTCAAGTATAATATTTTACTTTGGATTCTGAAAGCTTGTTTGCAAAACCTGATCATGATCTGTGTTTTCATTCACCTTCTCTTACTGTTCTCAAATATTTCGGTGATCTGGATGTATGTTTTAGATATGCATGGGAAGAGTTTGTCCTTGGTACATGACCACAAAATCAAGCAGATCTATGTTAAATTGAAATATTCAGTCACAAATATGGGCAAAGTCCACTGGGCGCTTACCTCACTCCAGAAAGTTAACCAAACAGTACAGAAGTGCTTGTGCACTCCTGTTTACTCTCTGTTACCCACCTTGATAGGAGCTGAAGCCGATGTCTGTAAATAGGCCAGTCAAACATTTTGCTTTCTTTAAGTTTTCATCACCTATCAGGATGGTTTGAGAAGCATAGCAAGACTATCAGATATGACTAAATACTGAAAATCCTCCAGAAATAATAATAAAAAAAACATTATGGTGCTTTTATGGCTGTTTACAAAGCCAATATTTCAATATTTCATATTTCAATATGCCTTTATTTAAGTGAACAGTGCCACAGATTTCACTGGATCCTGCACCGAGTATAAAGCACTTTTTCCAGACTTGCTTTGCTTATATATGCAGATTGATCAATGTGCTCAGAAAATATTAATTAGAAAAAAATGGTTTTTTGTTTTTGTTTTTGTTTTTTTTTTAAATTAAATTAAGGAGGAGGACCAATATGACAAACTGCTTCTTCTGGAAAAGGCTTCCTCGTGCAAGAAAGATGATAAATACAGATAGCAGAACAGGAGACTGTGGAATGAAACAGCTTTCAAACTAACTTCTGAACCTTCAGCCTTCCTAGTAAGAATAGGAAGACATTAGTAATTCTGGCCATGTTTGCTCTCCTTTTCAGTGAACAGATATCCTCTCTTCCCAGTAACAAAGATCAGTGCCCTCTGGGCCTGGCTGTTCAGTCAGGTTTTTGATCCACCTCAGTCCGCTCATCCAGCCCGTGCTCCAACATCAGGCTGGTGGTTTCATTACAGAAGCTTATCAGGATGGTAAGACGTGACCATGGACTTGTGGGGTGGAACAGTGATGATACTCCTGATGATGTTTTACTTCCTGTGCCTGGAAATGGTTTTTGGAATGAGCTGTTCCATCACGTTCCCAAGGTTCAAGGTGAGGCTGACTGGCCTGTAGTAGGCAAGGAGTGACATCTACTTTTCTCCAGTCTTTGAGCACTTCTTTCAGTGCCAGTTGATCAAGGATTATTGAGAGCAGTGACATCTGCCAGCTCCTTCAGCACCCGGCATACATCCCATCAGGGCCCACGCACTGTCTGGTTTGATCAAGTATTTCCTGACCTGATTCACTTCCATTGAGGGTACGTCTTCCTTGCTCCAGCCTTTTACCCTTGGCTGGATTAGCACCGTGAATCCACAAAAAGAGTTGTGATATTTGCTTCCACAACAAGTGCATGAGATGACCAGAGCAGCTGTGGCTGTGTGGCCCAGCCATCATGGCAGAGTCACACCACTGTGAGACCAGCTCCCAGCAGCAGCATCCACAATGCTGCTGCAGGTAAGAAGCTGTGTCCAAAACCTGGATGTACAATATAACTATGCAGGGAGATTTTAAACTAGTTTTTGTTTCAGTGCAAACATGACCTGTGTTTAGTTTAGCCACAGTTTCTGTCTCTCTGCTTCACTTCGTTGGAGGCTTCTCCATTCTGGGACTCCCAGGGGTCCATGCCTCAAAAGTTGAAAGCTGTGCTGATGCAACAGTTGTTGCCCCTTCTACAAGCTGTCTGACACTTGCTTTCTCCCGTCTTCCTCCAATTACTGGATGTCTTTTCTTCCTTCTTAATACTCAGCGCCCTGCTTTGCTTCAGTGGGTGGTACTATGGAAGTTACAGGAAGCAAATTGCAAATAAATGATGTTTTATTATGGCTGCAGATATAGAAAGATAAGGAAATTCAATAGAAAAGGTACAAAGGTAGATTTTATTTGTATGTGTGCACTCAGCCTTGACTGAAGATGAGACATGCACACGTTGTAAATTTACAGGGCCTTAAAATCTCTTGGTTATGCATACATCTGAAACAAAGTCTGTAGAATTGAGCTCATATTGCAGCTTGTTTACGGAAATCTACCTGTGCAATAAGCGAGCAACTTAAGCACAGCTAGTTTTCATGTTGGCATGGACGCTATAAAGAGAAGGAGCTCTCTTTTGGGACTTGTATGGTTAGAATATCTTTTTCTTTCCTGAGTGGCTGGGGAACAGAGCAGCACTGTGGATCTTAGTTTGACGGCTGTGATAATGGTATTCAGTACTGGATAGCACTGGCACTAGTAATAGATGCCAAGAGAGGCTTGACAGGGGCCGGGTTGGTCTTATCCAGATTTCCTTTATATTCTGTATTATCAGAGGTATTCTGTAACACAGAGCAATAAAATCACAGAGCGATAGGCAAAATGTGTCCTCTCTACTGATCACTAGTGAAGGCATATCTGAGTTATTGTGATAATTAGTAAGGAAAATGCCATAATGAATTGTACATGAACTGCAAGCATTTGAAGGGAAGAAACACTGTCATGCTACATAACAAATAGAGGTTCTAGTGAGAGTTGCAGTACTTTTTCATTTTGCTTTATGTGTTCAGAATCTATGAACTAAGTGGGAGGATAATCTGACCCGTTCAGCTGGAGCTGAGTAGTCTTCCGCATTTTTTATGCTGTCTGAAATGGCACAGTCGTGAAATAAACAAATGGCTTTCCTCCCTGCTCCCCAGCTGCACGGGTTGTGGTTTTTTTACATGGCCTTCCCATGGGCTCTGTTTAGCACGAGCCATGAATAACACTGAGGAACTCAGCTGATGTGCTTTGTCCCTAAAGTCCATAACGCAGCTAGGAATTAAACTCTCTTCCTTTGTTTTAGGCTGGGACTCCAGGACACTAAGCAGCAAATCAATCTTTCTCAGTCTCTGGACACATTCTGGAAATTACTGTAAGGTATATAATTGATATACTAAAAATGAAGTGAATATCACAAATACTTGACAGTGGCTAGATTGTTCAATCCGAACAAATAAACCTCTAAATAACATTCTGAATAACCTCTAAACAAACCTCTACCTTCAGCTAGAAGTGGTGGTGTGCGTTTTCAGGCAAGAGGGTTCTCTTTCTCACAGTTTTGTAGAGTTTAGAGAGTGTCCCAAACACAACCATTATTAAGTTGCAACATTCTCCATAGCTTTTGCTAATTAATATAGATTCAGTACTGTATTTTTGACTTTTCCCTTGCTTTAGAAAACATCCACTACACTGTTTTCTTTCAAAGCTTGGCCAGACTCCATTTTTCTACTGTCAATATAACCTTAGGCGTATATCGTAAGCTTGTCAGTAATGGC